>NC_138550.1:110760374-111360374 GCF_964273705.1 Natrix helvetica
TCCTGGTAAAATACATGGGAAAATCCCATTAGGGGAAAAACCTACTTAGGGTTAGGGTTAGCTCCCCCTGAACTCGTACAGCAAAATGATATCGCCAACAGATTTGGAGCCCTTTGGTATTTGGTAAGTGGGATTTTCCCCTAATGGATTTTCCCATGTAGTTTACCAGGAAACGTGGATAAGGTAGGCAGGAAAATCAATGATGTCCTAAGCATACCAAAGCGCTCCAAATATGTTGGCGATGACCATTTTGCTTTACGAGTTCAGAGGGAGCTAACCCTAACCCTAAGTGGGATTTTCCCCTAATGGGATTTTCCCATGTATTTTACCAGGAAACATCATTGACTTTTCCTGCCTACCTTATCCACGTTTCCTGGTAAAATACATTTGAAAATCCCATTAGGGAAAAATCTACTTAGGGTTAGGGTTAGCTCCCCCTGAACTCGTACAGCAAAATTGATATCGCCAACAGATTTGGAGCGCTTTGGTATTTGGTAAGTGGGATTTTCCCCTAATTGGATTTTCCCTTGTATTTTACCAGGAAACGTGGATAAGGTAGGCAGGAAAATTCAATGATGTCCTAAGAATACCAAAGCGCTCCAAATCTGTTGGTAATGTCCATTTTGCTGTTCGAGTTCAGAGGGAGCTAACCCTAACCCTAAGTGGGATTTTCCCCTAATGGGATTTTCCCATGCATTTTACCAGGAAACGTGGATAAGGTAGGCAGGAAAAGTCGGTGCCCTCCTAAGCATACCAAAGAACTCCAAATCTGTTGGCGATGTCCATTTTGCTGTACGAGTTCATGGGGAGCTAACGCTAACCCTAAGTGGGATTTTCCCTATTGGGATTTTCCCATGTATTTTACCAGGAAACGTGGATAAGGTAGGCAGGAAAAGTCAACGATGTTTCCTGGTAAAATACATGGGAAAATCCCATTAGGGGAAAATCCCACTTAGGGTTAGGGTTAGCTCCCTCTGAACTCGCACAGCAAAATGGACATCGCCAACAGATTTGGAGCGCTTTGGTATGCTTAGGACATCATTGACTTTTCCTGCCTACCTTATCCACGATTCCTGGTAAAATACATGGGAAAATCCCATTAGGGGAAAAACCTACTTAGGGTTATTGTTAGCTCCCCCTGAACTCGTACAGCAAAATTGATATCGCCAACAGATTTGGAGCGCGTTGGTATGCTTAGGAGGGCACCGACTTTTCCTGCGTACCTTATCCACGTTTCCTGGTAAAATACATGGGAAAATCCCATTATGGGAAAAACCTACTTAGGGTTAGGGTTAGCTCCCCCTGAACTCGTACAGCAAAATTGATATCGCCAACAGATTTGGAGCCCTTTGGTATTTGGTAAGTGGGATTTTCCCCTAATGGGATTTTCCCATGTATTTTACCAGGAAACGTGGATAAGGTAGGCAGGAAAAGTCAATGATGTCCTAAGCATACCAAAGCGCTCCAAATCTGTTGGTGATGTCCATTTTGCTGTAAGAGTTCAGGGGGAGCTAACCCTAACCCTAAGTGGGATTTTCCCCTAATGGGATTTTCCCATGCATTTTACCAGGAAACGTGGATAAGGTAGGCAGGAAAAGTCGGTGCCCTCCTAAGCATAGCAAAGCGCTCCAACTCTCTTGGCGATGTCCATTTTGCTGTACGAGTTCAGGGGGAGCCAACGCTAACCCTAAGTGGGATTTTCCCTAATGGGATTTTCCCATGTATTTTACCAGGAAACGTTGATAAGTTAGGCAGGAAAAGTCGGTGCCCTCCTAAGCATACCAAAGCGCTCCCAATCTGTTGGCGATATCAATTTTGCTGTACGAGTTCAGGGGGAGCTAACCCTAACCCTAAATAGGTTTTTCCCCTAATGGGAGTTTCCCATGCATTTTACCAGGAAACGTGGATAAGGTAGGCAGGAAAAGTCGGTCCCCTCCTAAGCATACCAAAGCGCTCCAACTATCTTGGTGATGTCCATTTTGTTGTACGAGTTCATGGGGAGCTAACGCTAACCCTAAGTGGGATTTTCCCCTAATGGGATTTTCCCATGTATTTTACCAGGAAACGTGGATAAGGTAGGCAGGAAAAGTCTATGATGTTTCCTGGTAAAATACATGGGAAAATCCCATTAGGGGGGAAAACCTAGTTAGGGTTAAGGTTAGCTCCCCCTGAACTCGTACAGTAAAATTGATATCGCCAACAGATTTGGAGCGCTTTGGTATGCTTAGGACATCATTGACTTTTCCTGCCTACCTTATCCACGTTTCCTGGTAAAATACATGGGAAAATCCCATTAGCGGAAAAACCTACTTAGGGTTAGGGTTAGCTCCCCCTGAACTCGTGCAGCAAAATTGATATCGCCAACAGATTTGGAGCGCTTTGGTATGCTTAGGAGGGCACCGCCTCTTCCTGCCTACCTTATCCACGTTTCCTGGTAAAATACATGGGAAAATCCCATTAGGGTAAATCCCACTTAGGGTTAGGGTTAGCTCCCCCTAACTCGTACAGCAAAATGGACATCGCCAACAGATTTGGAGCGCTTTGGTATGCTTAGGAGGGCACCGACTTTTCCTGGCTACCTTATCCACGTTTCCTGCTCAAATTCATGGGAAAATCCCATTAGGGGAAAATCCCACTTAGGGTTAGGGTTAGCTCCCCCTGAACCCATACAGCAAAATGGACATCGCCAACAGATTTTGAGCGCTTTGGTTTGCTTAGGACATCATTGACTTTTTCTGGTAAAATACTTTGGAAAACGTGGATAAGGTAGGCAGGAAAAGTCGGTGCTCTCCTAAGTATACCAAACCGCTCCAAATCTGATTCCAACCTTTCTTCATCTAAATTCTACTTTGTATCTCTAATCATTGATAAAACCTGTTCCACATTGAATAGTACTCTGTATCTCCTTTATCTTTTATTTTCAACGTCAATCTATCCATCTCTGAACCGTCCAATATTTTCCAAATTGGGTTTTCATCTGGTGGGATGTTCTCATTTTTCCAATATTGTGCAAATACAATTCTCGCTGCTTTTAATATCTGTAGCATTAAGTACATGAAATGGAATCTGATTACATTTCCAACATTTGGCAGGCATGTTATTAAACATTTTTGCTAGTCTTGCCAGTGGCAAATGCCACTATGAAACATTTTGTTAACATTTTCCATATATGCAGTATCTATTGCCAGTTTCTAATTTCTATCCAAGATACTCAACAGTTTTGGTTTAGGGATAGGCTGCATTAGAAAGTATTGAGCAGACATCATCTTCAAAAAAATCCATATTCTTGAAAGAAGGAGCTAAACCTCTGCTTATTCCATCACTCTTTTCTGAGGCAGTTGCTTAATTCATGTTTGAATATGAACTAAGCACATAATTTAATTCAGTATTACAACTCAGGTTGTTAAATCACTGAGAGAAATTTTCAGAAGTTTCATAGAAGGGATACATTTATTTTTCTTCCACACCCAACAATGAGTTCTATTCACAGATAGTTGCACAATGTCTCCCCATCTATCCTATATCAGCTCTGATAAAGAATGTAGAGAAATTTGGATGCCCTATTTATTGAGCCTTATGCATCTGAAAGAAATTATATTGGAAATGCAGGTCTGCAATCAGTAGTCTTGTGTAGTCAGAACTCCTGTTGCTCTTTGATTTGCAAACGAAGAAGATTCTTTCTACGTAGTAGCTGGTCACTGAACCTAAACATATTCTAGGTGTGTTTGCATGTAGTCTTGAACTATTCAGGATGTTTACAAATGTTCAAGTCTGTGCAGAGAACTGATCAAACACCACAATTTCTATATCTTATTTTTCATACCATAGAAGTACAGAGATGAATGTAATAAAATGGAAGACAGGGCAAGCTTTCTGTGACAAACCTGTGTACATTTATTAAATTTCTTGATTTATTCATTTTTCCTTGTCCTTCTATGTAGAGACCATTCAAATTGGTTAACACATAAAACCACATAATTTAACAATTACAATTATTAATATATTTCAAAAGAACCAGATGAACAATAGGGCTAAATATAACTCCTCAAGAGAATACATTGCATACAAAAAAAGGATGCTCTGTTCCATGGGCCCAAGCATTGATTTCTCAAAATGTAGGCACATTTGATTCCTCGTCCTAATGCCAAGAAAAGTTGGCATAGTTTCTTAGTTAATCAGGCTAAACCAGTGATGGCTAACCTTTTCAGCGCCGAGCGCTAAAAGCATGTGCATCCCCCACATACATACCCCCTGCTCATGCGAATGTGACCTCCCCCATGTGTGTGCATGTCCCTGTGTATGACACCCCTGCACATGCACACAAGCCCTACATATGTGTGCCCCATCCACCGTGCATGTGCAGCAGAGACCCCAAAACCAGGGAGGTGCACATGCCTATGCGGCACAGCTGAGCTGAGCTGGGGCAATGGCAGAGAGAATTTTGTGTGCCATCTGTGGCACACGTGCCACGGGTTTGCCATCATTATGACTTCGAAAATTAATATTAGCACTTGCACAAATGGCAACCAGTTTATGCCTTTCAATAGAATCGTTTACTCCCAATATTGTGCTCCAATTTGCAACCTGGCTATTACATTACACCTTGATGAGCATCCTTCATAACATAAAGTCAGCTAGTCTGAAGTGCATTCAGTAAATACAATATAGTTTTTGGTAGGAAAATAGGCAAGTCAGCTTTATGAATTTATAGTGTATATAAGAGCAAGGTCTCCTGCTTTGTCATTTCATGTGAATAAAAAAACTTAGAGCATGAAATACTATATATGAAAAAGAATGGTGTGTTAATAGAGTTTGCATACTGAAAAAGAATCATGTTAGAAAATAATAAGTAGAAAAGAGGACTGCCAAGCTGGCACTGATTCTTTCATGCTGAAGATAAGAACAGCTCAATTCCCATTGTTTGCTTGCCGTGAAGCTCTGTGCATTTCCACATGAGGATTCTTCATTGCTTTGAAAGCTGCTTCTAGACATCTGTCTTTCTATGATGACTGCAGTGTTAAAGATCTAAACTAATTTCCAGCAGTAACAGCTGAAACTATTGAAAAGTTAAGTTTTCATTTGTTTGCTTCTACTGTATATTGTAGTTATGATGACATCTTTTCCATTGGAGGAAATTCTCCCCTCCCACAACCTTAGCTTCAAGTCTTTGAAGGGAAATTCAAGTTTACTGTGCAGTTACTGCTTTGTAGTCCAGAAAAAGACAGGAATTTATAAGAATTATGTCATTCTTCAATGTTCTTCAGTACTGGAACATCCAAATTACTAATGTTTTCTTTTGTCCTGTTCTCCTCTTCTTCTTCTTCTTCTTCTTCTTCTTCTTCTTCTTCTTCTTCTTCTTCTTCTTCTTCTTCTTCTTCTTCTTCTTCTTCTTCTTCTTCTTCTTCCTCTTCTTCTTCTTCTTCTTCTTCTTCTTCTTCTTCTTCTTCTTCTTCTTCTTCTTCTTCTTCTTCTTCTTCTTCTTCTTCTTCTTCTTCTTCTTCTTCTTTTCCTTCTATGTACAGCAGCTCAGATTTATTGCTTGGTTATATTTCATCAGTTTAGTGTCAACTCTTAGTAATTTCATATAATTCAACTGCAGGATGATCTGTCCAGAGCCTGGTCCTTCAGAGCTTCTACTGCTGTGTAATTGAGTACACCCTCCTTTCTGCTGATCCTACTCTCCTTCCCCTTTTACAGCATTATGGGCTTTTCAAGAGAGTTGTGTCTTAACATAGTGTGCTCAATAATTTGAGCCCGGTCATTTCTGCCTCAAATGGGTTGATTAGTCTTTAATGCATTTGCATGCTTGACTATCCATGATACACTCAAAAATATTCCCCAATGCTTATTCCAAAGCATTAATACTCTATCTTATCCTTCTTCTTCAAAATACAGCTTTCATGTTTATAGAGAGTCAGAAGGAATACTATTACCTGAATGATTCTGATTTTTGTAGATATAGACACATCATAGTATCTGAATATATTTTCTAAAACCTCCATTGCAACTTTATCAAGTGCTAATGTGCAGTTTATTTCTTGACTGCTGGTGACTTTGCTTTTAACAAGAATTCCCTGTTCCTAAAAGGCAGAAGCTATCCAACCCTTCTGTATTATTATTTCTACACATCATCAATATTTTGTTCATTATTAGAATGTGCATTTGCATATTCAGCTATCAAAGTAGTTTCATAGGTGTCATTAATGTATCTTTTCTAGTTTTAAAACCATGGTCATCTTTTTTCAAGTCCACCCTCCCTCAATATATTGAGCATACAAGTTGAATAAATAAATAGAGAATATACAGCTTTACTTCATTATTTTGCCAACCTGGAGTTGGTCTGTTTCACCATGTTGTGTGCATACTGTGGCTTCTTGACCTTTATATGGATTTTGCATTAGGATAATGAGATGTTTTGGGATTCCCATATTTCTAAGGACTTTTCATAACTTGACACGATCAGCACAATTGAAGGCCTTTCTATAATCAATGCAGCACATTCTGACACATTTTGGCATTATTATGTTTCTCAGTTATCCACCCTGCATCAGAAATAAAACTAGGTTAAACATGTCATATTCTGACTAAAAGTATCCCATTTCTGTCCATTTTAATTCACTGATGCTTAATATGCCAATGTGCAGTCACTTAATTTCATATTTCACTGTGTTGAGCTTTCCCATGTTCTTGTTCATTATATCCCATGTCCCCATTGCAATTCTGTCTTTTTCTGCACGATACCTTCTGGAGGTACACATCCTAAGACTTTAATCTAGTCACATCATAAACACCATTAGTACTGCAAAAGATCCTCAGCTCTTCCTCAATAGCATTTCAGGATTATTCAACCCAAGGGAGCCATCATGTGGCACTATATTGATGTCTATAACATGACTATTTTTGTAGTTTTCTCTTTTGTTAAAAAAAAATAAAGATATTTTTATTGTTAGAATATTAAATTACAAAGGGAAAAAAACCTCTGCATTAAATAATGATGGTCAATTGCAACAAAGAGTAATAGCTACTAAGCATAAACTAAAATTATTGTGGGAAAACCTTCTAGTGACATATTCTTCATTTGTTTTCCCAACTACTGACCACAGCCTAGATATGTATAATTTATATTATACATTAAACTTATTTCTAGTACTTATTAAAATCCTTTTGTCTAATTTTCATTGGTCACATAAATTTCATAAAAACCATATTCCAAATGGGCCAGATGTTTCACACACTGGTCACACCTGCCCCAGGTTTAGTGAAGGGGGAAAAAGTCACAATACATCACATGATTACAACATGACGTCACAACTAAGAAATGATGTCTCTGTCATTATTACTAAAGGGATAATCAACCTTCAGCCTCTCACTGCATTGTTCTTGTCCAATTCAGGTGCTTGTTCACTTCCTTTATCTGGGATGCTTTTTATATTTTGGTAGTAGTATATTCATTTTGTGGGCACACTCCCAGCATTCTTCACTCATCCCATCCAATAATATAGCTATCCCAGCAATAGGCAACATAGCAGGACTGGGGAGAGAACAACTCAGAGTAGGGTTACATATTTCATATTTCATATCAGTAAAAAATAAAGGAATTTATTGTGATCATTAATGAGAGAAACAAGGAAGGAAAAAAATATGAAACGTGCAGGGGACATCATTATGAAAAGCCACATTATACTGGTGTGCTCATTTTGGGATCATCATAGTTAACTGCTGCTATGATTATCTATGACTGACTCTGGGAAGTGAATTCTGTAACAAAGTGAAAGTGCCCTCTACATCACCTAAAAAAAATCATATAGTCAGAGACCACCAAGTGCAAGTATTTTAATAGAGAACTCTTTCTCCTTTCTTGTCCTTTATTTCTTTCTCTCATCTCCCACACAGATTATCATGTTTTCCCCAAATAAGACAGGGTCTTATTTTTTTTGACCCCTGAAATAAGTGATTGGCCTTATTTTTAGGGAGGTCTTATTATTTTTGAGGTACAGGAGGCGGCAAGTGTGGTCACCTCATGGCTGCTGCTCTGTTGCAATATTTTCAGACAGGGCTTATTTTCAGGGGACGGCTTATTTTAGCGCATGCGCTCAAAAGCCCAATTGGGCTTATTATCCAGGAAGATCTTATTTTCAGGGAAACAGGGTAGTATTCCTGAATCTCAAAAAAAAAAAAAACCAAAAAAACAACAACAACCCAACCCATGGCTGTAATATATTGCAAAGTTTGATTTTTAAAAAACCAAGCAATCTTTAATATTTGTTTTATTTGTACACATGCCCAGAATATATAAAAAACCTACTTTAATGGGTTTTGGTAATTACCATATTTTTCAGAGTATAAGACACACTTTTTTCCCTCAAAAAAGAGGCTGAAAATCTGGGTGCTTCTTATACACTGAATGCAGCATTTTTTGCCTCCCGAAACCCTGCCCCCTTTACCAAAATGGCCGTGCATAGCCTTTAGGGGGCTTTCAGAGTGCTCCTGGGGGCTGGGGAGGGCAGAAATGAGCAAAAAATGGCCTGTTTTTTCTCAATTTTGCTCCACCCTCAGCCTCCAGGAGCACTCTATAAGCCTCCTAAAGACTATCTATGCCCTCTTTTTTTGACAAAAAATGGGCCTTTTTTCACAAAACATGGGCCATTATTTTGCTTGTTTTGGCCCCCCCACCCCGTAAGAGCATTCTACAAGTCTTCAAAAGGCAATTCATGACCTTTTTTTGAGGGGGGGAAACAGGCCCATTTTTGCAAAAACAAACAAACAAACCCTGGCCGTTTTTGGGAGCTTCACCTAGTGCAAAAACTTTTTTTTTTACATTTGCCTGTTCAAAACATTGGTGCATCTTATATTCTGAAAAATTCGGTAATCATTAAAAATATTTCCAGATTGTCTGGAAATGAGAAGACCACTCCATATTTAAACTGAGCTCTCTAGTTAGCTGATGAAAATGTGACAGGGAAGAAAATTCAATAAAATACATAAATCTGTCTCTTTCCCTCCCTCCCTCCTTTCCTTTATTCTAAATATTCTTAATTTATTTTCTATTGAGTAATACTCCAACTAGTTGACACAAACATTCAGTAGAGTTTCCTTTCAGCAGATGTTGATGTTCTTGGCAAAAATTAGAGACTCTTTAGGTGTTTCATAGTCTTGTTGGTATTGACAGGACTTAATGTCAAATGTGTTCGCATTGAAATCCAAGGATTTCAATTTTATAAAAGGAGTTTTGGCACTCTTCAACATCAACCACTTCTAGTTTGGCATTAAACCAGAATGAGAAACATTTTGTCTCTACAATTAGGCTACAATTTAATACTGGAAAACTGTAGAAGATATTTTCCTTGTTTTCATAATTCTGTTTTATCTTATTATTTCACCTGGGAAATGCTGCTACTTACCAGAGGAACAGATCACTTGTATTAAATTGCAGAGTGGCTCTGGGAATTCTTAAACACAATTCATTAAAAATATATCAGAAAACGGATTTAGTCATAGTCTTATTTAATTGATCTGAACACTTCTGAGCAGAGGACACGTATTTTAGTAACTGACTTCTCTTGTGCCTTGAAGCTTTCATTGTGGTAATGGACAAATATATTTTCATCATTTGCAAAATTGCTGTTTCTGAGAAAATTATTGTAAACACTCTAATGGGGAGGGACTACTCTTAATATACCCCAAAATGGTCTACTACTCTCTAAAGTAGACTCTTAAAATGGATTTAGTAATATGCAAATTATACAATTATACAACTACATGGCACGTGTGCCTTTTCTCTCAACACATGAAACAACCAGAAGGCAGTGCCTTCTTTATACAATTCATTTCATAAATCTAGGAAGATTTATGTTCTGGTGAAAACTGTAATAGTTTTTTTCTGTCTTACGGGTGATGGAATTTCTTCATTAACATCCACTCTAAGATCATTCATGTAACATGTCCCCAATAACCACTTTGTTTTTGACTAACTTATCCATGTTGTCATACTGTTTAGGTATCTCTATGCACATAATCCTCAACTTACAACGGTTCATTTAGCAACTGTTCGAACTTACAGTGGCACTGAAAAAAAAATGACCTGACCATTTCCCCCCACACTTATCACCACTGCAGATCTTATACAATTCCGGACAAATGGCTATCTAGTATCTCCTTAAAAGCCTCCAGTATTTAAGTTTCCACAAGTTCTGAAAGCAAGCTGTTCCAGCAGTTACCATAAGTGTTCTCATTGTAAGGAAATTTATCCTTTGTTCTAGGCTGCATCTCCCCTTAATTATTTTCCATACATTGGTTTTTGTTCTGCTTTCTGGCCCTTTAAAGATTAGATTGAACCCCTTTTCTTTGTGGCAGCCCCTTAGATATTGGACGGAACCTTGGTTTATTCCCTATCATGTCACCAATAATTAGGGGTCTGGAGACTAAAACATATGAAGAACGGTTGCAGGAACTGGGTATGTCTAGTTTAATGAAAAGAAGGGCTAGGGGAGACATGATAGTAGTGTTCCAATATCTCAGGAGTTGCCAAAAAGAAGAGGGAATCAAACTATTCTCCAAGGCACCTGAGGGTAGAACAAGAAGCAATGGGTGGAAACCAATCAAGGAGAGAAGCAACTTAGAACTGAGGAGAAACTTCCTGACAGTTAGAACAATTAATCAGTGGAACAGCTTACCTCCAGAAGTTGTGAATGCCCCAACACTGGAAGCCTTTAAGAAGATGTTGGATAGCTATTTGTCTGGAATGGTATAGGGGTTCCTGCCTAGGCAGGGGGTTGGACTAGAAGACCTCCAAGGTCCCTTCCAACTCTGCTATTGTATTGTAATTCTTCTTTTCACTAGATTAGACATATCCAATTCCTGCAACTGTTCTTCATATGTTTTAGCCTCCAACTCCACAATCATCTTTGTTACTCTTCTCTGCATTCTTTCCAGAGTTTTAACACAATTTTTATGTCATGGCTAACCAAGGCATTAGAAAGGAATCTTACCAAGGCATTAGAAAATAGTACTAACACTTGATTCTATCCCTCTGTTAATGCAGCCTAGGGCAATGTTGGATTTTTTGGCAGCTGCAGCACACTGCTGGCTCATATTCAAATCCACTAATACTCCAATATCCCTCTTGCAGTTACTATTATTGATCCAGGTACCACCTATTCTATAATTGTGCATTGAGGACCCAGATTTCAATAAATCAGAACTTATTTTGTTGTTAGTGTTGCTGGCATTCAGTCATTTGTTTGACAGATATTTTGGGAGAGTGAAAAGGCTAATAGAAATAGCAGCAATATATAATGTGAAAATGTCATTTGTTTGCCAGCTAATCATGGTGCCATAGCAATGAGTTGTAAAGGTTGGACTTGTTCAGTTTAATTTAATCCAACTATGACTATTCTTGTATTTTGTGGAATGGATCAGTCAGTGAGTTTCTTGGAATGTAACCACTGGCTTCGTTACCTGTAGCTGATGATGAGATTTCTAGTGGTGACATATCTTGCAACCTAGATTAGATAAGATGCTATTACTACCATGGACCCTTCTTCATTCTTTTCATTTTCTCAAAACCTATGCTGCACTCTGTTTCATATAACAACATGTTTGCTTTTATGTGATGATTTTATATTTATCTGCAGCAAGGCACAATTTTATCCAAGGTACCTAACCCTAACCCTAACCCTTTTTAAAAATACCCATCAAAGTAACAATTCAGAGTAACTTCAAAAATTTAAAACTATGTAGGTAAGGTGATTCTAGAATCATTGCTTTGCTTTCAAGTGCACTGTGGAATATATGGCCAGTTTTGCCCCCGTGTACAGAATTACCTGGGGTGCAAAATTCAATCATAGTCATTAAGGAAGTCTGCATGAGTCAAGAAGATTATTTCATTGAAGTATTTAGGGAAGAGCTACCAGAGATTCAGAAGGAGCATTTTCTGACTTCCAGTTCCGGCGGCTATGGCGACGGGCAAGGACTTTGCCCGCTCCCGCTCTTCGGTGGGCTTCCCCCGTCTTCGGGGGGGCACAGGACGCCCCGAAGAGGCGCCCTGCCGAAGGAGCGGCTCGCGGAAGGCTCTGGCACTGGCGGCGGCTGGTGGGGGCTTTTCCGCTTTGCTCCAGGCACCGGGGAGCAGTTTTGGAGGACGCGCCTGCGTCTTGCCCTATGCCGATCGGAGAATGCAAAACTGAAGGAAGCAGCGGCGGTGCGGTGAGATGCTTCCTCTCTTCATCCCCTTACTTTTGAATGGATAGACTTTTCAGTAATTTTAAAAATTAACCTTTCGGATTCACTCTTAGAGGAGCGGCTAGAGGGGAGGGGGATTCCCCCCCCTTGGACAAGCGGCTTGTTAAAATTCTGCTCTCGCCCCCAGGGGAAGGAGGAGGGGGGAGAGCCAACTAACGATGCCTCACCCCAGCAAAAGTGCTTTTCATGGGACTTAGATCCAGAACTTATTGATGATCTGAGAACTTTTTGAACTTTTAAAATTTTTTTTATGCCTCTGAGCCCAAAGCTGGCAGGGCAAGATGGCACACTTCCGTTGTCTTCATGAACTGTGAAACCTGACTCCACCTTTAAAATTCAGGCTTCCGGTCTTTGTCTCCGAGTCGCCCAGAGGAATCTCTTGTGGATTGTGATTTTCTGAACTCTTTGGAGAAAAAACCTTCATCTATTGCTAGAGTGACTAAAGAAACTCCCACCTGTTTGGATCCTCTGCCTTCTGGACTCACCTGCCTGCTCTACTTCTCCAGCTGCCCAGTTTCTACACTGACTGATCTCTTTGCTTTTTAAACCATGTCTCCAAAAAGACCACCTCCTGGAAAACCTGGCTTTGCCACTTCTGCTCCAACATCTGCAACATCCAGTCCAGCCACACAGTCAAAGATAACAGAACTGATGCAACCTAAGACTACAGAGATAGACTTTCAACAAATGCTTCAACAAATTTTACAGGGCCAAGAGGAAATCAAGAAACAGCTAAGGGAAATGAAAGATGAAATTAAAGAAAATCAAGTTCAAATTTATAAGAACTCACAGAGACTGGACCTTGTGGAGGGTGGGGTGGCGGAGGCGAGAGGGGGGGTAGAGGCTTTACAGAAGGGAAACAAAGAACTTGATATCCAACAAATGAAAACAGAGTTTGAGAGAATGTCCTTTTATCTTAGATTTCAAAATGTAATAGAAACAGATGGGGAAAACATAAGGGACATTATGACTAATATTTTAGCTGAATACATATACAAAGATAAACAGCAGATGGAATGGGAGATAGATCTGGTCTATAGAGTGAATTCAGCATATGCCAGAACACACAATGTACCCAGGGAGGTTCATATTAAATTCCTTAGGAAAAGCACAAGAGATGAAATTCTGGGTGTACAAAGGGGGCAAACACTGACATACCATGACAGGGAGATAACCATTCTGAAGCAGATTCCCCAAAAAATTAGGGAGAAAAGGAAAAACTATTCGCAATTGGCGAATAAACTATACCAGAAGGGGGTGTGGTTTAGATGGTTGATGCCTGAAGGTATGCTGATATTCTGGGAGGAGACAAGAATCAGAATCAACACACCCATAGAGGCACAGGCCTTTATGGAAAAAAATAAAGCGAACCTAGAAAAAACAGAAGATACCACAATGGTCACACAGGACACGGGAGGGGCCGGAGCTCTGCCAGCGGGGGGTGAAGGGGCAACACCAAGAAAGCTCAGATCACAAAAATGAATAAGAAAACCACAATGTTATAAACAGACCGAAAGTAATAATGAAATTATATCTAGACTATATACCATAACTATATAAACCGATTGAAAATTATTTTTTCTAGAATTAATATGCTGATTTTTTATGATTATGTATTAATGTTTGATATTTAGATGTAACCTATGAGTTTGGAGGGAGGGGGCGTCTGCCACACTTGCAACTGCCAAAATTTGTAACCATTCCACTTACCCTTTTCCTTATAAATGTTTTAAAAAACCAATAAAACTTTTTGGGGAAAAAAAAAGAAGGAGCATTTTCTGTCTTGAATAACATTGCTGAGAAACCAATCTGCCTTGATCAAACACAATCTGTCTTTGACCTTATCTCAGAGGGATAGCTTCTCTGCATGAAGAAAAATCACTTTCTATGAATTAAGTGAAGTAATAGAAATTGCTTTGTTCCACAATTTCTGTGATGCAACCACCAACACCACCCTGTCAAATCTTTACCCTCACCTGCCCATCTATCTAAGTTCCAGGGCATCCAATTGTGGTTATTTGCCCAAGCAAAAGATTTACCCAGGTAGCTATCTGACATCATTTGCTTTTTCATGGGGAAATCCTTCATTCCACATGGAATCTGGATAGGACACGACAAACTTTCCCCCCCTGCTTTTAACTAAGTGGTTCCAGTTTCCCACTTCCATAATGCCATGATAAATAGCACAGTGAATTCACCCTTAGGAATCAGAGGTGATATTCAGCCAGTTCTGACCAATTCTGTAGAACCAGTAGAGGAAATTTTGAGTAGTTCGAAGAACTGGCAAATAGGCTGGCCCTGCTCCCGCTGCCCAGCTGATCTTCTTTTGTTGTCCTTAACAGAAGAATGGAGCTGAAAAGCAGGTTAGTGGGGTAAAGAGGGAATGGGGATTTTGCAGTAACCTTTTCCCAGGAGTGGGGAGGGAATGGGATTTTGAAGTATCTTTCCCTTGCCGTGCTCACAAAGCCACATCCACAGAACCGGTAGTAAAAAAATTTAAATCCCACCACTGTTAGGAGTCCACAGTTCCCATTGTAACCATAATTATGGCTCCTCCCATTGTCACCATAATCATGGTTACCCATTGCCACCATAATTATTGCCACCATAATCATGGTTACCCATTGCCCCCATAATTATTGCCCCCATAATAATGACTAATGCACAGTAGCTATCAAATGCTACTGTGGCATTTAATACCAGTGAAAGAACTGTAAAGCAAGAAGATGATGTAATATTTGAACATTTAAGAAACCAACCCCTTTAACCTACTCTATGTTGTCGATTGCATCGCCTCTTTTCACCCATGACTCAATCTTGACCACTAGGGCAATTGGTGAGCAATAATGAGACAGGGTCCTTCACATATGATCCCTGTGCCTGTTTCTTGTCTGGCCTTATGTTAATTAAATGAATTTCTGAATTTAAGAAGCGAACTTCCTCTCCCCATTTCTCTTATGCTCCCCCCTCTTTTCAAGATGCAGTTTAGTTTCTATTCTCATATCTTTCTTAATAAAGCTCCTTTTTTCCCAAGTACAATAACTGTCAGCATTCATTGAGAGCTTGGCTAAGCCCAGACTCTGCATCTAAGAAACGGTATTATGAACATTTTATTCTTTTTAATGGGATGTTCTGCTACTTAATTGCTCAGTGCTCTTTCTGCAATCCACTTATGTTCAGAAGCACCTCCCCTGAAACTGGCTCCTGCTGAATTTAAATCCCCAACACGATTCCTGCTCTTTCATTTCAGGAAAGCCCATTTTCTTTCTATGTAATTACAGGATCCATTTAATTTATTTTTACAAAAACAAATTTCTCATTTTGACCTGCATTTTGTTCTATGGCCCAGGTTGGTTAAACTGGGACTTCTATTGTTTATCTGTTTTTCTTGTTCTCTGGTGCCTTTCTCGTGTTTTCCCATACCCATTTCATAAGATAAGCATTGTGTTCAGTAAATATAACATTCCTGCAGGTTCATTCATGCACATAGGCAAATCCGTTGTACTTTTTTCTGTGTATTCATATCAGATGCAGAAAATGTGTGTCAGGGCCATATATTTAATTAGGTAAAGGGATCCTAGGCTTATACAATTCAATACGAGGTTTATGCAAGACCATTTAAATTTGTCTTTAACAGCCGTGTGCTGTGGAGGCAAATGTGATTCAGTTTGTCTTGGCAAAGAAAGAGAGCATTTCATGAGACTTTGAAGCCTTTCTATCTTCTTTTATCTCCATTACTTGTAAAAACCATAAGATACTTTGGCACATTGGCTATACCTACCCAGAATTATCTTCCTCCTTCTCCAAACACTGCAAAAGAAAAGGAATAGTAACATATTCAAACTCTATAAGAGGCTTCTACACACAGTTTCTGTTAAGTAAGTAAGCTTCCCGTTAGGAGAGCGAGTATGCAGAGAAGCGTAATGCGAGTGGTATGGAAGAACACGCACAAACCAGCATACAGGGACACCGAATAGTATAAAAGGTGGTAGTTTACTATGTGGAAATATAGAGGTATTCAGAGTTCAATTTACAGTCCAAGTCATACACGGTTCAGTCAGTCAGTTATCAATGTTCTCAGTTAAGGAATGATCCTTCGAATACAGTCCCGTATCAAATAATCAGTTTAGCATTAATAGTAGCAAAAACACAGTACCTCACAATGCACTGATCAGCGTCTAACAAACAGAGAGCTAACAGTCATTCTGGCTCCCTCTTATGGCTGCTTGAGATAACAGCAACCAATCACATTACAGCAGTACTTAAAGCTATAGTACTACCATCCTGGTTAATATATTGTTAACCCAACTGTTAGCATACATTCCTGTTGTGGCCCAGCAGGAGCCATTGGAGCTGCCACCAGACTCCGAGAGTGAGGGTCCCTATGAGTCAGCTCTGGAGGATGTGGAGGACTCTGGACAGGGTTCCGACTCCGAGCAGGGATCAGAGAGGCTGGTTGGCTACCAGGAGGCACCTGAGGCATGGAGCAGTGGTGAAAGCCAAATGGAGTGTTCTCCTGATGTCATGCCTTGGAGCAGTGGGGAGGAGACAAGGGACAGTGAGTCAGACGTCAGCAGTGAGTTGTTGGATGCTCGCCACCGAAGAGCTAATAGGCATCAGGAACAGTTGCGCAGTTACAGGAGGTAATTGCACTTGGCTCATGGTAATTAGACTCCTCTCCAGACTATAAAAGGACTGCTTGTGCACACGCCCTTTTGCAGAAGTCAACGCATGAACTAATGTGGGAGTACAGTCTTGTGAGCATGGCAGGCTGGATTGCTGCTAATGCTTATCAGTGCCGGGTTGTTATTAAGGTTTATCTGTGTTGGTTTACTGCCAAGGACCTGTCTGTCTGTCAATAAATCTTGTAAAGTATCTTTGGCTCGGAGTGTTTTGGTGTGGACGAAGGGCGGGTGTCAGAACACATTCCTAACAGTTTCTATTCTATTCTCTGATTCTTTATAACTGCCAAGGATCTTAATGAGGAGCTAAAACAAAGTGAAGAAAGGTGGACATAGTAATAATCCATATGGCCTCCCAAAACAGATTTGAGGGATCCTTCACCTAAAACGTTTCTGAAACCACATGCTCCTTCCAACTTTAAGTATTATATTTCTGTTTAATACCTGCTGCTACAATATTAACCATGGATTTAGTAAATAAAATAACAACATTGCCATTCATTACGGCTATGCTATCATTGTTTCAATATTAACCACAGATTTAATAAATGAAAAGCAACATGGCCGTTCATTATGTCTATGCTACCATTGATTTTGAAAAACGAAGGTCGGTTGATTTTTGGAAATATATAGGTTGATATTTAAGAAACTGATTTTGAAATGAGGGTACAATTTATTCACATTTTGTGAGATGAACGGCCACATAAATATGATTAACATTTAATATGTTATAAAATCCTATATGTGATTAAAAAACTGACTTGTATGTGCTTGTTTAGTTCAAGTTTCTTTTTAGGTTATTATTTTATATATACGACCAAAGGAACAGGTATCTTAAAGCAGTGGTGAGATGCAACCGGTTTAACAACTGGTTTGCTTCGCATGCATGTGCAGCATGTCAGCACCTGTGCGTAAAACAGCTGACAAGCTGCAATCTGCTGTGCTGCGCAAATCAGCTGAGTTAAAAACAGGGAAATATAGACCAGGAAAGCACAGGGGTGGGTGGACAGGGCCAAATGCTCACCAGAACTACCAGTTTGCCTGAACCGATCAGAACTGGCTGAATCCCACCTCTGCTCTGCCTTAAAATATTTTTTCTGTTTTGGTATATACTGTTTATTCCAGGGGTGTCAAATTCAAGGCCTGTGGACTGGATCAGGTCCATGGGGTGCTTATATCTGGATTGGAGGGCTGGAAATAGCAAAGGACCAGCCTGTGGTGCTTCTGCCAGCGAAAATGGGTCATGCCCCATTTTTGCCAGCAGGGTGCTGCAGGAGACATCTGTCCCATCTGCTGTCTGTCATGTCTCCCCCCACCTCCACCAACCCACAGACGACAACTACAATACAGATCCGGCTCTCAAAGAAATCCAGTTTGACACCCCTGGTTTATACTAAAGTTCATTGTAGCAATCTATAAGTACTTAATGGACAACCAAAAGATAAATAGGAATCAGCAAGACGTATGAGTATGAAAATCCAAGTTGTGTTCTTTCCTTAGGCATGGGTGACCTTCAGTGTTCCACTTTTTCCCAGCCCCAGACTGGGAAATAATAAAAATACTCATAGATAAATTGCAGTCCATAACTTTCAATGAAAAGCTCTTTATCCTGCAATGGATAGATTCAGGCTGATAATCAGGTGTCTTTAGGTAGGTAAGTGAATGTGAGCAGAATTAACAATATATAGGAGTATTTATGATTAAGCCAATATTTTTTTTGTAATTAACAAGTGTTTGTTTGGGAATGATAATTGTGCTTTTTAAACTAAGAAATAATTGTTTTCCCTTTATGGCTGACAATGAGTACCATGTGACGGTATTTCTTCTTTCTAGCGAGCTAGCCCTTACTCTTCATCTCTTTGACAACAACAATATTTTACAAATGTTTTCCTTCATCCGAGAGGAATTTACACTAATACATCATTTGAAGTATAAGACCCTTGCTTTCATTTTCCTATCCTTTTCTCAGAGTATCTTCCATAGTGCTTCTCATTTTAATTTTCTCACCCTATAATGACACATCTCATTCCCTGTAATTCTTTTTTCCTCCTCTGTCCAGAAAAAAAAACAGTCAGTGAGATATTACTATTATGCAAATAAGAAATAACATTGGGGTGAACAAAATGTGTTGCTTCGTACAGCTGTGCAATTTATGAGCTTGAGCCAATTGTTCCTGGAAGAAGCTTCTTCCCATCTTTCCCCATTCTTTTTATTTCTTACATCTTAAAGAATGTGTTACATCTTTCAAGGGAGAGGAAGACTTGGAAAAGCAAGTTTCCTGCAAAGGGAAGAAAGCAAGAGCGAAAGAGGAAGTGGGTGAATGCTTCACTGTGCTTTTGCAAATGTGCTAAGGGAATGTGACTTTGTATTAATAAGCCCTGTCCAGTATATTTGTGGAAAATAGCCAATGTTCTAGAGCCCAATGTTCTCTGGACAAAAGAATAAAATCAAACGATATGTATGAACATTAAAGCAGTCTTGAACGGCAATGAGGCACAGTGGCATACTGGAAGGCAGCACTGATTTAACTATCATTATCTTTCTACGGAAATGGTTGTAGCAAGGATTTTTTTAACCAAGAACTATTGGATGCCTCATCAAAACACCACACCACATGGAGGTAGGTAGACAAATAGGTAAGTTTATATCTGATACAAAATCATGGTATAGACATGCAAAAAAAAAATGTGGGGCACATGAGGTTACAAAGTATGTGTCCTCAAAATATCATTAATGGTTTTTCCCAATATGTCATATACAAGACAAAGGAAGGAAAAAATTACCATAGATGGGGGAACATTGAGGAAGAAGGAATCTCCCATACCTCTGTTGCTTGTACAGTAGAATAGATTGGTGATAGAAATTGTGAATGTAGTATAATTCCACAAAATATTAATTTTAATTATTATCACTCACATTGGTGGGATAAATTTACTTTTATGATTTTTAAAGCAAACCAAATCTCAGCAAACTTTTCTTAAACAGGGCATGTAATAAAATGTGACCTTCCTTAGCAATTGGTATGAAAAGACACTATCTTTACCCAGCAAAATAGAATCCAGAAAAATTAGAAGGAAAAATAAGGGTGTTTTCTCAATTAAGCAATAAGGAATTCAGAGGAGGTAGTTTCTTGGATAAACAGTTTTTCCACCTTATTTGTATTTTTGAAAAAGTAATAAATATGGGGATGTGATTTGTGCAAAGGTATCCATAGAGAATCAATAAGGTGATGATTAAGATGATTAGAGTGACGATTATATCATCAATATTTGCACTGTTGATTTCATTATTTATTCCTCCTTGTTATGAATGAGTCTATTTTTCCATACAATATTTCTGCCGATAATGCCAGTGACATACATCTCTATCCACCAAAGCCAGAGAAAGAGTGATTTTTTAAAAATGATTGTGCTGCAGTGGTTAGAGCAGGGTGTCATACTCAAGGCTCAGGGCCAGATGCAGCCTGTGGGGTCCTTAGATCTGGCCCCTGGGGCCGCCCTGGAAACAGCGAAGGGCTGAACCGAGATGTCTCTGCCAGTGAAAATGGAGCTCACGAGGGCTGCTGGTGGCCCTTGTGAGCTCTGTTTTCACTGGCAGAGGGTTGCAAGAGGCTGTCACGGCTGAAAAAGGAGTTTGGAAGCCCATTTTCTCTGGCAGAGAACTTGGGCCACCACAGGTACTCCGAACATGAGTGACATTGACCCTGGCCACAGCCACTCCACCCCACCAAGGTCAAACACAACCCTGATGCATCCCTCAATGGCATTGAGTTTGACACCCCTGGGTTAGAAGAAAAGAGGTAATCCCTGCAGACCATGGTAATATTGCAACTAGTGTGCTTGAAACAACACTGATAAACACTACTAAAAAAGTAGTCATGGAATTATTTCAAAAAAGCTAAGTTACTGTCAACTTAAAATCTCAGGGCAATTGTTAAAAAAATAAGGAATGCTCTGCTTGGACACTAACCTTAGCTATGAAGTGGCTGATTGTGTGATTTACTTATTTTCATTTATACCAGTATTCTCTCCAAGGAAAGACATCATGATATAATATTTCCTGTGAACCTTTATTCAGAGAAATGTGAATGGTTGAATAGGCTAGAGATTCCTGGAGACCTTTGTAATAGAACAAAACAGCATTATCCACCCTCTACCACAACAATAAAGTGAGCTTAAAAACATCCTCAAACAAAATTGAGAATAAATTCTAAAGCACCTAGAAGAAAAAAAGAGAAAAAAATTCTCAGGAAAAGAAAGCATTGGGGAAATTAATAAACAGGTTTCAATGCATTGTTAACAACTTTACCAGCTATGTAAAGGGTCATATCCATCTGCAATCATTCAATTAGCTTTTGTGCTCATGATTTTCCATACTTTCCCCCACAATATTTATTGCTTAATGTATACCACTTGCTTAATTCTCATTTCATAGATGCAGTTTTTCATACTTATATAAGTTTGATACCAGGGGTGGTATTTACTTACCTTCCCTACCGGTTCGCAAATGTGAGTGTGCATGCCACCTCCAGGCATGTGATTTTTGCTTTAAAAGGGGGCCTAAATGGGATGCCATATAGAGGGGCAGGTGGGCGGATTTGCCCGTGATTTCCGCTACCGGTTCGGGTGAACCGGTCCGAACCAGTAGAATACCATCTCTGGCTGTATTGTGGCCCAACAGTGGCCGGCTGAGCTGTTGGTGGAATCTGACAGTGGTGAACACTATGAGACTGCCCTGGAGGCTGAGAAAGACTCTGGGGTTGTTTGGAGTCAGAGCAGGACTAGAGAGGCCTGTTGACCACCAGGTGGCGTCTGAGTCACGGAACAGTGAGGAAGAACAGAGGGAGGCTGTTCTTGATGTATGTATGCATAGGGCTGTGAGGAGGAGGGAGCAGCTTTGGCAAAAGGGTCACAGAAGGAAATAGGAACAGGTGGCTACAGATTGGCCCCTCCCGGAGAGCTTATAGGTGGGGCAATGGGAGGAGAATTTTGCAGGAAACAACAATTTACTGATGCAGCCATAGAGAAAGATTGGGAGAATTTCGTGAGGTCAAGCCTTGTTTCATAGAGATAGCTTTCTGGACTCCCAGCCAAGGGGTTGCTTATCTCCCTCCTTAGTTGTGGCAGACAGCTAAGTCTGCGTCCATATATATTGTAGAGCAGCGCTGGTGAACCTTTTTTGGCTCACGTGCCACAACGGGGGGGAGTGCAGGGGGGGCGTGTGCGGGCGTGCCGCACCCATAATGCAATGTGCAACTCCCCCATTGCGCATGCATGCACAAAAGGTGTGACCCCCCATTTTTACATGCTTTTTTCGCCCTCCCCAGGCTCCAGAGTTTTATAGGAGCCTGGGGAGGGTGAAAAGAGCATCCCCTGCCCCACCGGGAGGCCCTGGAGGCCCTCCGGAGGCTTCAGGGAAGTCACTTCCAGTTTGCTCGGAGGGTCGTTTTAAGCGCTCCAAAGGCTTCAAGGAAGCCTCCAGACGGTCCCTGAAGCCTCCAGAGGGCCTCCGGGGGGAGGGCTCTTTTCGCCCTCCCCAGGCTCCTATAAAGCCTCTGGAGCCTGGGGAGGGTGAAAAATGGCTTTTAAAAATGGTGAACTTAGCTGGCCAGTGTGCGCATGCGCGCTGACCAGCTGACAGGGCAGCGCCTCGCGTGCCCTGACAAATGGTTCCGCGTGCCACCTGTGGCACGCATGCCATAGGTTCATCATCACTGTTGTAGAGGCTTTGGACAGAACAGGTTGATACCATAGCTATAGAGAAAAGTGACTGTAACCATGCTGTTTTTAGGAAATTAATATTACCATAAGAAAAAAGAGTAAAAACTTTATATACATAGGCCTAGGTTCATTTGGAAAATGCTTATGAATAGATCCTAAAAACATGCAATTTTTCATGGGAAGAATCTTTGTTTTCAAGTCCTGCTGGCAGACAGGGGAATTAGATTTGTGTCTATCCCACTACAGAGAAATTAAAGGACTCAACTTCAAATCCTGTGTGATCAGGAAGAAGTGCTGGTGAATCAGTGATAAACAGCAAGATCCTTTTCCTCTATCTCATCTTATTCAGTACAATAATTGAGATTTGCTACCAGGTAGTTTAGATAGAACCTGCTGATTAGAAAATGGCTCAAGGAGGACTCTAAGCTGGGGACCAGTAATGATGGGTGAAGTGCAGGAGTGAACACGAGTGGTCTCCAAGGAGACCCAAAGCTTTTTCATCATCCAAAGGATCAGCAGAAAAGTGTGTCTGCCTCATCTTGTAGCAAACCAAGACTAAAACCACAAAATCCGTCCTGCTATTTTGCAGGTTTCAATGGTGTTCAAAACAGAAGAAGAAAACACTGGATTTAAATAATAATAAGGCCCTAAAAGAATAATCAATTGGACGACAAGCTTGATGGATATATTGTTTTCCACACAATGGGGAATGTGCTAAAATAGATTCAACAATGCCCTTCCTCATCTCTTTAATTAAATTAGATTAAAGGATAAAATGTCAAAGGTGTATGAGACGAGTGTGTTTTTGTAAGTATATATGTTTTAGTTAGACTGTCCACTAAAAGAACAAAAGACAGATGGTGAGACAATGGCTAAAATTTGTTACCCCCTCAAAAAATTTTGTGAATATAAAAATGAATTAATTTGTTCTCCTTTGTGAAAATCCAGAGAGTATATGGTTAAAACTCTTGACAACTGTAAACTACAGGGATGTTTTAAATAAATAAACTTTGCACCTTGAAGAAGGAATGCAACACATTTTCTTAATAAAACAGAACTTTTTTTTGCAGTTCTGCCACTGTTGCTGTATAGAAACAGAAACTTTATATACATTTATTGCAAGATGAAATCCAGTAGCCAATGTTTTGGTTCCTAAGGCAAGTGAATGTTCTAAATCCTTCCCTTTTCTACTGATGGAATAATATGAGTTTTTTTTTAAAAAAAAAACATTAGATCACACATATAAGCATTGGGCTGAAAGCAACTTTCTAGTGATTCATCTAGTTGTTCTCTTGGCTAGGTAGACTTCATTATCACTAAATAATCCCCTGTAGATGGTGTCCAACATGGTCTTAATTATATCCTCCATGATCTGGATTTCATAGCATCTCTTGACAGCTTTACCCCCTTGCTTTCATTCTAACGTTTAACAGCTATTTCCACCAATATTTAACCTAAAATTACTTGCTGTAGTCAAACTCACCATATGCTGCAAGAGTTAAGAAATATAAGGTCAAAGAGGAGCAGGAATAGGAACCAGACTATTAAAAGACTAAAGGTGCTAGGATATGGCAACAGGTAGGTGTCAGTAAAAGAGAGATTGAAAATCTGGTTCAGTATTAAAGCTTGTTTTGAAATGAAAATCATAGATTGCTCCAGCTAAACATAAGCAAGCACACAAATTTTGGGTGGCTGGACCAATAATAGTTTGCATTTTTAGCCAAATGTCTCACAGCAGAAGATGAAGACAAAAGGCAGATGAAGTCTTGCTGGAATCATATTGAATTCCTGTTGACTATGCAATTCTCCATGCAATTTTCTTAGCAAAATTCAGCAACTGGTGATCCCCATCCTAGTACTATTAAGTATGGAATTCTTCTGTGTGTTCATGATAAAAAGGACCACAGACAGGTTCTGATTAATTAAGGAAAACTAAACCATTTATTCCATTACAAAATTCTCTTAATTATACAGATAACACCAACCAAACCACCAACCCATAAAGAACTCACAACAGCTGCTATATGGCTATTATGAAAATATCCCATGTTTGTTTGTTTGTTTGTTTGTTTGTTAGTTAGTTTGTTAGTTTGTTAGTTTGTTAGTTTGTTAGTTTGTTAGTTTGTTAGTTTGTTAGTTTGTTACTTTGTTACTTTGTTACTTTGTTACTTTGTTACTTTGTTACTTTGTTTTTGTTTTTGTATTTATTTATTTGTTTATTTATTTGTTTGTTAATACAATTTATATAGTCACCCATTTCATATCTGAAACTTATAAACTAGATTTAAAATTAGTTCAAGATGGTGACTAAGATAGCAACATAAGTCTTAATTAAATATACAGCATATGTTAGATTGGGTATTGAGAAGGCAGAGACAGGCTTGTGGCAACAACAGCTCTTTATTAACAGTAGAATAGTCTGTACAATCCAGCAACTGCTTGGTCTGACAGCAGCCCTTTTATAGGGAGCTGTCAAACCTCTTAACCAATAGGATTCAATCTCTGTTCCCGCCTGAACAGAGGACCTTGGTGGAAACCATAGCAGATAGAGTGAATATCTAACAGCATACATAATTTAATTTTTGGAGATCTTTGTGAAAATGATTAGTGGATGAATAGCAGCATGTCATGTTAGTTACTTACAGACTCTCAATCTGATATAATTATCCCTATTTCTAGAATATACAGTACATCTAAAATATATTTCAGTACTTATGTGTGCAGTTAGATTGCTTCATCCATAAAATGATGCAGTCTCAGAGGAAATCTTGAGTGAGGGTATTTGGAGCAAACAAATTTATGATATGTGTGCAAGAAGCCAAAAATGTGAAACTCTTTCAATAGCAGCTTTCAGGTTACATGTGTGGCAAATATTCAACATCCAGACACACAGAGAAAATACATTTCTTTTAGATCCCTCCTCATTATTACAATGTCAAAATACAACTATATAAGGATGAATATGAAAAAGGATTGCTCTATAGTTAACCACTTTCTGTTAGGTAGAATAAAAATAAAACATCCTCAATATTTAGTACATTATAAAATAGTTTAATGGATTTTGTTGTCCTAAACTATTTACAGAGGAGAAATATTTATTACAATGTATTGCAACCAATAAAATAAAACAGGGTACATATTTCTTACATGTTCATATAACATTATTCATCAAAGGCAATAGGTGTTTCTTTCTCTTGTTAATTTCCAACAATTTAGCTTAAAAGATTATCTCAGGTGTTACACTGAGTTCTCAACATCCCTATCCAAATTTCATTTGTCATTTTCAAAAGGTATTACTGATCAAAATTTCAAGATACAAATACCCATAAGATCAAACATTAGTTCACAATTTAGAAAGAGTCAATATTCACATTGTTTTAAAACTTTTTAAAAAAATGACTTAGAATTGTGAGAAGTTGAAAATGACTTCCACTGCTATGCATATAATAGTGTACCATGCATTTTATGTCTATTTACCCTAACATTGTACCGTAATTCACATTCTGATATAATTCCTTTAATCAAAATAACAGAGTTTCATTTGTCCATATTTCATTTGTCCATTTCTTTTCTTCTTTTTTTTAGTTTAGCCTGTCTTACAAAAAGCTAAGGGATAGGGAACGCAACTAGAAATACAAAATAAGTTCCTTGGATTATATAATTGCCTCCTCTTCCATGTTTGTGTAATATTTTTAAACTTTATTATTATTTCTAATCTATTTGTATATTTGAGAGTATAGTTTTCCCTATCTTCATTTTTGGGCAGAGTACATCCCAATTGAAGTGAATGTGTAGGACCATATTGTTTTGTCTTTTTGACAATTCAAGCTAACTTTCTGCTGCATCCATTTCTTTTCATTCAGCTACTGTCTCACTTAAAAGTAAGAATATGATAAGTGATTCCAGATATGTATAAAAAAGTTTCAATTATCACCATTCCAACATGATTAAGGCATCAAACTAGAAGCCAAAAGTTCTAGGTCCACCTTTGACATGACAGCTGTGTGACTTTGGATCAGTCATTCTCTCTCAACCTAGGAAGGTTGGAAGAAATATCCAGGTCAAGTTCCAAGCTGGGAGAAAGGCACTGGAAATAAAATGGAGGCTGATTGGAAAGAAAAAAGTTTATGGATGAACAAAACCACACAGCGTACAGTTCTGGGACAGCAGACAAAATGGAGTTTAGAATGGGTGGGTTTTTATGCCTTCTGGATTCCTATGGGGTTATGTAGGAGTCATGGCTGACTCCATAGGCAAAAGGGGAAATATAAATCCTAGGTGTTTGTCTGAGGTAATTTTGTCAACCTTTGGCTTGATCGTGTTGCTATTCTGTTTGTGTTACTTATCTGAAGTTTCTGCCTGACCCAGTCTTTCTGAATGGATTACCAAATCTGCATTTCTAAAAGCTGGCCTCCACAGTTTCTGCTTGGGACAGGGAAACGGGCTGGTTCCTGCCTTTTCAATATTCCCCAAAATATTACATTCTATATGAGGATGTGTGGGTGTTGACATTCTACAAAGGCAAATCAGTTTTCAGCAATCAAGACAGACCTGAAGGTGCATGCGTGCGCGCACACACAGACACACTTTACAGGCTTTTTGTATCACTGTATATTTATTTATACAGAAGTGCAAGAATCAGAAAGTATACCTTACTACAGCAATGAAATGAAACACAGTTCATTGTGGATCTTTTCCTTATGAGGACTTCCCTCTGCTTCTAAGTGCCAACTGCCCAAAGTAACTACGGTAATATGCTTTAAAAAGGAACGGATACTAATTATGGGATTATAGGCATTCACAGCAAGGATTCAATTCCTAAAATATTATCTCTTAAAAATAAGCACTTATTTAATATGCCATATCATTTGACTTTGGTTTGATGAGTTATGGATAGCTTAACTCTGAGGGACAGGGACAGCGAGTTTAGTGACAGAAAAATCAGACATCGTGTAAAACAGCACCATTAATTTTCTGATGATGCGCTTCATAATTTCTGTGCTTCGATGTCTGTACTTACAGCATTTTAAACACTAAATTCTAGGCTATCAACCGACATTACGAACTCAATTAATTTGGAAAATGCATATGGAAATGTCAGGCACTTGTAAATCTGTGTTAAAATGTCATTGCCATTTAACAAATCTCTTACATGCTTTTTCTGCATTCTTAAAGCATATTCTAGCAATATTCATGTTTCCAAAATGATTCTCAAGAGTCTTTTTCCCCCCTGACCTACTGCAGTTATGCAAAATCCTATTATCAGTCCCATCGAGTTGCTTAACACCTCCGTTTATAAGCAGTTTGCAATGATTTATACAATTGCACCCTTTGTGTCAGTTGTTTTGTTTTAATTCAGGCTGACTCTGATCTTTAATCTGGAATGATTGGCATAAAGATAAACTAAATAAAAGCCACTAATCCAATTATAGAGACATGAGCCCATCAATTAGATTCCATAATTTGGAGAATATTTAAAGATGAGTTTAACAAAGTAATCTTCATTTGCCTAAAACCCAACTCAGAAAACCTGAATGAATTTTAACTTGCTATACCATGAGTGTATAATATAAATTACTATTGAATAAGTTTGTTGAATCTAATTTCCATTACACTCAAGAAAATTTCACATGATCTATGACTTAGTTTTCCCCTGACAGAATATAGTCTGTAGTCTTAAATGCATTATCCAGTCAGGAGCTCATTAAACTTAATAGAGTTTCTTTCTCAGTATTTAATTCCAACCTACTCTTATATATTTATTTCCAGGGCTACAGACTAGACTGGAAATTCAAGAGACACCCTGAGATAAAGCAATGGCAAAACTATGTTTCTATTATTATTAAGAAAAACCCAAAATGACACACTATGCCATTGTAGTCTGAAGTTTTTAAATTGCTAGAAGGTTTGGCAACTTTGGGGTACTCTCTTAAAGTTATCACAAATCAGGAAATCAAAGGCTGCACTTTCTGAGCATAAGGTTATGGACTGATGGTGAGGGAAGGAAGAAATAGTAAATGCGTTCTTGTATTCATCTAGTCATTATTTCAAGCAATTTCATATTTCCAAAAGTTCTAGCTCATCTTGTCATCAGCCTGAGACCCTACATACCTTCCAAGCAGTGGTGGGATTTAATTTTTTTTACTACCAGTTCTGTGGCCGTGGCTTGGTGGACATGGTGTGGCTTGGTGGGCATGGCTTGGTAGCGTGGCAGATGAAGGATCCTGTAAAGTCCTCATTCCCTCCTAACTCCTGGGGGAAGGATACTGCAAAATCTCCCACTTCCACCCACTCCAGGGTAAGGTTACTGCAAAATTCCCGATCAACTGGGTTTGGGAGGCAGCAATAGATTGGGGGCAGGGCCAGCCAGAGTGGTATTTGCCAATTCTCTGAACTACTCAAAATTTCTGCTACCAGTTCTACAGAACCTGTCAGAACTGGCTAAATACCGCCTCTGCTTCCAAGGAAGTACAGCAAAATCACAGTTGTTAGAATTAAGGGTTTTTTTTTAAGCATTTGAGGTGATGTATTATTAAATCCATAGCACCAATTTCTAGGCTGACCATATTGCATTTCATTGAATGATTTCTGTCTCTCCTAGGACTCTGTATTGAGGTTGTAGTTTCAATACAATTTAAAATTGTACAGTATTTAGCAGTAATGCATTGTAAAGCACAAAAGTTTGTGGTCTGTTTTGTGATCCTGTGCTGTTACTTAATTGTTATTGAGCTGTGGATTTCAAATTCTCAATATGGGTTTTGCAAATTGGCAAACACAGTTAACGTTTAGGTTTAATTTCTTTTCCTGCTCTAAACTTTCAGTGAATGTTGATTCTGTAATCGCAACTTCAGGAGGCTCCACCCTTTGGGGCATGCAGCAACATCAGAACACACATAGAAAAGGAATAAAGTTTGTGTCTCAGCACTACATGCATTACTCCGAACCCTGCCTTTCTCCTACTTTTCTCCAAAAACATCTCCAGAACAGTGCTGATCACAATGCCTTATTTTTCTAACACCATTGTTATGGCATAATTAGCTCACTCTTCACTTTCACAGAACATGGAGTTTCAAATGAAACCAATGTATCTCTTTTAGTTCTCTTGAGGAAGAGAAAACTTTAAATAAAACTTATAATCCATTGAAAAATTCTGCCTCATTATCTAGCCTTTCTTGAAAACTGGTTTGCATAATGGTTTGCAACAAGCAGTAAGTAAGCTAATAAAAATTAACCACTTTACTTAGAATGAGGAAAATCAATTAGAAATCTATAAATGCTTATTCCATGTGGTACCCTTGCCGATTCTTAAAGACTTTTTTTTAACAGCCATTTTGGGTAAGAAAACAACAAAAGCTGAAAATGTTAATATACAAAGGGAAGTGCAGGCATAACTGATAATATATTTCTCACTGGCTGTTGCTCAGCAAGACGCTGTTGTATGTAATGAAAGACCACTCTGTTGCAATATCTTGAGCTGCATGAGGTAATTAATTTACAGTATCCAAGTTAATGAAATATTTTTTGAAGGATTAGCACACTGTGCTTTAAAACGTGAACACCATATCCAGTTTAGAAGCACAACATAAGGATGTAGCCATAGACAAAACTATTCCAGTGCTCGTTTCCTTTTGCTTCCCTTTGAAGGAAGTGTTTGATTATGTATTTCATACCATATCCTTTTCCCCAAAGGGAGAAACTGCTTGGTTATTCATATAGTGCAGGCACTGCACATTTATCAATTGAAAGCAACACTACCATTAAGTAAAGACACACATTTAGAGGAGCATAGATTGGGATAGTTCAGGGGTGACAGTTATTGCCTCTCTCTGGGTTAAAGGACAAAAGGTCCAGTAAATCTTTTAATACTTCTACTGGAATTTTTCTCACTAAATGCCACTTGTTCGAGGGGTGAGGGTTTTCCCCTGAAAATAAGAATAGCCTTATCAAATTAACAATCTTGGATTTATATTTCATGTAGGAGTGTCCGTGGAAAGAATTCCAGCCCCTCTTTTCCATATATACATCTGCTGTGCCAAATTGAACTTTGAGGATATTGGATCCATATATTTATATATGCATTGTTAGAAGAACATAAAGCATAAATCAAGATTGAATACTGCTGGCTTGTGTTGACTTGTAGTATCCTCTACAAACTTGGTTGTTTTGTTGCAGATGTTTCATTACCAAACTAGATAACCTAATCAGTATATGTCTTCCACATCTTAACTATGGACTAAGAGCGGAAATGAAGAGAGAAATGCAGCAGATCTAAGCAGAAATGCATCTTTGGGTGCTTTTTATTTGGGGTAACATCTTACTCATCTTTCTGGGTACCAATATGGCAAAAGTAATTCACTGCCTTTTAGATGCAATTAGAATATTTGATTCCTCTTACAAATTGGACTTCAGAGTGGTTAGAATTGGTCATAAAGATACAGTGCATCCATCTATACTGTTAGGAAGACAAGGGGGAAAATATCACCCAGCTGAAAACTTTTCTTTTCACCCAGGTCTTTTAAAAATGCATGTTGTATGATTTGGACTTCTACTTTTGGGACTATCTGCTTCAATTGTATTTTTGGTTTTGAACAGATTTTGTATTCAATAATTTAAAAAATGGTGACAGTAAAATCACTCCAGTTTCCTCTGGTGCTTCAGAAGCATTACAGACAAGATCAAGTGCTTGCAAGCTGAACTTCAGAAGCTATAAAAGCTTTGCTTAGCCAAGTAGGCTCTCAAAAAATCAGAGTCTGTGCGTCCAAATTTTGTAGTAGTCCTGTCCTTACTCTACATCCAGGCAGCTTCTCCACTCACTTGATAGAAACCACCATCACCTGATGAATTAAACAGAACATAGTGATTTTCCTAAATGCCACCTTTTACAACAGTTGTGCAGGCAGAAATTTAACAGGTCCAGATTTCATCCACAACTTTTTCCTACAGACAATTCTGAAAGTATTCTGCCTGGTGTATCCTGGCAAAATTCCCATTATTTCCATATAAATTGTAAGATAAAAATTAATCAGATCTGCCGTTGTTTTGCAACTATTCAGATCAACCTGTTTACATAACAAAGTTTACCACCTAGGAAAGTGAGTATTTTCCCTCATATAATTAGCTGGATCCAGAAGATCCAAGGAAAATAACTATATGTATTTTCATAAATATTTTGTGCCTCTTTCATGGGTGATGGCGGAGCTTGTAAAACTTAGGAAGGAAGAAGGGCTGGGTCGGAGAGAAGGAAAGCTACTTTATCAGGCCAGGAGGAAGACGAGAAGACTATCTTCCTCCATTTACTTTCCACAAAGTTACCCAGTGTCTATTCCAGGTAGGCCTGCTAAGAACAATGCCCAGCAAAGTTGGTCAGTCAAATTGCTCCAAATTCTTGTTGATATTCAAGTGTTGTAATGGCAGTTCCATTATTTCTGTTCTTTTTTTCTTTTCTTTTTCTAGTTATATCTAGCTGAGAATGCTCTTTAATGTTTAATGTAATGTTCTTTAATAGTTTATGCTACAATTATGATAATTTGCACTATATTTTCTTAAAGCTGGTTGCCAGTAAGGAAGACACCCACAGATTACAACTTTGCACAGTGAATGCCATTATCAACAGAAGACGACATGTGATTCTTATCCAGTGGTGGGTTCCGGATCCCGTTGCAACTGGTACGGTTGCAACGGGGCCTGGCGTCCTCCACATGAACGTGTGTGGTGTGCACGCACATGTGTACAATGCGCACATGAATCTTATCATCCAGTGATGTCCCCGCGAGCCTCCACGACGGTCCAGCTGCTCGGCAGAGCATTGCGCAGGTGCTGTATGCGCTTTGCGCGTGCGTGGAAGTGCCAAAGAGTTTAAAGACAGGTAAGCAGCATGGGCGGGCGGGCAGGTCCTCCAGAGCACCCTACTGGAACAGTACCCGGTGCTCCGGGCAGGCTCCAGTATGCCGCCTGTAACCCACCATTGTTCTTATCTATTTGCCTTCTCTCCTCTGCTTGCTGTTTCTAAAAAAAACCCTCATCTAAATAATTAGAGGACCCCACTGGAACATCTAGCTAACAAAAGAAGAGGAACATGGCCAGCTAGCTGTATTTCCTCCTGTTAGATGTCCAGAAGTCAGAGAAACAGATGCTGTTCTGTCTGACCTAGGCTTCCCAAGAGCATGAAGCTGACCTCGTCCTGATAAAACCTCTTTTGTTTAGATTAAAGAGAATTCCTCTCCAGCAAAATCCCAGCAAACAGTCTTTCATGAGACTTCACAACTACAGACCTTTATCGGGCTTGGAGAGTTGCCAGACCTATATCTTCCAAACACCATGCTGAAGCAACAATTACTTGGCAAAAAGCAAGAACAGATCTTCACCACAAAGTATTCAACTAATTGTGTCCTACAAACTCCTCTCCTCTTTTGCTCCTCTTTATTCCCTATGGGAGGGGCCATTCACCATCTTCCTGTGCCTTTACTCCGAGTCGGTCCTTGTTCCTTAAGTGTTCCCTTCTCCTGGCAGCTCTGCCCATGTGTACATCGGAAACAGGCTCCTGTTGTTCTTCTGCCCCACTGATCTCTGACACTGATAACTGTTGGATGGTCCTGGCCCCATCTCTGCCTCTGACACAGAGCACTCATCAAAGCCTTTCCCAGACTCCAGGACTGGCCCATGTTCCTCCCCAACCTCCTCACTGTCTGAGTCTACCACCAGCTCCGCTGGCTGCTGGTGAGCCACAACAGATGCTTCTAGATTTGATAATACCCATACATGGCTAGGGGCAAAGATCATTTGTTGCTAATTAGTGACTTCTAGATTCATAACTCAGATTTATATATCAGACTTCCATAAGTTCTTAGTAGCAGGTTTTCTTTTACAACAGAATTGCTGTGGGTTTAATAAGAGTCTCTATTCCTTACTTATGAACATTAGAAATGCCTTTATATAAACAGAAGTCCTTGGTTATCTAGCTCATTCTTGTTAACATAATAGACTCCCAGTACTGTAGACATGAAGATCCCAGAAAATAATCAGGTACATACTGGGGGCTCATTGTACCATTCTAAACAATTCCAGCTTTATGTAATCAGGTGTAAGCTTTGTTCACATTATTTCTTTCCAAATGCACTCGTTTGAAAATTACATATGTGCATAGCCATTCAGTAGGGCACAGACAAAGATGGATTTTCAAAAGTTTGTAGATGCTGTATGTACTAGGTTTGGTTTTATAAGAGATCTTGAAGGAGAATTCCAATTTTTCCTGCTTAACATTGAAATGCACAAAAGCACGCAAAAACTGCAGTAGAACTGGGTTGTTGTTTTATTGTCTATTAAACAAAAATGTAAAGCACAAAGCTAAAATGCAATCAAGACTGCCACAATTATAAAGAAGACAGATGTTTACAGTAGATGAGGTATATTTGGCTCATTGAAAAAAAACATACTGTACAGCCTGATTGCAGGATTGAGGCATGTATCATGCAAGAAAGCATAGAGGGGCTAGTAAGAGAGGGAAACAATGCGCTATCCCGGTTTTGTACATTAATGGTAAAAATATGCCTGAGCTGAAACAAAGAAAATTACAAGACACGCTGTTCTCCCAGAGAGGTTGTGCTTCAGATATCGCCATCACAGCATTGCAACAGCATGTCATCTCCATGCAGGCCCAGCTGCTGCTGTATGAATACCAAGTGTCAGAGGATGAGACCTGTACTTAGGTAAGATGTCAGCAGTAGAGGATGGATGGTTGCAAATTGGCCAATAAAGCGTCACTGACAACAAGCGCAGAGAGTCTGTTAAGGTCAGTTGAAAGAAACAGGCAGTATCAGGGAGCAGGTGCTAGACAGATGGCAAAGCTCTGTGGAAGAAACAGAGCACCAAACGAAAAATCCATGAATGCAGCAGCAAAAACAAAACACAAAAAAGGACTTGTCTAATGTGTAGGTTTCTATTAGCTGAAGTTGGTGAGATGTTAATGAATCATTGCCGTGTTTAATATGAATGACAATAAAATGAGATCTGCAAATTAAACTTGCAAATAAGTTTGTCTAAAATTGCTGCTTTGAGAATAGTCAACTGATTTTAAGGTGTTTCTTTTAAAAATCAGAACTTATAAATGTTTTCCTTTTCCATCTCTTTCATTACAGATCTGCAAGAAGCAGCTGAACACGAGTCAGGAGTATATCCTGAAGTAAAATATGTATGTATTGTACTGTATGTATGTATGTATGTATGTATGTATGTATGTATGTATGTATGTATACATACCAGGAAAAAAATAGTTTATTGAGCTAAGGATATGAATGTGTGTGCCTGCATCTAGAACAGTGGTTCCCAACCTTTTCTTGGCCATGCCCCACCTAAGTATCTCTAAAATCCTGATGATATATAATCCCCTGTGATATATAATTCTTACTTTACTCAAAAAGTGAAAGCTACTCATGCAGAGGAAGCCTAAAAGGCCATTAACTTGGTTTAAACAAGGTTCAAATCCCCCCCCCCATTAAAATCAAATTTCCCCCCTGTGGGGCATGGGCCCCATGTTGGGAACTACTGATCTAAATACATGATAACATGGATCAGCAACCTTTTCTGGTAGAAGGAGCTACTTAAAAAATATACTAAAAAATCAAAAAGTTCCTCCCACTCTCGTGAATTATCATATCTCATTATTTCAGTGACTTTACTCCCCAAATCTTGTGTTTTCTTACCTCTGAATGTTGAGGAATCTCATGGGAGAATGCTGGGCATGTGGGTCAATCTGTATTGCTTTCTAACACATTCATCTATATTCTCCAATGAATACCTTTATACAAATTACAATATTCTTCATATTGTCACATTTTACATTAGTACAATATCTTCCTATTGTAATTTCAATATTAATTTTTTTCACAATTTATAAGCCAACCATTTCCCTGGTTCATTCAATTCAAATTCAAAATTTCTTTGCTTTGCATAATTCAATTTTACTTCCATTTTTCTTATTAATAACATAGATAACTCTTGCTGTAAAAATCTTAATGTGTTGAAAGTTGTATTCTTTGGGGAGTTCCTTAATTTGTCTTCTTTTTTTTATCTCATTCAAAATATATTGTATTTTCTCTTGTATCTTCTTCTTATTGCAGAATTATGTTGTATCAGGTCACTTCTAATAAAAGCTTTAGGTGCATTCCAGACCATTTCTGTAATGGTACTTTTACTTACATTATTTAAAAAAATGTTAATTTCTTTTTACAGTCCTTAAGAATTTTATCTTTCTATAATAATGTTTCTTTTATAAACCAAATCCACTGGATTATGAACTGAAAAAAGCATTTGGTAAAATTTATCCATTAATAATTTTAGTAGCTAATTCTCTTGAACTCCAAATCTTATCTATTCTTGAAAAAGATATGTGTCTTTCTGAAAAACAGATATTTATTAGTCTCTTGATCTATCACTGTTTTGTCTCCATAAACCAAACAACTCTAATCTCTCCAATTTTTTAAAATTAAATTTATCCTGAGTACTTTAAATATTTTTCTCAGATATCCAGTGAAGTTCATGTGAGGGATACTACTACTCCATTCCAATCCCCCTCAAACAACAACTTTTATATAAAAAGCCCAATGTAGTTGAAAGTATTGCATTTTACACTGTTATATAAGCTTAAAGAGGGTTCTTATAAAATGATGTACTGTTGTTATTTGTCACCAGAGAGATTGTCTAAAATGTATAAAGAACCTTCAAATTTATGTTTGAAATGTGCACAACAAAAGGAACATTTCATTATGATTGGTGGACATGTAAGAAGTTAGAAAATATTGGCTTCAAATACATATATTGATTCAGAGGATGTTAAAGATGAATGCACCATGGAAATCAAAGGCATTTATTTTGGGCTGATAGACAGGCAGCTAGAAAAATGTCACGGAACTTCTGTGTATGTCTGTGTGACAATTGCAACAAGATAATTATATGCTCAAAAGTGGAAAGATTTACCACTATAAATAAAGGAAGAATGGTTGGTGAATATGATGGAACTTGTAGAGATGGCCAAATTGGTCTCTGGGGTATCATTTGAACATCATTGGCATTGATTTCCATCAGTCAATTGCAGGCAACTTTACTTGGAAAGAGGAAGAAAGGAAATCCTATGACATGAAACATCATAATAACATCAAACTATATCTACCTATTTCAGCTCCTTGGTAAAGACAAGTAGATAAAAAAATTCTAAACATCTGGCTGACTGTATGACTTTAACTCAGTTATTGATCAGTTCTACTCAATTCAGTTTTCATGGCCAAAAACTGTAATATTCCTTAAAGTGCAATATTCATTATGAAACTACAATTCAGATTATTCCATGTGGCAAAACTGATTGATTTTTGACCTTTGGGGGATATTATTAAAAACATTTAACAATGAACTATTTTCTGGCTGCTGAATCTTTGACCCTCATTTCTAAAGAATTCTCATTCCTTTCATTTAAAATTCATTGGTGTCATTGGTCGTATCCTGGAAACTAAAATGTCACCTATAATTATTTTTGTAGCAACTCTGGCCTTATTTAAAAGTCCCAAATACATATTTGTCCTTAATGCCCAGCTACTTTTTCCAGTAGTTGTTCTTTCTATTGCTACTTTCTAGGCTGAATCCTTTCTTAAGGCAACATTCTGTCCAATATAAATATTTAAAAATATTATTTATCTTATTTTTGTAAGCACATATTACCCTATACAATAGAAATGAAGTTAAATGTATATTTCTTCCCAAGCCCACGTTTATATAATATACATTCTGAAAATAACAAATGGCATAATAAACATGTGTAAAATTAGTTAGGTCACACACACACGTGTGTATGTGTGTGTGTGTGTGTGAGTGTGTGTGTATGTGTGTGTTTACTGAATTGTTTTGAAGGTGAGGGAATCACATTTCCAGTATTGTATATGTTGTGTAAGAAAATTTGAGATCTCATTAAATAAGATATTTTGCAATATTCCATACTGAAACAAAAATAGATATTAGCATGTCAGCCTCTTTATTTTTCATTCCGTTGCTAGATTAGCTTCCCTGACTCCTTCTCCTTCCTTTCCTCCGTGCTCCTTCTACAGTGTAGCTATAGAGGGACAAGGGTTGGTTACAGGCATGAAATGCTCTTACTTTCACTACCAATTTGGTAGCGGGAGCTGGCGCAGGCACAGAGCGTGCAGGCTGACATTATTTTATCTTTAATACTTTCTTCAGAATCATTTCAAATGTCAGCCCCAATAGGTAGACTAGACTAGGAACTCAACGCCACAGGAAGGCTAACACTACTTTTCTAGAGTTTCCTATAATAACAGACTCTGGCAAGGCTGATTACACTGTACCTCTTTCCCCTTCTTATATGCCAGTAAACTGGGAAGGTAACAATGTGAGTAACTTGAAAAAACTTTGGACTTCAAAAATGTTTTAGGCAGTTTCTCCCCTAGTTCTAGTAATGGTTCTTATACATTCCCACACTACACAGTAGGAACAAATAGATAACACATGTTATACAGTGGGTTAGAGTAGTTTAATGTTGTTGTTGTTAGTTGTGAAGTTGTGTCTCACCCATCGTGATCCCATGGACAATGTTCCTCCAGGCCTTCCTGTCCTCTACCATCCCCTGGAGTCTATTTAAGCTCACACCTACTGCTTTGGTGACTCTATCCAGCCACCTCATTCTCTGTGGTAGTGCTGTTCTTAACAAATGCATTTCTACATCCAAAAATCACAGCTTGTACTTCTTGGACAGGTGAAAATATGTAGTAAAAGAGATAATGAAACTTTGTGTCACAGGTGGTAACATATGTTCTATTACCCAGGGGAAACAATGAGGAGATTGTAAATTAAATAACAACTTTTGTGATGGCTTGCAAACTAAATTTAAATATGCCAGAAAAATGAATAAACATCCCTTACAAAAGAAAGTTTTTCTAACCCCCCCCCCAAAAAAAAACATAAGAAGAAATGTATGCATTTAACATCTGATGTAGAAGTAGCATTTATAAACTTAAAGAATTCCATTTTAGGGTATGGAAAAATAATCATAGAAAATCCATATTACTGCTACTTTCATTCTCCAATTCATCAAAAGTAATTTGGAAATACAGATAGTCCTCAATTTGCAAGTGTTTACTTAATGACGGTTTGTATTACAAACTGCTTAAATGATGGTTTGTATTAACAGAAAGGGGCATTATGGCCTGTAAAGCAGTTCTAATCATTGCAAAATATCTCCCCCCCCATGGTCACATGGTTGAAATTGGAGTGCTTGGCAATGTATTTACACAACAAATGATTGCCAAGCATCCTGCAATCATGTGCTCAACAATTTGCAACTGGCTTTTCTGCCAGTTTTCCCAGAACGTCAATGGGGAAGCTAGAAAGGAAGATGGCAATCTGTTGTAATCTGCTGTGAGGACTTCCTCTTGTTCATGGAGGCTCACTGGCCATTGTCCCTGAGAGCTGAAATCCTTTGGCAAGCAACTTTTTTAATTCTTTTTCAGCCTCTGAATGGAGGGACACTCATGCCCAGCCTCTACTGGACATGTTGTTCTGACCCAGCCTTAGCAGAAGCAAGAAATAGACTCCTTGTCACAAAACCCCCCTCTTTATTTACCTCTTCTGAATTAATGGCATTCACCCACCAAAAAGTCCAAGCAAGAGTCCTGCAAGGAGTTAAATGCAGCAACAGACCTTATCAGTTTCTTGCGATAATTGCAAGGCAGTGAGATCCCAGCTGTTTCGTGCAATGAGCAAAACCTTCAGAAATACGAACTGTTGTCTCCTTCAATAACCACTCTCCTTTCCTTCTATTTATTCCTCAGCCAGGGAGGGCCCATTCAATGTCCACGTGTGCTTTGATTCCCATGTCAACTCCTTGTCCTCCATTGTTCATCCTTCCTTACTGCTCTGTGCATATCTGCATCTGGAACAGGCCCCAGGTGTTCTTTCTCCTCACTTATATCAGCCTCCAAAGTCAACCACTTCTGTGGTGGCTGGGAAATGTCAGATGGCCCTAGCTCTATCTCTGTATCCAACGCAGAGCTTCTATCAGAGCCTTCCCCAAACTCCAGAACTGGCCCAACTTCCTCTCCAACTTCCTCATTGTCCAAGCTTGCCTCCAACTCCACTGGCAGATGGTGGGCCACAACACATGTCATGGTTTGCTACCACCCTCTTGCAGTATCCTGCACTCCTCATCTAGGTCTTTATCTCTTGTAGCAATCTGCAAGATTGCTTAATGACTACAATTGGCAGCATTGGGATTGCCGTAGTTGAGCAATGTAGTCATGGGACATCTTGCTTAACAATCACTTCTCTCATGGTCAAGAACCAAGACTCTAGTCCAAGTTATGGTTGTAAGTTGAGAACAACCTGCAATCCCTGATCATTGTTGGATCTTCTGATTTAAAACGTTAACAGAAAGAAAACAAAAAGCATTGCGCCACAGGTTTTGCAGTAACAAATATCCTCAGCCCTTCGCCATCCAAACGAAACATAAAATGTTTTATTTGTATATACATGCAGACATTCTCAGCTTCCACTTCCTATTACAGGCCTTTTTTTTAGTTATCTACAAAGAAAACAAAATCTCAGCAGTCTTTATAAGGAAGAAAGCTACATTTCCATTTAAAAGTCCTGAAACCCAAATAGGGAAAAGGACCACCCACTATCATTGCATAGCTAAAGTGTGGCATAAAAAGAAAGAGAAAAAGGAGAAGTTAGATTTTCTGTGGCTTCAAATACAGTGAGTTTGAACCAGAAATAAACCAACTCAGTTCTCAAATAATGCAGGTATCATAGGATTTCAGAGGTGTCTCTGAACTGGTGAAGAGTTCTCACAAAGGAATCAGGTTATCATGAACCAACCTATAAGAAAATTTAATCAGGATAAAAACCAGCATATAAATATACATTTCTATGGCTGATACAAAAATGGGTACAGTACAGTGGTGAGGTTCAGGCAGTTCCCACCTATTCGGGAGAACCGGTTGTTAACTTTCTAAGCAGTTTGCACAACCACTCTTGTTGGAAGAAATCTCATTTTGTTTTTTCCCCACTTTACAGGGCTAATCCTGTAAGGAAGGCAGGAAGGAAACATTCTGGTGTTGTTTCTAGCCTAATCTTTATTGCCCTACTTACAGAAACTGTCTCTCCGGTTAACCCTTATTATATTGTAACAGCTAAGGTGAAGCACTCATTGATGTGAGTGACGTGAAGTTGGCCATGCCCACATGGTCACATGACCACCAAACCACACCTACCCAGCTGGTCGTTAGGACAGAAAACCGGTTGTTAACTTATTTGAATCCCACCAATGGTACAGTATGTTTGCATTGTTGTCCTAAAATCTAATAAACATGGGTATCATCTTTCTGGATAATATAGAATGTTATGCAAATAGCAGAAATATAGCTTGGAGTTGTATGCATTTTTTAAGCTTCAATTTGCTCTCGTGGCTCAGAACACTTTCTGTGAGCTTTGCCCGCACTGTTAGCTTTGACCTTGCTTAGATAGGCATGAACTGGCTACGGTGTTCAATGTGCTAATAATTTCTAGGTTGGATAACTGCAATTAATAATATGTGAGACTCACTTGAAAATGATTCTGGAGCACAGTTAATACCTGAGAGAAAAGGTCATAGAAAGAAGTCCTTATCTTTGTTCCTTTTAAAAGTTAAGTTTGTGGATCGAGTGATGGTGTCTCAAGTATGAAAACCCAACACGTGAGAGACATGGTTGTCACCAGTGCTATACTTTTTTTTTCCTAGTCTGGTTATAAATATTATTTGCACAAGCATTAAAACTTATGTTTTTTATATTTAAAACTGCATTATTAAAACAGATTGATTTAGTTTTAAGGCTTTACTGACAAGAACTAAAATTAATGCTAATGAAATAGCAGACTAGATGTTTCATATATGGATCTATTGAAAACCACCAGGACATGCTGCCAAGACTTTTAATGTTCTAAGTAACGTTCTAAGTAACACCCCCAACGAAAGAAGACTACGAGCCTTGAGTTTCCTCAAAGTTCTATTTTATTAGAGATGTGTTATTGGCACATCTGGGAAAATCCAAATCTGAAAGTTTCCAGGTTTTCCCCACCCAAATGAAAGTTTAAGTTCCTGCCCAGCACCCACAGGTCCATCACATGGTCCAATCTAGCACCGTCCCAACTGGAGATGCCTTCCAGTCATACCACTCCAGGTGCAAGGCAGGTTGTCCTTGATTCTCTGACAAAGGAATGTTATTTTGACTATATCTACCCCACTCCATATAATCCCCCCTCCCAGTTTCCCACATCAATAAATGAGCCAGGCCTAGAGGCCCAATGCAAAATGTGGCTTCCAGGCCTGACATTTAATTCACCATCTTGGTATGACCTGCATCCAAGGACAGGAACTGGTAAAAATGCCCTTGAATAATGCTTCTCAATAGAAAGACCCAAGAAACTTCTACTTAACCACAGGCTTATCCAGGAGTCCAAGGCATGAGTGGATACTTCTGTCACTAAATCAGAAATCAGGATTGGGCAGAAACTATAAAGAAGGCTACAAGACAAAGCTAAGAGAGGAGGCAGTTTGTTCAAGGCATAGAAGCAGCAGCAATAGATTGAAAGTGGAAAGAAGGAAGATAAAGTACCTAATATGAAGGCTGGTCCTTCCATATCATTGTCTCAAAGGCTCTTTTCCAAAAGACAATTGGACTTTTTTTTTATCCTTGAAAACATTTTGCTTCTCATCCAAGAGTCTTCTTCAGAATTAAAGAAGCTTTGTGGATGATAAGCAAAATGTTTTCAAGGAAAAAAACCAAGGCAGCCCAGTTGCATTTCAGAGAAGCACTTTTGGGACAACCATGATTTGGATGATTGAGAATCTCCGTAGAGATTCCATATCATTATTATTGTTAATGCTAAAATTTATATGCTGCCCAGTTCCCAGAACTTGTTAAAAACATTTGAAAAAAAGGAAACAACAGACACACACAGACAAAAAAAAAACCCCCAAAGGTGGCAGAAATAACAAATTCAAATGGGACAAATAGGAGAAAAAAGAAAAGAAAAGGGTACTTCTGCCATTCTTGCCATTCAATTCTGCAAAACTCATTCCAATTGAGCTTACCAATTGCCCTCTTGTAGAGAAAGGAGCATGGGAGACTATGCCAACAGAGTCAAAAATTCAGAGAAGTCTTTTCAGACTAACATTTATCTTTTATTAAAGGACATATCTAATATTGAATAACCGTTCCCTTCTTCAGAGGCAAAGTAGTGGCTATTGTTCAAAATAGGAATTAATTTGGGGTGGGATATAGGAAAGTATGGAAGGCAGAAGATGGCTATGCAGGTTAGGTTACACCTTTTTTAATGCATGGGCATCAGCAATCTCACGCTCAATTTTGATGACAAAATTCTTTTTAAAAATCATAGCTCTAGCCATTCAGTTGCATCTGCTGAAGCGAACTGCAGCTTATGAAAGTTTATATCTTTTCATAAACATTGTTAGACCAAAATGATGCTATCATTTTTGGCTGGCAGACACTAATATGTTTTCCCTACTACCAAGCTTAGGGAGATGAAATTCAGTTCAAACTAGGCCTTGAATTTTCTCCTGTTTAGAAAAGGTAACTGCAAAAAAGCTCATCAGATTATTGATAATTCTGGATGCTTGAGGCAAGTCAGCAGAAAGATTTTGAAAAAATTGCATCTTTTTTTGAATGGTTGATGGTACTTATCCCAAATTAATTTAAGTGGCCAATCTATGGTGTGTCATAAGACACACCAGGTTTTTTTATGTCTGTGTTTTTCTTTGGACTATGATTATTTTGATTCAGAAGACTCAGAACTACTATTTTTCAGTGATGTGACCACAACAAATAAGCCAAATTTTGAAACCTGCATTTATTCATCTTTTTCAGTATGTAGCAATGACCCAGTAATTCCAATGTTTCTGTCCTCAAATGTGTATTTACAAGGCTACAATCTTGAAAAATTGACAGTCATCCTTTCATCGCATTTTGAACAGTATCCTTCTAAGCAACATAGGTTTGATACAGGCAACTTCTGATGAGATTTCTTTTTCATTACCTGGATATTTTTTGCAAATATCCTGAGATGGCATATTAGACCAGCAAGCAATGATCTTAAAATACACTTTAGCTAGAATTGTGGGAAAATATTCACACTTCCAGCAGAACTGTCAAAAGTCCTATTTTTGTCACATTTATTTAAAAGGAAAAGCAGTTGACAGTTGCTTGACAGTTTCTTGTTCTACATTTGTACACATAAGATATTGGCACTTTGCTATCTGCAGAAGAATCTGAACATTAATGAACTGACCTAAATTTCTATTTGTTAAGCAGAAAGTTAGTTTCAAGACATTAAATTTATTAATATAGTTGAAAATAAAGCAGAAAGGTTTTTAGAGTACTTGAGAACTTTCTTCATCCCCAATGCGGGTTCAGAATTAACCAGCAAACCAGCTCATACTTTTCATTTCAAATCCGAGGCACAGTTTCCAATTAGCATCAAGTTACCCTCAGCTAATTCAGTAAAACAGCAAGTGGCTTTAAAGAGATTGTATGTCCAGTAACCAACAATAGCTTTCTACATTTTAATTTAAGTTCATTATTTTCCTTCTTTCGACGTCTTTCACCACTTTATCCTGTCTTGTCTTTTTGTCAATATCTTATTACTAAGGTCAAAAGATGCTCCCATATCTTTCTGTATTACCCACCCACCCCATCACAAATTGGTGTTCACGAAATGTCAAAATGTAATCTATCTATCTATCTCTCTCTCTCTCTCTCTCTCTCTCTCTCTCTCTCTCTCTCTCTCTCTCTCTCTCTCTCTCTCTCTCTCTCTCTCTCTCTCTCTCTCTCTCTCTCCCAAAAACAGAACAGAAGAAGAAATTCTACTTCTAGATGAAATATATATCTTTTTAATACATTTTGTATCTCAACAAAATTCTGCCTATTGTATAACTCTTGGTTATAGTGGCATGCATGTGATTAAATTTCTTCCAAAGTGTTATTTTTAAAACTTGTGACTTGAAATAAAAAGGTGCAAATTCTCTTGTTAACTCTGTAAATCACATGGCAAGACTTTATATGACTACTAATGCCCATGTTGCAAGAGGTTGGCCCATTGCCTTAAATAAATCTGTTGCTGAAACTGATAACCTGAGCTATGACCTACTGAATCTGAGGGTTTGAAGTTATAATCCTGTACTACACCCCCCCCCTTTGTACATTTATCAACTAATTGTTTTATATTGCCATTGTTTTGTAATTACTCCTTATTTGGAGCTTATTTTATTTTATTTAATGAGCTGTAGATGTAATAACTATCATTAATGTGAAAAATGAAAGCTGTTAATTAACATATCCAATAGTCAGCATATTTACAATTATTTCTCTATCCATGTGGAATGTCTACTAGAGAACATATGGACGGATAAAGAAAACCTGTGTGTATCAAATTATATGATGTTGACAAAATGTAAACTCCAGACAAAATTTCTGCAGGGAAATCCAAAGTGATACAGATCTCTCTATGCTAGGGTCTTCTCAACCAGGCTGACATCAGTACAATTTAATTCTTAAACATTACGCTGATTCTTTTATCTGATTGCATATTGTGAACTACACAGAGTAGCAAACGGTACTGTTCCAAGTACCTTTTTTTCTCTTTAGCCAATGGATGTACTCTTGTATATTTTTCAAGTCAACAGCATGTTGGAAAAGAATTATATGGATGACTTTGGAACCATTCATTGGTGACGATTTTCTGAAAACAGAATGGAATGTGACCAGATTTGCAGCTCTGTGTTTCTTTGTGCCAGAAATACATCAAAAGAAAAAGAAGAGAGCAGAAGAATATACACAGTTGCCTTATTACACATTCATACAGAAATATTAACTGAAGTCACATATATACAAAGCTCCTGATTACTCCCTTTAAAGTAAGCACATTCAGGTTTGTCATCTCATTTATGCCGAAGAAAAAATAGAGGCTCCTCTTATAGCCCTTCCTGATAGGGGGATTTCAGCCCTAAAAGATCTTGCCAAGAAATAGACTCCATAGAAGGCTAAAAACACTTTTATTTAGATTGGCCATCATAATATTGTTCTGCTGGTCTCATTGTGTTTCTCCTTCTCTCTCTTTTATATGCATATGGTTGGGGGTAGTGTGTGTGTGTGATGTTTCTGTAATCCCCAGTGTTTGGCCTTAAATCATGTTTCCCTTTTTAATGCTTTGGTAACAATTTTTCCCCACTGTCCATGAAATCCTTATTCATGCTGTACATAGGGCTAGGGGAAAAAAAGCTGTGCTCTGTGTGCTTTTCCTACAAAAGCCATGTTGGAAAGAAGGGATATGCAGTATATGCATTGGAATTGTTCTCAAGATAGCTAGGGTCACTTAGGAATGTTTCTCTTTTGTGACATTTGGGATTATTGGAACACGTAGGATTTGGCCTGATGTTGCAAGAGTTTTCTTAATTTTTGTTACCCTTTAATGGGAAAAAAGTTGGAAACATATTTATATATAGGTAGAGATGGGAAAAGGAATAGTACCACAATATAAATATAGGGAAAATACATTTGAGAATAAGAATCATATGTAGAAACGATGTGCTAACTATTGCTTTGGTTTGAGGATAATTTAGTATAGAATTACAAGAGCAGGGAAAGACTATTGTTGTACAGGAATGGCAGATTTCCGTACAGATATAGATCTCCAGCCCTCAAAATCTTACATCCAGAACTCTTATCTAGTCATCCCTTCATCTCCAATAAGTAATGATATTTATTACACCTCAGTCAGTCCACTCACTATAAAAGTAACAAAAACAACTTTAGGTAGATTGATAAGTCAATATCTGAATGCAATCATTTTCTAATTGTGTTTTGAACAACACATTAGCATACAGTATGTAACTTTGTCTTCTTGATTTTTGGACCTTCTCATCATTGGCATATTATTTATTCCAGCAGTGCTGATTTAACTAATGTGCCTTGACCAATAAATAGATTCTGAACACTTGTTGTCTTATTTTTCTTGTTCCTGTAGTTGAACCTCTAGATTAGAAGGCAAAGGTCCCTATTATATTATTATGTTGTTATTAAGATTATATTGCAGCCTGCACTATGAGAATATTTTCCTTCTGTTTCTTCACCTTTTCTTTTTTTTAATCAATTCATTTTTCCCATCTAGGTGTTCATAATTTGCTAATGGAAAATTCTAGGATCATGAAGTTTGAGATTGAAAATAAGCAAGCTTCTTACACAAGGTTTATACTGTGATTGATTTTTCCCCCCTCATAAATTCATCAAGAATCTTATTAGGAATGTCCTTTCTGATTATACAGATGGAATGAAGGAGAAAAGAATGTCAAGGTAATGTTTCATAAATTGTATTTGTATGTACCATTTTGAGTACAATAACGTATTTCCAGCCTCCAATGAATATGCAATTTATTTCATAGTATCATTTTCAATTCTTATAAGTCAGACATCATAACTATCATCTTCTGAAGCTGAAAAGAAGAAGACAATCTGTCCCTCAAGGCTATCAGTTACATTATGTGCATTCAGACAATTTGGGAAGTTATTTTTCCAAAATAGTAAGACAACTGACCTACCATTGTCACTCATTATTACTTCAGAAAAGCAATATTGCTTTGATGAAAATTGCAAACTCTATTGTTTTAATCCTGGGCAGATCTTTTTGGAACATGATAATGATATACAGCAAAAATAAAATCTAGTTCTTTATTAATTCTCAGTTGTACATTACAGGAAAACTGTGTATGTAAGTATGTTACTTAAGCAAAACAGCAGTTTTTACTGTGTAACTTTATTCTAACAGAGGATGCTTACTGGCATTTGTACTCCCAGACTTGTTCAGTCTGTCTAACATCTCATTATGTAGAATTATTGTTGCCAAGGAGGATTTTTAAGTTTTTCTTTTTCTTTTTAATGGTGACAAGGTATCATCTAGATGGCAGTAAAACAAATAAGATAAGAAAAGATGTGGAAATTCAGCCTCAAAATACTAATTTTGCTTATGAAATGCTTTCAGTGCAAACTGAAATGACCAAAACAAAGGAAGATGCAGATGTTATGATTCTGAATTTGTTGCCTCTGCTACTAAAAATGGTGATTTCTCGAAAAGCACAGAAATATATAATGTAATGAGGCACCACTTAAAGGCTTAAAAAATGTGAATAGATACTTTCAACCACTGAAGCATTTCTGCAGAGATGAATAAAAGTTTCTTGTCCAAGAATTCATATGAATGAGATTAAGTGAATTTATGGAGTGAATCTGTTGCACTCTCATCGAAAAGGTGGATGAGGAATACAAGTGTTAACTATTTTATTACCTAATGTGATGCTTTTTACATAAACATTACAGCTGTCCAATGGTTAGTGATAAATCAATTTTAAAGCACAAAGCTATCTTTATTCTCAACTTATTATCAGCCTTCCTTAAGCCTTTAAAAGATAATATCTAGACTACCCTGAAAAATTATCATGGAATGTTGGGAAAATACCAGACCTTGTTATACATAAGTGATGGAGACATTGTGCACCTTTTTAAATTATAGAACTTTGCTTTTAAACTGGAAAGTTTCTCTCTTTCTTTCTTGTTTTTAAGTAAGATTTTTATAGAGTCATTCCCAACTATTTCCATTCTAACCATTATATTCTATTTAGTTTTGTGAAGAGTACTTTAACTGCCTCTTCTGTCTTATCTTGAAACACTCAGTGCTTGCTTTCCATTCTTCCTTCTTATCCTACCAAACCAGCCCCGAATCAGTTCGCAACCCTGTCCTTTCTCAACAGTATTTCAACAAAACCATGAGTGATTGCTCTATTCTGATTAACTGTTTTGCCTGGTTCAATCTTCAAAAAAAAGAAAAAGAAAAAAAGAACGGAGGTTTAAAATTCAAAAGCAAAATCTTGATCCCAAATGATAAAGGCACAAATTTGTACAAGATTGATGTACAAATACATTACTTCAGTAAAGAATTAGCAAAGTCTAGAATATGTAATATCTATTCTTATTGGCTGCAGGAACAACAGACATGAATTCAAGTTATTTTTCTGTAAACTAGGTTATTGACCTAGTTCCTTCCTTAAATATTGCTTTATTTCAGCTGTGAATATTCTTAGATCTACTTAGTTACATTCAAGCCTCACCTTCAGTTCTCAAATACACACACACACACACACACACACACACACACACACTAACACACACATGTCAGCCATGTTCTGCAGGTTGGGGTAAAGCAAAAAGCTACTTCATTTTTCATACAGTTTTCTAGGGTTCCCTCTTTAGCTGTGGCTCAGGACCTGTGTCTGGAAACAGGAGCCCAGCACAATATGTCCTATGCCACTCTGGGCACTGAATTATTATTCCCAGTTCACCAAAGGGGATGGATTAGATTTCTGCCCCAGACAGGCTGTCATGCACCCATGACAGTCTTTAGATGAGTTAGAATCAAATCTGAAAGGTGATTAAAATTACAAACACAGGTGTTTTTCTTTAATTGGAACTGGAAAATATGAAATCTCTTCCATTTTACTTTTGTTAAAAAAAATTAATCAGTGCTTAGCTTGCTTTTTTTTAAGTAATCTGAAACTGAAGTTAACAGTAATTGCATGCTTTTATGAGATGATGATTCACGACAAATCATACACAAAACATTTTTTTTCCTTTAAAAAGAGCTTCCAATAGTTTTATTCCCTGGCAGAAATGGTATAGTTGCCTTTTTGAGCAGAAAAAAAATATCCTGCTGAGTTTCAGATTATTAGGTAGAAGGATTTTATGTTGTTATTCCACAATATCACTGTTTTTCTAAGTGGAAAAGTATGCTAGGGATCTGGCCCCAGTGTAATTGTGAAAAGTAGCTTTATTTTGAAATAATATCAGGAAAATGTTTTTCATTGGCATACATGATGCTTTGACTAGGATTAGTAAAGGGACTCCAAGACTTCAATTATACAATTTTTGGGCTAAAGAACCTATCCTCAAAGGAGGTTACGTTTGAGATACCTGATTTCATATTATATATGGCCAGGTTTCCAACTAGCTATAAGTACTGTCAAGTTGCTGCTGCTGCTGTTGTTATTGTTGTTATGTATTACATTTATAATTCAACCATCTCCCAACAACTCTATGTAGTTGCCACATGGTCAATAATTACCATTTCCTCCTTCCTTCCTTCCTTCCATCCATCCTTCCTTCCTTCCTCCCTCCCTCTCTCCCTCTGTCCCTCCTTCCCTCTCTTCCTCCCTCCCTTTAAATACTGCTTTTTTCAACTGTGAGTGTTCTTAGTTTTGGTTTTTGTCTTACTATATTAAATTATTTCAATTGTACATTGTAGAAGCCCAGAATGAAACAGTATCTATTGTCCTTGCTTCTTTGTTTAATTCCCATAGGAAGGCAGAATATGATCATTAGTATGCACAATGATGGAAAAACTTGACATTACCTACAATGGAAGAATGGGTAGTGAAGTTGATGGAGCTGGCTCAGATAGCAAAAGTGACAGATTTGATTAGATAAAAGACATGGATTAATTTTTATGCTGATTGGGAGCATCTTTTTAAATTTTCCTTAAAAAGAACAAAATGGAATTATGGATATGGAAATATATGGATTTGATGATTAGAAAATAGTAGATAATAGAAATTGAAAGTTATGCTATGAAGTTAGAGTAAGAGCCACTGTAAATTTATACCTGTATTTTTTATAAAATAAAATTGGAAATCATTTTGTTACATTTATCTTTCTTTCCACACTTTTGGCTTTGTTTTCTCTGTCCTTTCTTTTGTTTTATTTTCTCTTAAATATTACTTTCTGTTAGTCTTTACCATTTTATATTAAAAAAGCGAATATTTATCTAAAAAAGAAACCAATATTTTTTTTTAGAAAATATTTTCTTTGTTTCATTTCCTGGAATTTTACTGAAGTAGGCTTAGGTAATTATTCAATATGGCCCTATTCTTCTTATATACTATTCATTCACGACTAGCTCATAATATATACCACCTATTTCCAACATATTTGTCCCTTCCTTATATAACAAATAAATACTTCATGACTTGCAGAAAGCACTGCATTTTCTACAGCTTGATTTTAAAAATTACCGTTAAAGATTTAGATGCCTTCTGATGTGTAACATACAAAAATCTTCATGCAGATGTAAATCTGATCACCAAGGAAAAAAGAGTGGGAGATTCAAAATATGACATTCAATAAGATGAGGTTATAGATACACATCCATTTTGCAATTTTTTTTCTAGTAATTTGCTTCATCCACTTGCAAGAATTCCTGATGTGAATTCCATGTTAGGAATATAATGAACAGCTCAGTGTATCATTATCACAAAGTCCCAAGTATTCTTCATTAAAGTAGTTGATGTGAATATCAAAAATTATAAACTTTTATTGGATTACAAGATGGACTCCTGGACTCTCCTGGCTGTTCTACCCCTCTGATTGATCCTTCTCTATACTGACTGGACTCTTTACTTTATAAACAATGGCATCTAAAAGACCACCTCCTGGAAAGTCAGGCTTTGCTGCCTCTGCCCCGACATCTGCAACCTCCAGTCCTAGTACACAATCAACGTTAACAGCCTTAAAACAACCTAAATCTACGGATCTGGAGTTTCATCAAATGTTTCAGCAAATTCTACAGGGACAAGAGGAAATAAAGAGACAACTGAAGGAGATGAAAGAAGACATTAAAGAGAACCAGGATAAAATTAATAAGAACTCACAGAGACTGGATCTTTTGGCTGGATCTTTTGGCGGCTGAGATGAGGGGGGGGATAGAGGGTGTGCAGAAGGGAAACAAAGAACTTGACACCCAACAAATGAAAATAGAGTTTGAGAGAATGTCTTTTTATCTTAGATTCCAAAACGTGATGGAGACAGATGATGAAAATATAAGGGACATCATGACAAACATTTTGGCTGAGTATATTCAGAAGGAGAAACAACAGATGGGGTGGGAAATAGAACTGGCTTATAGAGTGAATTCAGCTTATGCTACAACACACAATGTTCCCAGGGAGGTACACATTAAATTTCTTAGGAAAAGTACAAGAGATGAAATTCTGAATGCACAAAGGGGGCAAGCTTTGACATACAAAGATAAGGAGATAACCATTCTGAAACAGATCCCCAAGAAAGTGAGGGAAAAAAGAAAACATTATTCGCATTTGGCGAATAAATTATACCAGAAGGGGGTGTGGTTTAGATGGTTGATGCCTGAAGGTATGTTAATATTCTGGGAGGAGAGAAGAGTTAGGATTAATACACCCATAGAGGCGCAGGCCTTTATGGAGAAAAATAAACTACTCCTAGAAAAACCAGATGACTCCTCAACAGACATACAAGACACGGGAGGGGCCGGAGCTCTGCCAGCGGGGGGAGATGGGGTGACAACAAGAAAGCTCAGATCACACAAATGAGTAAGAAAAGTCACCTGATATAAACTGATCGAAATTACCAATTGAATTTACCACACTGACTATATGTTATTACTTAATATTGAATTTTATGCAAATGTATACTATGAGTTTGGAGGGGGGGTGCACCTATCGTATTTCGCAGCTGCCAAAATTTGTAACTTTTCCCTTACCTTTTCCTTTTGTAAAATATAAAAAAACCAATAAAACTTTGTTTAAAAAAAAAAGATGGAAGAAGAGCAGGTTAAGGAAATAATGGTAGCATAGGCGATAAACTTTGGGTACAATATACAACTGGAAAAATGGCAAGAATTATGGGAAAGAAATAGAAAAATAACATTGGCAATAACATACAAAGAAAACTTATATAAAATGATTTATAGGTGGCACCTTCCATCGGCGGCACTAGCAAAAGTGTTTAGAAATTTATAACCAAATTGTTGGAAGTGTAATCACAAATTAGGCATGTACTGTCATATGTAAAAAAGCAAAAGAAAATTGACGGAAAATTCAAATATGGCTGACAGAGTTAACAGAAGAGGAATAGAATTTAAATAGAATTATACCTTCTGGGAATTATAAATGATAAATATAGCAAAGAGGTAACCTACTTAACAATACATATTATAACAGCAGCAAGAATGGACTTTGCCCAAAACTGGAAAAACAGGGAAATTCCACTAGAAGGAGAAGTGATTAGGAAATTCTGACTTGCGCTGAAATGGGTAGATTGACATGGGTTTTGACAAGATTGACAAGATCTGGAATAAATTTTATTGATGGGTGGAACAGAAAAGAGCGACTTAAAATAAGAAATTATTCAGATTTACGGAATGGAAAATTAAAATTATGTATGTAATTATTACAGAGTGAAAGTGGATAAGATAAAATCGAAAGCAATATAGATAGAAGTAAGATGTCTTTATATTTGTAAATACTGAATAGACCAAATGTAAACAAGCAAGGTGTTTATGATATCTAACTTATATTTTAGTGTGTATGGCAAATACAAAGCCAGGATGATTACATTGCATCCAATGTTTTATTGTGTGTTTAATAAAAAATATTTTAAAAAAATTATGAAGAGAAGCACCATATCTGAATTTCATATCAGTGGGAAAATCTACAGAACCTCTGATCTCCTTAAATCCTCCATGATAGATATCATATTAGGAATCAAGCCGGCATTCAGTAGGGAAATGCTAACAAAGATATTATCTTCAAAAACTTTAATGCCCCTTTACCTGTACTTTATGTTTTAGAAATGGAATATATTCATTAAATAAAATGAAATTCAATGGTGAAAAGAGTAAGGTTCTACATTTAGGCAACAAAAACGGAATGCACAGGTACAGTATAGGTGATACCTTACTCAGTAGTAGTAACTGTGAAAGGGATCTTGGAGTCCTAGTGGACAACCATTTAAATATGAGCCAGCAGTGTGCAGCAGCTGCCAAAAAAGCCAACACAGTTCTAGGCTGCATCACCAGAGGGATAGAATCAAGATCACGTGAAGTGTTAATACCACTTTATAATGCCTTGGTAAGGCCACACTTGGAATACTGCATTCAGTTCTGGTCGCCACGATGTAAAAAAGATGTGGAGACTCTAGAAAGAGTGCAGAGAAGAGCAACAAAGATGATTAGGGGACTGGAGACTAAAACATATGAAGAACGGTTGCAGGAACTGGGTATGTTTAGCTTAAGAGAAAGAAGGACTAGGGGAGACATGATAGCATTATTCCAATATCTCAGAGGTTGCCACAAAGAAGAGGGAGTCAAAGTATTCTCCAAAGCACCTAAGGGTAGAACAAGAAGCAATGGGTGGAAACTAATCAAGGAGAGAAGCAACTTAGAACTGAGGAGAAATTTCCTGACAGTTAGAACAATTAATCAGTGGAACAGCTTGCCTCCAGAAGTTGTGAATGCCCCAACACTGGAAGTCTTTAAGAAGATGTTGGATAGCCATTTGTCTGAAACGGTATAGGGTTTCCTGCCTAGGCAGGGGGTTGGACTAGAAGACCTCCAAGGTCCCTTCCAACTCTACTATTGTATTGTATTAAATATGTAAAGATCCTGATTTGGTTAGTTAAACAAGAACTCCTTTTTCCATCTGCCTTGTTTTTCTCTTGTTTTCTTTGATTTTCATCTTTGTATGTACCGTTTTCTTCTACCCAAACCTTTCATTGCCTGTTACATGATTTTTTAAATAGATTTTGAAGGCAAAAGAATTTAAAGAAATGGAAATTTTGACAATATACTGTGATTCTAAATTATATCACCAGCATTAGATTATCTTAGGGTAGGGTAAATACAGTTTAATCTCTCTTTAAGCCTCATTTTAGTCCAAAGTGCAAAAGATGTCCTTAGGCTAAATGAGAGGCAGCTTGATATATTAAATCAGGTGATTTACCAACAACCAATATAATTATAAGTTGCATTAAAAGCATTGAGAATTAGAATTTGTCTGTCATTCCCTGTAGGGCCCATCACATTAGCAAAATATATCGTACTTAAATATGTTTCACGGAGCTTATTAACCATATAAGACATTATAGTTTTAGTATCCCACTTTCAGTCACAAGCCAGTCTCCAGTTACAGGAGTTTATTCATCTTTCCATATAAAATGTTGTTGCCATTGCATTATGTTTTCCTTCAGTCTGCTTATTCATGATACTGTAGGAAGTTAAAACCCACTCCTCTCCTAGAAAAATGAAATATCCTAGGAAATATTGAAAAGGCAGAATATTATATTTTCCTGGATGTGAAAAGGGAGAAACACGCTTTAAATACAAAGTAAATTCCTGCAGCTTCCTGACCAACCCCCTTTTGTCAATGGGCCATTAAGGAGCCCAAGCCAGTTTATTTACATAACAAAGACCCCTCCCCTTCAGCTCCAGGTGATGGAATCAAGGCAACTAGTATTAGCCCTTTACCCAACTCACCACATGGCATTTGAGAACTCAACCAAACCTGGACTCAGCCTAGATAGTTGCCCCTGCATAACCCCATGGGAGTCTTGACACCCAATCAGAATACATTTCTTACACAGGAACAAGAAACAAAGAGGTGGGGCCGAAAACAGTATTAAAAACCCAGCAAGCCCCCTCCTCTCGCTCTCTTCTTCTTCACCTGGAAGCATGTGACCACCTTTTTCCCCAGGACCTCAAGCCATGTGGTCCTGTCCACCATTAAACCATCTTTCTAAGCAGCCTCCATGTTTTCAGTGTCTTCTTCCCCACTTGGAACTGAACCCAGAAGGACATTTCTTCTAACAATAGCTAAAGGAAAAGTTTTAATTTTTAATATTTCCTGAATCAAATGGTATCTCTCATTCTTGTACTTATCATCTTCACTAAAGATGATAAAGGGTACCTTCACAATGATTACATATCCAATACTTATTTGATATTCCCTTATACATCTTTGACAATTTCTGAGGAGTAAATAGCAATGATACATTATTTTACAAAAGTTTTATTTCTAATTATAAATCAATGAAAATTTCAATCTGCTAATCACATATTTCCCTTTGATCAAACATAATATTATATTTTTGCCCATTTAATCATGCACTATTTAATGCAGTCATGTTCCTAGTTTATTTCCAACAATTGATATCCCTTCTCAATGAGTTGTTCATTGTTAGTACATACAGTAGATCCCTTTCAAAATCTGTTTTTTTCATCTAAAAACAACAACATTGGTTTAAATCATTCTGCCAATTGTGCATAGACAAATCACTGACAACTATATCCTTCCTTTCCAGCTTTTCTTGTTCTTAATTAAGGTCTCTTTCAGTAAAAATTAAATTCAACATTTCTGAATGTGGTTAGAGAATGTGTTTGATTAGCCTAGTGGTCTTATGAAAGGCTTCATTGCTGTTAAGAGCAAAGCTATTATCTTCCTCAGCTGTTGGTGCAGAAACTCTTAAGAGACCTCTGTTTTAGAGCGTCATTATGAGGAGCCACTATTCAAAGCACTGGATCTGATCTGTCTCTCTCTGGAGAAATTTGCAGGACCAGTCTACTTTTGGTCTTTCATCCTTCACAGTGATTGTCATCTCTGGTCATTCATGGACAGGTCTTCAATCAGCCTGCTGCATCAGATGAGAAACTATTAATTTCATCAGAAACTAATAGTTTCTCATCTGATGTTATGACTTTATCCATTTTAGCTGAGCCAATGTTCTTTTCAGTCACTTTTATGCATACTGCATCTTTATTATATTTATTTGAACTTTCTCAAATGTCACACCAACATTTTTAATGTTTCATTTTTATTTGGGAAGGCATTATGTTTATAATATTTCCCAAAAATACTTTAAAAAAAGACAAATGCTGATTTACTGGAAACTCTGATTTTGTGGGAAATGATTTCTTCTTATTCCATATTATTCAATTTTCTTTAAACTGGCTACGACCTATTTAAATTCATCTGAGCCTTCTTTAGTTAATGCAAAGAGTTTCTTTAAACATTTTTTTAAAAATCTTGTTATTCTTCATATTCTTCAGATTTATTCATCTTCTTTCTAGTCAAATTTTCTATTTTGGTGATGTTTGCTGATTCTTTTGCTCATTGTTTTCATCTCTTTCATCATCCTTCTTATCTGTCTCAGAAGTTAATAAATTTGCACTTCAAAATGTCATTTGTTTGATTATCTTCATTTTCATTTATGTTGTTCTCAATATTATTCATATTCCCAGCTAATTTTTTTCTTGCAACTTGGTGACTATAAGTCATTGTTGATCCATTAATTACTATTTCTGAGTCTGAGTTTAAAATATTGAAGGCACATACCACATTTTTCTATTGACATTCTATGTCACTTTTTAAAATGCATTACTAACTTTTGCTAAAGAATAGGTAAATAGCAATAGCAGACTTACATACCGCTTTACAGAACTTTACAGCCCTGTCTAAAAGATTTACAGAATCAGCATATTGCCCCCAACAATTTGGATCCTCATTTTACCCACCCCAGAAGGATGGGAGGCTGAGTCAACTTTGAGCCTGGTGAGATTTGAACTGCCAAATTGCAGGCAGCTGGCAATCAGCAGAAGTAGCTGCACTCTAACCAATGTACCAATGTGAGTTTTTTAACAGTTAATTGGGCCTTGGGTTTTAGTTTTTGTCTGCAGGTACAATTATGCACATTCAGATGCTGATAATTTTTGAAGTAAGGCATGGATGGAAAATTATTGAAAATGTGAAAGATACTGGGATTTAAATTGCAGTAACCTCTGAAAAGTCGCAGAATCAGAGATTTTTCATCCTTGAAATAAAGTGCTCTGCCAGCAGTTTGAGCCTTGTACATTTCTTTTGATCAAATTAGGGTTTTTGGCTCACTGTTTTCATTGAGATGGGGATGGAAGAAGAAAAATCAGCTAGCTACAACCTAAGGTGAAGAATGGTACTCTGGAATGTAATATTATTCTTGGTATTGACTCTTGCAGTGATTCAAAAATCTAATTATTCATGCTCAGTGTATATCTCCACTTAAATTGCCTAGTCTTGTGCTCATGCTGGCTTGTCCCTAAGCTGGTTTTTAAAAATGTTATAGGTACTCAGACACCTTGGCAACAGTTTGCAAGACACCCTACCCAGCTTGCAAGTTACCAATTGTTCCCACTGAACAATTTCCCTGCTGCTGTATTCTTCCACCTTTTTGTTCCAACAGCTTTACTTCCTGTTTGAGTGTATGTATACAGCTAAAACATCCAAATAAACATATAGAGGGATACAAGAAGCCCAGAAACCTATGTGCTCTTTGGCAGCAGGGAATGAATTGCATTTGAGATGATTAAAAAAGAGTAAAACCCTGTAGTTATTAAACCCTGGACAATAGCAAACGGGTGGGAGATATTAACTCCTTAAGAAAAGAAAAGAAAAACCAATAAAACATTTCTTCTAGTCTGAACCCAAACTTCAGTATTAAACTTACTTTAATAATGCTGGTAAAGGGTTGTATAAAACCATTACAGTGCAGGATAAACATTTGTCCAATAGTCAATAACTACTAAAGGATAGCCTGTAAATTTTTGAAATGCTCTAAAGCAGTCTCTCTCCATCTAGACAATTCTAAGACATGTGGCCTTCAACTACCAGCATGATGGATTATGGGAATTGAAATTCACACACCTTAGAGATTCCAAGGTTGAGAAATACTGGTATAAACCAAACAACAGGATTGCTTGGGGAAACAGAACAGGGAAAACAGAACACCTAAAACAGAGAAATTAATCTTACACTTAATTTGCAGTTGAGTGGAGGATTAATAGAAGACAATATGTTGTCTATTCTTCTTCAGAAGCAATTCAAGGCCCATTGTAGCAACAGGATAAGGGGGATATGCAATTTGTATTTCCTTGCTAATTAAAGGAAATGCTTGTGAAAATACTTCCGAACAATAGTTTTAATAAAAATGAACATAAATTGTACTTGTAACATATCTCTTCAAGGGAATAGAAGAAAACAGTTTGTCTTTTCTGTTTATTTCAATTCAGAAAATGTATACAACTATCCAAGTGGATTATTATCACTCAGATCAAAAAATGTTAGTAAAGATAAAAAATATTGGAGCAATATTGTCACCAGTTTTCTGGAGATCAAAAAGACTGTCAAAAGATACATATTATGAAGTCCTCAAAACATAAAATTTTAGGTCAATATTGTTTTGATGTTCTTATTTCTTTTGGGAGTGGTGAATAATATTGGGCTGCATTTCATACTTTTTGAGAGAGCATTTCAGATACATTTATTTTAAATTAAACACAGAGCCTTCAGACCATACATATTTTAAGTTTTATCTTCATAGAGTGATTATGGAATTTCATGAGAATACAAAGACGCTAGTCTCAAAAATGCACATACAAACAAAACTACAAAAAATTAAGGATTCTGGGGAAAAACATATAAAGTTGTGAGAACATAATTTTCCCTAGAAACAACCATCTCATCTTCTTCCCCTTTAAGCATAGATTTATTTGCAAATTTAAACATATTTTAGCTCTAACTTTTATCACCAAATGCTTAGAAAATTGATGGAATATACTCAATGCCCACAATGGATAGAAAAAGTGAGGGAGTTCACAGACATGTAAAAGTAAATGTTTTAATCAAATAATATTGTATATCTAGTTTTGCTCTTCTAGACATCATACTCAAGACAGGAAACATGACACTTTGACCTTTGATTTTGCTGATGATTAGTTTGTTGTTATAGAAATACCTAATAACCACTATGTAGCTGGAAGTAAATGGTTTTGTTTTTCTTTTCTCTTTTATCCAGCACTTTCCCCTCTCCTTTCTTTCCCCTTCCCCTTCCCATTTTATCTTTATTTTCATTTGTATTTTACATTACCATAATCTCATTTTTTTTAAAAAAAGTATATAAAAGAAAACTTATGAAATAAGCACCACATTTTTTATGAGATCTCAAAAAAAATTAACTATTCTTCAACCTCATTACTATTCAAAGCTTTTATACCAAAGTGGGACAAATTCTCTCGGGAGAATTGAGCAAAAGTACTTGTGACACCTCTCCTAAATAATATACTTAAAGAAACTACCAACATATTAAGGAAAAAGTAAAGCAATAATAATAAAAACGTTTGTGGTGAGAATTCAATTTCTATTTCCAGTGAATTTGCAAAAGAATTCCTTTTCCCATTCTAGGCACTGCTATACTTCTTTCTTAACTTAAATTTATAATCAGATTTTTTTTCTTTTTCTAAACAAGTCTCACTTACTACAATGCTAGGGTTAGTCATTTACATAAGTCTTCAATTTATTAATCAAATTTATCTGTTCAAAAGGTAGGAATGTCCTATAAGAATTATGTTCAACTTAAATTTGCAAATGTCACTTGCCAGAAATAGGAAAAACAAGGGCTGGATTCATATTAATAAATGCAATGCAATGCAATGCAATACAATACAATACAATACAATACAATACAATACAATACAATACTAGAGTTGGAAGGGACCTTGGAGGTCTTCTAGTCCAACCCCTTGCCTAGGCAGGAAACTCTATACCGTTTCAAACAAATAGCTATCCAACATCTTCTTAAAGACTTCCAGTGTTGGGGCAGTCACAACTTCTGGAGGCAAGCTGTTCCACTGATTAATTGTTCTAACTGTCAGGAAATTTCTCCTCAGAAATAAAAGCCAAGTTATGCAAACAGAATGGAGATTTCTCTGTTTTTCTTTCCTCCTCTAACTTTTTTGTTAAAACTGATGACTTGGTTAAAAAAAAATACAGCTCCTTGAATGGGCTTCTACAAGAAGTCCTTGACTTACAACAATTCATTTAGTGACAATTCAAAGTTGAAAATGACAATTTTTCACACTTATGACTGTTGAAACATCCCCATGGTCACCTGATCAAAATTCAGATACTTGGGAACTGATTCATATTTCTGACGGTGATCCCTTTCTGTGCTCTTCTGACAAACAAAGTCAACAGGGAATCCAGATTCACTTAACAACTGTTTTCCTAACTTAACAAATTCAATGATTCACGTACAAAACTTTCATGTGGGGAAAAGGTGGTATAGTATATATAGGCTGCAGCTGCAAAGTGAAATTGGTAGAATCAATGGAATTTTTAATTGAGTAGCACAGATGTTACTTTGTTTGGTTAATATAATATCTGCAAGAAAACAACCACATTCAGAGACCCCAAGGACCCCTCAAATTGGAATATTCAGATCACACAAATGGTGTTCAAGTTAATATTTCTTGGCTTTGATTCTTAACCAGTTTCATCGAAGTTTTTATCATTTATTTTTATGAATTGCAAAACAACAACTGCATTTGAAGTCACAGATAATTTTTTCCCTAGATTGAGCTGGAGCTGGCTTGATAAAATTTTGGCTAATTTAGGTCACTGTGAAGGATTAGGACTAGGGGAGACATAATAGCAGTGCTCTGATATCCCAGGGACTGCCACAAAGAAGAGAGAGTCAAACTATTCTCCAAAGCACCTGAAGGTAGGACAAGAAGCAATAGGTGGAAATTAATCAAGGAGAGAAGCAACTTAGAACTAAGGAGAAATTTCCTGACAGTGAGAACAATCAATCAATGCAACAACTTTGCTCCAGAAGTTGTGAATATCCCAACACTGGAAGTTTTTAAGAAGATGTTGGATAACCATTTGTCTGAAACGGTATAGGGTTTCTTGCCTAAGCAGGAGGTTGGACTAGAAGACCTCCAAGATCCCTTGCAATTCTGTTATTCTAAGAATTCCATTATAGAACACCACACTATTTTATTTTAAGATGATGATGACATACTTCTTTGGCATATCTCTTTGAACATAATCAAAATTGTCCTATCCTATTGCTTTTAATGAGCTAAAGCCTGAATTTTAGATTCCTGTCAGGTAGGAGTATGCTGATTCAAATACGAGCAGAAACCCACTGTGTATAAAAACTATGTTTGAAGCTCCAAGCTTTCTTCAACAGTTTGAAGGTCAGTTGACTGTCACAGAGTAAGACTCATTGATTTTTTTAAAACTTTGTAAACCAGGATTCCATTTTTCTTTCAACATGTATATTGAGGAGTAGCCTGAATTTCTTAGCAAATATCCGTTGCATAGGTCAGTCCAAAGAAAATGTATTTAATTCAATGCCCCTTAACGGAGGCTATACAAGTTTCTTTCAAGCAACAATAGATATGAGGCAACTTCCTCAGATTATAGTTGTTGTACAATACCACTCAATGCATGTTTCCCATGAAAGTCTGAAGACAGATTTTAATTTTATTTGAAAGATACTAGAAAAAATGATAATTCTAAAAGAGTGTCATTATCAATATATTACAATTATCCTAGTATGCCCTAACATAGCTGATAGAAAAGGGTGTGATATGATTAGAACTGTATATGCCATTCATCTTTAAGAACTTAATCAATTATAAGAAATGTACAAAGAACATTAGAGACTAATTCAATTCTTAGGGTGGTATAATCATGAAAAAATGAATAAGTTATAATAATATAATTGCATTCATTATGAAGTCATTTACCAGTGGCAGGAAGGAACATTTAAATTAATATGAAAAAAATATTCATCTGTCAGAAAGCATTACAGAACAGCTTCTAATATTACTTCTACTGTATTCCTCTCAAAATATGCTATGCACATCTTTTTTAAAATGCTTATGTGTGTAGTCTATTTTTCCTATTAAATCTTCTGAATTGCAAATGAAAATCAGATACCTCATTTTTTTATTTAACAAAAGCCTTTCATTGCTCATGAGATTGATAACAAAGCTGCTATTTGAAGAGTGAGGATCTGCAATAATGGCCTGGGTATTGTAAGATTTAAGACATTTAAATAAATAATTCCTCTGATCACAAGAAGAAATAATGAAGCATGAAATATAGCATTTACTGTCCAGGAGCACTGTATATCAAAGATAATATGTACCACAGATAAAACAATATTTCATTTAATCAGTGTGTGCAAGATACAAAGTGAAGTGCAGGAAGTTTGGAATCTTTTTGTACCATTATAATATTAAAATAAAAGTTCTCTAAATTCAACCTGAAACAACATGCAGAAGTGATTTTTGGTAGTAATTTCATACTGAATCATATGCCAATGGATTTCATGCTCAGATTCATACTGCTGTATGGACATAGAGAGAGGAAATAAGAATTTTATAGTCAATGACTTAAAGTCATGTTCTAAAATTTCAGTGCATATTTATTGTACTGATGACTTAATAGAGAGGTTGCACAGGACATTTAGTGCTCTAGTTGAAATTGATTTCTGTGAAGTCTAGACTCGTAAGGAAGTGAATAGATAATTTTGAAACAGTTTAACAGCCATAGATGCTCAGATATTCTCCTATCCACTTAACTGAAGCTTCTTGGCCATAAATTAGTTTAGTTTATTCTAAGTCCTGAACTGGTTAAACATCTAGAAATAGATTTTTCACAGGCCCAAATACACAAGTATTGCCAAAAGTATTCGCTCACCCATCCAAATAATCAGAATCAGATGTTCCAATCATTTCCATGGCCACAGGTTTATAAAATCAAGTATCTAGGCATGCAGACTGTGTTTACAAACATTTGTGGAAGAATGGGTCACTCTCAGGAGCTCGATGAATTCGTGGAACTATGATAGGATGCCACCTGTGCAACAAATCCAGTCGTAAAATTTCCTCGCTCCTAAATATTCCGCAGTCAACTGTCAGCTGTATTATAAGAACATGGAAGTGTTTGGGAACTACACAACCCAGCCACGAAGTGGTAAGCCACGTAAACTGACGGAGCTGGGTCAGCAGATGCTGAGGCGCATAGTGTGAAGAGGTCACCAACTTTCTGCAGAGTCAATCACAACAGACCTCCAAATGTCATGTGGCCTTCAGATTAGCTCAAGAACAGTGCGCAGAGAGCTTCATGGAATGAGTTTCCATGGCTGAGCAGCTGCATCCAAGCCATACATCACCAAGTGCAATGCAAAGTGTCAGATGCAGTGGTGTAAAGCGTGCCACCACTGGACTCTAGAGCAGTGGAGACACATTCTCTGGAGTGACAAATCGCGCATCTCCATCTGGCAATCTGATGGACGAGTCTGGGTTTGGCGGTTGCTAGGAGAATGGTATGTGTCTGACTGCATTGTGCCAAGTGTAAAGTTTGGTAGAGGGGGATTATGGTGTGGAGTTGTTTTTCAGGAGCTGGGCTTGGCCCCCTAGTTCCAGTGAAAGGAGCTCTGAATGCTTCAGCATACCAAGACATTTTGGACAATTCCATGCTCCCAACCTCGTGGGAACAGTTTGGAGGTGGCCCCTTCCTCTTCCAACATGACTGTGCACCAGTGCACAAAGCAAGGTCCATAAAGACATGGATGACAGAGCCTGATGTGGATGAACTTGAATGGCCGGCACAGAGTCCTGACCTCAACCCAATAGAATACCTTTGGGATGAATTAGAGCAGAGACTGAGAGCCAGGCCTTCTCGTCCAACATTAGTGTGTGACCCCACAAATGCACTTCTGGAAGAATGGTCAAAAATTCCCATAAACAGATTCCTAAACCTTATGGACAGCCTTCCTAGAAGAGTTGAAGCTGTTATAGCTGCAAAGTGTGGACCAATGTCATATTGAACCCTATGGATTAGGAATGGGATGTCACTTACAGTAAATTCATATGTGAGTAAACGCAGGTGAGCGAATACTTTTGGCAATATAGTGTATGTTTGACTTTCTAAAAGAATGATCCTGAACAGACTTTTTTCATGAATTCTTTTAAGAATTAATTTGAGGATTGGATCACCAGAAGATGGGGTGAACTGTAACCACAAGTGAAATCCTGTTTCCTCCAGCCCAAAATATAAATTTGCAGAGACATTGAACAAGTTGTGGGGTTTTTAAAAAAAATAAAAGGCATATATAAAAACCTCTTTAGCTTGTTTTTACAAAGTAACATCATTTCACCACCTGGCAATTCCAAGAAACAATGAAGAAGGGAAGTTCCCAAGTGCTTCGGTAAGTACACTAGACTTAAAGAATAAACAAAAAATAGTGACTTCTCTTAGCTACCTTGTGTATTTAGAAAAGGCCCTAACCAAGTTATGCAATCTGCATCTGCTTCTGTCTGTTTGGACAAATTAGTGACCTTATGTTTTGTTTTTAAAGTTAAAGGGCGAAAAAGCCCTGAAATTGCATTACCAAAACAGTAAGTATAATGAAATTGGTTTTTTTTAAATTGCTCTGGCTATCCTTAGCCCCAGTCTACTCATCATCTGTTAAACAAACAATTTAATTAACATGTCCTAAGTGGTCACTTGGTGTTTTGTTGTGGCCCAGCAGGAGCAGTTGGAGCTGCCACCAGACTCCGAGAGCGAGGGTCCCTATGAGTCAGCTCTGGAGGACCTTGGACAGGGTTCTGACTCTGAGCAGGGATCGGAGAGTCTGGAGGCGCCTGAGGCATGGAGAAGCGGTGAGAGCCAAAGGAGGGGTGCTCCTGATGCCATGCCTTGGAGCAGTGGGGAGGAGTCATGGGACAGTGACTCAGACATAAGCAGGGAGTTCTTAGATGCCCGTTATCGCCGCGCCCACAGGCGCAAGGAGCAAGGGCGCAGTTACCGGCGGTAATTGCTCTCAGCTGCTGATAAGTAGACTCCCCTTCAGTCTATAAAAGGATTGATTGAGCATACGCCCTTTGCAGAAGTCAACAAAGGAACTATTCGGAAAGTTCTGTCTTGGAAGCTTAGCATGCTGGACAGCTGCTATCGTGTCTCTGTGTCGGAGGGTTCTGAGAGTCTTGTCGTGGTGGATTGCTGCCAAGGATCTGTCGGTCTGTCTGTGCAATAAATCCTGTTGAAGTAGTTTTGATCCGGAGTGTGTTCTGTGTTGGCGAGGGAAGAAGGGAGGTCAGAACAGTGACTTAATGCATTATAATGGAACTTGCAGTTCTCCTATGGCAAGATTCTATATAATAAGTTTCCCAGTGTGATATTCTCAAGATTTTCTGAAAATATTTTTACCAGAAATGGCAAACTTGGAAGAACCTCTGTTTTTAACTTCCAGGGAAGAAATGGGGAACTGAAGACAGCTCTGCAAAAATGCAGAGTTATGACCTCAGCAAAATGAACCAACTCCTCATAATTCTTCTTCAGACAAGGAGAAGACTTGAGATCACTTCCCATATTCCAAACAGTTGCAGTGGCAATGGGTGGCAATGGCGATGGTGGTAGTGATCCAGCTGGAACAGCTGATATGTGGTATTCTGGGAGGCAGATCCAATGCCTATCAGCTGCTCATGCTATGCTAAATCAGGCTGTTCTGAAGCTGACCAGGCTGTTTGCTGTTTGCTGCAAGGAGAAAAATTGCTGGGAGGAAGAAGTCGAAGGGTGGGTGGGCAGGTGGGTGGGGCTTTGGCAACATTCACATACGACACACATACATTCCCACCCACTTTTAGGGGGGAGGAGTGCATCTTATACACCGAACAATACGGTATGTGTTGTGATGAAGGGGAAATCACTTCTGTATATATTTCTTTTTTATTCTTGTTTTTCTCCCTTCTTTTCTATTTCTCTTTTTAATTTTAATGCACTTATTTTTATTTTTGTCATATTAGTTTTTCTTATTTTAATTGTTATCTTTAATAAAATTTTAATACTAATTTGGCAGGACCTTTTTTTAACCTAGAAATTCTGGGATTCTTAATTCCAGTACATTTGGAGGGTATCAAATTTCCATCTTTCTGTATGTTTATGGACTTGAAAAACTCTATTATTATTGGTGGGGGGCTTGTTAAGAAATTCAAAACAATCCTTTCTATAAATCAGAAACAAGGTAAAATCTTGATGTACTATTTTTCATCTCACTAGCGGTTCCTACTGAAAAGGAAACCTTTCTTAATAATCAATCATTTTTTTCCCTGTGCTGTATAAAATAGGACCTGTATGATGTTTTTAGACACTAATTTGTTTTAACTTAAATCTCGCCCTTAAATCTTGATATGGCAAGATGTCATTTTGACAGCAGACATATCACCTAGATTTTAAAATCCACGGCTTACATATTGAATAAAAAGTTCAGCTTTTACTTTTAATGAAGAATAAATTACTAGACAGAAATGAAAAAAAAAAATCTTGTGGGTTTCTGCTCCTGCAACAATATATGATTTGTTCTCATTTTGTTATCTAAATCTGAATGAGCAGAGCACATTTTCCTGTTCTGTTCCCCATTTTTCTTCTTAGTGCCTTAGAGGGATTTTTCAGGAAATGAACAGCTCAGGAGAATAAGCATAATTAGAGTCCTGACTGCCAACCTGAGTAACAACTCTGGGGGCTTAATTCTTTGCATCTGCTTTGAAAAAAATTACTGTATTCATGAAGTTTCAGATGGCACAGAAGTGGCTATATTGCCACTTGTTTTACTCTAAAAAGATGGATATTGTAACAAGAGGCACTGACATCAGTTACACTTTGCTGCTTGGAACTGAGCAATATTCAAGTGTTGTCGTGTGACTGAAGCCCTCTATGAAATGTTCTGGGAAATGCTTAGCATGAAGTGGCTAGAATCTTACATTTTGTCATAAAGAGTTATTGCACTGAAATAAAAATAGAAGACTTAGAAAAAAAAAAGAGGTGGGGAGCAGTCTAATTATAACTTCCAGTTTTCATATTGTGCTGATGACAGGAATAAGGTAGCCATTTTGTCCTAGCCCTATAGAGAGGTCTCCTTTTTAAAAGATATTTCTGAAATCCTGTTCATTGTAAATAAAAGGGGCGTGGTGAAAAAAAATGAAGCTTAACTTTGGAAAACTGAAGAAAGTGGAAATTTGTCCAGAAATTAAGCCTACAATATATTTTTATCTCTCATCACATTATGATATCACTCTTCAGTAAGAGAGCTTACAACTCATTCATTGTCTCTTTATCTTCTTTGCATGAAAGAAAGAGAGAGAGAAGGAGAGAGAAAGGGAGAGAGAAAGATAGAGAGATAGATGACGATAGATAGATAGATAGATAGATAGATAGATAGATGATAGATAGATAGATAGATAGATAGATAGATAGATAGATAGATAGATAATGAATATGAATGAATACTGAAGAAAGACAAGTAGGATGAGTACAATATGGGACATATATGTCAACTTGACTGTCCAGAGAATAGATGAGAGATAAAGCAATCATGAGAGAGTGATGGATAGTTACAGTGCCATTTTGTCCAAAGCGTATCTCAACCTGTGAGTCTTTCCATTCTCCCTATTGCACATAGCATATAGAAAATATCTTAAACTGAACATTTAGCTACAAAATATCACTGAGTTTTAGCCCAAAAAGGTATTATATTAGTCTAACACAATACTAACAATATGTGCAAATACAACTTGATGAATGAGTGGTAACGCTTTCATATTGCAACACCAGTATATTAGGCTAATGGGATCTAATCTTAATACACAGTGATGGATGATGCACTAGCTATTGTGTTAAATTATGTATATTAGAAGCCACTTTCTAATAGTTCACATTTTTTTCTCTTACAGATAAGTATTCCAAATAATATACAAATACTGGGCTTATGAAAGTGGTGGTCATAATTCTTTCATATTTTCTATTCCAGGAGGGCTTTCTCTTCTAATGGTATAGTTTTTTTAAAAAAAAATCATACATTTCTCCTTAGAACTTATCTTTTGATCATTATTGCTCAATGGCAGAGCATGCCTTTGAATGAAGAAGGACTCAAGTTAAGTCCTACTGAATGATCAGATGACAAATAATGGAAATGACTTATTTTAGAACTCCTGAATACCTCCTGCCAATTCATTGTAACAAAACTGAACTAAATGTCTCAATGTTGTACATCTTGATTTATCAATAGCTGTCAATATCCTGGCCCTCATCAGTAGTATATGCACGATTGAAGGTAGATTAAGAGTAGATTGTATGTGCTTTATTGAATTGCATTTTTTTCTGATTTCCACAGCTATAGCTACTGGCCTGAAGGACTACTGAATTTAAACTGGTTGGAAAATGAATAGAATTCTATATGACCTGCAGGACATTGAAAAAATGAGAAAAAAAGAATATGTGAAACTCTACTCATGTTCTAGCAACTTGGAGTACAAGTAGTTTTTGACTTACAACTACAATTAAGCGCAAAATTTATGCTGTTAAGTAAGACATTTGTTAAGTGAGTTTTGGCTCATTTTGCAACCTGTTTTGCCTCAGTTGTTAAGTAAATCACTGCAGTCGAAAAAATGTTAATCCAGTTGTCCATCATGGCATACAATTTTTGAAAACAAGCTTCTACCAGGCATTCAGAGACAGGTGGATCCATTATTTATAGGGGCAAAAGTCATAGCATCAAAACCAACCTCTTTGAGTTGTTAACGTTACAGTCTGCATTTCCAGTCCTAAGCAGCATTTCACTAATTGTGAAGGTCACAGGAAATAATCCTTACAAAGCAATTAATAGAAAAAAATAGTAATGGAATATAGATAATGCAGTTAATTTTTTTCAAAAACTGCTTTGAATGGTTAATATATGTACCTGAGAGCATCCACTGTAGTGGTCCCTGGTTTCAAAATGGCAGGTGCAACTATGCAAAGTCCCACTCCTTTTTAAGCATATGACATAAAAAGTGGTGGGACTTTGGTTGTGTGTTTATGTTTGCCATTCTAAAATTAGAATGCATATACTTTGATCTTTGATTCACTAAAATCTTGCGGACTGGTCTAATTACATGGAGTAGTTTATAGAACCTCCTTCAATAAAAACTCAAGATAATTATAGGTAAAATGTTGTCTGTTCATTTCAAATTAATTCCCTGTCCCAGAAACGGAAAGCTTTATTGTTTTTGTTGCTATTGAGATTGCTGTTTTAGTCTTATAATTTGTAACTTCTAGTTGTACAATGAAGCAATAATTTAGCTTGCAGTTCACATCTTCAGGCTTAAGCTATCTAAATAGTCCCACTTGGAAAGTCTTCCAACAAACCTCTGAAGAATATTTGTTTCACAAAATGGATGACTGAACTGAATGAAATGGATTGACTACAGGGAATGACTGAAAGCAAATGAAAGTTTCCAAGCACATGCTGTTGTTGTCATTATTGATTGAGTCAGAGAACAGCTTAGTGAATAGCTTGCATTATATTATTGATCGGCTAGAAAGAAATAGATCAAAAGTTCTGTAGGATAATTAATTGTATAGTTGGTTTTCATAGATAGCCCTGTGGTTTTTTTTTTTAAAAAAAAAATCTTTAAAAAGCTACCCAGAAAATTGGTATATTTTTCAATTGTAAGAACTTCCATTATTGCTCAAGCCTTAATGAGTCCTTAGTCAGTGGTATAATTTGAAAGAGCCAGAGAGAAATAACCTTTACTCTCTTCTTTGTTCAAAAAGACACATTCAAACACAGCCCAATATTATTTACTCACTTCATTCTATATAGCCTGGGTTAGCAAAAGACGAATGTTGAAAGAGCAGAACCTCAGGGGAAAGTCTCAACAGAAAACATCCCCAAGTCTCCAGTGCAAATAACAATGAAACTGCAATTGTGTTTTTTTTTTAAAGAGTTGCATTCAATTGAATACTTATTTTATTTATCTTTAATCTATTTTTATTTAAATCCTTCTTGTACGTTCTGTATAGAAATTCCCTGATGAGCTAGAAAAAAAAAATCATGGTCCTTCAAAAAGAAAATTTAGAAGAAAGGGTGATAAAATTCACCAGTAGACAGACAGCTTAGTATTGATCAGCTATCCAACGAGGCTCTTGTGTATCATTTATCCTTACAAGCTCACAGAATCTCTTGAGCTGTTAAAATATAGCATTGTTGCATCTATTTCCAATAAAACACTCTGTAGCTGATAATTTGCTTCAAGCCACTATTGTTAAACATCAAAACACAATTAAAACACAAAGTGATCTTTATAGGCTCTGGTTACTACAATGAATAAATTAAACTGTGTATTTGCTGAATATGCTATTTTCTCACTCAGATAATTGTTTGAATACATTATTTCTCCACAATATGTTTCTTGCTTGAATGAAATGCTCATAAAAAAGGTGTAAAGTGCCACAAAGCAGATGACCCCTTTCATTTTGTTTAAATTTAATTTTAAATTTAATTTTTTATACTATGCTCCATTGATGCTAGCCTGAAGAGAATTAGATTCTTCAGATGCAATGATCCATGACTGTGATCTAAAAAGCAAATTGGACTTGGTTTAGATAAGAAGAAAGCAAGCAGGTGACATTGGCCTGACATCAGAGGTGGGTTCCTATCGGTTCAGATCCGTTCAACTGAGTAAGTAGTAACTCGGCTGGCCACGCTTCCAAATCGGTTCTATCGGCGGCACCATAGGTGCTGCCATCTTGTTTTTTGCTTCTGCGCATATGCAGAAGCAATTATTTTATTACTGTGTATGCACACCTGAAGTGCGTCCCTGACCAAACCGGCAGTAATAGAAGCCGGAACCCACCCCTGCCTGATATCTCTAGAGAAATAGTGCAATCAACATCAGGCTGTCTCTTTAAGGGTCTCTCATTCTTATTAGACAAAAATTGCTGTATATAACGACTAAATAGAATTCAAGCTTTTCATCTGTCAGGGAATTGTTTATTATCTCAAAAATATGCATCCAAAAACTATTGGGAAAAAAATGTGCATCCAACTTCACACAAGTGCAATTATGGTGCAGTGGTTAGAATGCTGTATTGCAGACTAACTCACTACTCACTGCCAAAAGTTCAATCCCAACCGGCTCAAGGTTGACTCAGCCTTCCATCCTTCCAAGGTTGATAAAACGAGGACCCGGATTGTTGCAGGCAACATGCTGACTCTGTAAACCACTTAGGGAGGACTATAAAGTACTGTGGAGCAGTATGTAAGTCCTATTGCTATCTTTGCTATCAGTAAAGTAGCCTGGTATTTTTTTCAGCCTTGTATACAAGACTGAAAAATATGCAGCTACTTTAAGAACTGTATGATCATAAGAAGAAGACTTCTTGTGGCAGCTATATTTTTTCAGACTTTCCCATAAGTCTAAATGCAGTTGTTTTTTCAATGAAAAGCAGAGAAGTGGTGTACTCTTGCAAGATCCAGGGCACTTCCCCTGAATCATTTTTTATGGTTCTAAATCTCTGTATGTTAATTGCTTTGTCTTTATATCATATCCTGCACCTATGTTATGATCTTAGTCAAACTTTTGGAACATGGAGACATATTTGGAATTCTGAGATGTCCTTCACACAAAATGGAGATAAATAATGACCAGTCGTAAAGCAGCCATATAACAGAATTAAAAATTAGCACAGGTGCTCTTACATAGCCAGCACTTATTCATCCACACATACATACACACCCTAAACACTCCTTGCTTGACTCCTGCCTCTTTCCGTTTAATGATCTATGTGGTCCTGGGTTTTATAATATCAATAGCACTAGCACTTAGACCTATATACTGTTTCACAGTCCTTTATATAACCCTCTCTAGTATAGAGTCAGCCTATTGCCCCGAACAACCTGCGTTCCTCATTTTACTGACCTTGGAAGGATGGAAGGCTGAATCAAACTTGAGCTGGTGAGAATCAAACTTCTGGCAGTTGGCAGAATTAGCCTGCAATTTGCATTATAACTACTGCACCACCATGAGTCAGTCAATGGTATTTGGGACTGTCAGGATTGTTATTATTAAGTGATTTGATTATGTGATGTTGGTTTTATGACTTCATTGCTTAGTGACAGAAATTCTTTTCCCAACTGTGATCATAATTCAAAAGCAACTTGAATATAAATCACAGAATCAATCTGATTGGAGACCAATCTATATTGAGTACACCAATACCTTTTCAAACTGTGATCACTGACTTTCCTTTATCATTTCAGATCTGTATCAGTTGAGCGGCTTTAAAAAACTGATTATTCAATCTGTTCAGTCTTTTATTTTCTTGGGATTCATCATTTTTGCATCAGTGACTTGGGCATATAGGCCAAATCCTATCATCTATTTTTACAATAATTTGACAAATTTGCCTACTATTATTCCCATCTTATTGATTAGATTTTGAAATGCAGACTTTCAATCCATGTTTTCTTACAAATATCTGGGCACCCACACTATCGATAAAAAAAACAACTGTCTGATAATGGGATAACACTTTGCTGTAGTAATGAAAATGGAAAAGAAAATTAAACTTTTATCTATCAACTGGAGACTCATGAATTTTCATTGTTTTATGAATCAACATAGGCTTTTGGAATTCATGGCTATCTGAAAATTGCCTAGCTATATTAGAGGTGCCTTTAATGGTTTTATGAGTTCCTGAACTGATTTCTCCTCATATTTATAGCATATTTATTTCATAAAGCAAAGCAACTTTTTGAATAATCATGTTTTTCACATTAAACAGCCAGTTAATGATGTGTTCAAGCGGTAATTAGAAACAATATTTTCCCATTTAAGTTGTGAATACTTATATTACTCTGTTTGTGACATTTTGACAGATATTAAGTAACTGATAATGTCTTTGCATTCCAGACAACAACTTTCTAAGCCTTATTCAGACAATATGTTTCTATGTAACACAGAGAACAATGTGTGAAAAGTGGTAAGCAGTGCCATCCCACTTTCTGTGATGCTTTTTTAAATGTGAGACTAAAGAGCTTTTTTTACTTTTACTTTTATTTGGACTTTTATACCGCCCCCTCTCCCCGAAGGGACTCGGGGCGGTGTACAGTCAGATAAAACACATCAATAAATAGAAAGTAAAAACATAATTACATACTCAGTACCTAAAAGAGGAGGCTATAAGAAACTGTACATAAAGCAAAGCAGTTAAAAAACAATATTTAAAATAACCCCTACAAAATACCCAATTAAAAATATCTGCCAGGAGGTAGAATAAAACTATGAATGGGCCAAGCTGGCTAAACGGAACAGGTGAGTCTTCAGTTTTTGTCGGAAGGAGCGGAAGTCGGTGGTGGTTCTGATATCGGGGGGGAGGTCATTCCAGAGGGTTGGGCCCATCACAGAGAAGGCTCTACTCCTAGGTGCCGCCCGTTGGCATTGCTTAGTGGACGGCACCTGGAGGAGTCCCTCCCTGTGAGAGCAAATTGGTCGCAGGGAAGTGTGTGGTAGGATGCGATCCCGCAAGTAACTAGGTCCTGAGCCATGGAGCGCTTTAAAGATGGTAATTAACACCTTGAAACGCACCCGAAAGACCACAGGCAGCCAGTGCAGCTCGCGCAGGAGCGGTGTTACGTGGGAGTACCTAGTACTCCCCATAATAGCCCACGCGGCTGCATTCTGGACTAGCTGCAGTCTTCGAGCGCGTCCCAAGGGAAGCCCCATGTAGAGGGCATTGCATTAGTCCAGCCGAGACGTCACCAGTGCATGAGTGACTGTGCGTAGGGCACCCCGGTCCAGTAGGGGGCGCAATTGGCACACCAGGCGAACCTGGTGGAACGCCCCCCTTGCCATGGCTGCCACATGGTCATCCATTGACAGCCGGGCATCTAGGAGGACACCCAAATTGTGCGCCCGTTCCACAGGGGGCAATTGCTCGCCCCCTATGGTCAGTGATGGAATCAACTGACTGAACCGGGGTGCCGGTAGCCACAGCCATTCAGTCTTGGAGGGGTTGAGCTTGAGTCTGTTGTCCCCCATCCAGACCCCGACGGCTTCCAAACACCGGGTCATCACCTCGACAGCCTCGTTGGGGTGGTTTGGGGTGGAAATGTACAGCTGGGTATCATCAGCGTACAGATGATACTCCACCCCAAAACCACGGATGATCTCCCCCAGCGGCTTCACATATGCGTTGAACAGAAGGGGCAAGAGGACCGACCTCTGAGGCACCCCACAAGTGAGTGGCCTCAGGGTCGACCTCTGCCCCCCTGCCAACACACATTGCGTCTGGTCGGAGAGGTAGGAGCCGAACCACCGCAGAACGGTGCCTCCAACTCCCATCCCCCCCAGCCGGCGCAATAGGATACCATGGTCGATGGTATCAAAAGCCGCTGACAGATCTAATAGGACCAGGATAGAGGAACAGCCCCTATCTCTGGCCCTCCAGAGATCATCGACCAACGCGACCAAGGCCGTCTCCATGCTGTGTCCGGGCCGGAAGCTGGACTGGCGTGGGTCTAGATATTCGGATTCCTCAAGGTGTCGTGGAAACTGCTGTGCCACCACATTCTCTAGAACCTTCGCTAAAAAGGGAAGGTTGGAGACTGGACGATAATTAGCTAGCTCCATCGGGTCAAGGGAAGGCCTCTTGAGTAAGGGCCTCACCACCGCCTCTTTCAAGGCGGCAGGTAAGGACCCCTCGCCCAAAGAGGCATTCACCAAGCCCAATAGCCAGCTTCGTGTCACTTCCCAGGATGCCAGTACCAACCAGGAGGGACACGGGTCCATTAAACATGTGGTCGGTCGCAGCCGTCCACGCAACCTATCCAAATCCTCGGGGGCAACAGAATCAAACTCCTCCCAATTGTGCTGATCCCCCAAGCACAATTTCCTATAGTGGGACACCTTTATGTACCCAGGGGTGAGCTGCTGGGAGTTTGTAAGGGTTCAGCTGATCATCTAGCTAGGATACTGCCCAGTTCGGTGAACCCTAAATGCCACCACTGGCTGGCCACACCCACCCTATCCCATCCCTCCCACCCTGTCCTCCCCACCTCTCCCATCCCAGAAGTCTTCACACAGCCCATTCATTATTCCAGGTAAGTGCAGGGCCCATGTGGAGGTTCAGGGAGGGAAGAAAATGGGCCTATGAGAGATTCCAGAAGTCCTGAAATGGGCCTGTTTCTAGGCTCTGGAAGCCTCTGGAGCCCATGGGAAGCATTTTTCACCTTCCCAGAGGCTCAAGGAAAGCCTCCAGAGCCTGGGAGAATGAAAAAGCCCCCCCCCCCCACCATGGTGCAGGAGGCTAAATAGGCCAGGCACACCATGGCCATAACCACCCAACAATGGGGCAGTGAACCCATTGCTGCAATTTTTTAAGCCCACTCCTGTATGTACCCATTAAACCTCTGTGAGAGCTGGAAGCCAAATGGTGCAGGGGTTAGACATATATACATGGAAGCAGATATCTGACATAATACAGATAGTTTTCACTTATCAAATGCAATTGTGATCAGCAAATAAGTGACTTGACTGTAAATTTAAAAATTACATGACCATACATGACCATACGAGCTTTTGATGTCTGTTCTGGTGGTTCCGGTTGCAGTCATTAAGTGAATTGCATGCAATCATTAAGTTGGATTTTATATGACCACAACTTGTGACCACAGGATGGTGTGACCAGCATAATTGCACTCTGGTCACCAAGTGGCTGAATCACAACCATGTGACCACAAGGCTACTGCAATGGCCCCAACTTCGAGAACCAGTCATAAGTCTTCCTTGTTTAGCATTGTTCTTGAAGAATAGTGGGGAAAGACGAGGCTTGACACGCTGAGGAACGTCCAACTCAATTTTATTAAACAGAACGGCAGTAACAATACAGGAGAGAATCAGCGCGTTCCTCTGCTTGACAGCTATTTATACGAAGAGCTGTCAAGCAGAGGAACCAATCAGATAGGCAGAACAGCCCGCCTTCAGCCAAGCCGCACCTGATTGGCTAAGGCGCGGCATGGCTGTTGCTAGCTGTCAACAGAGGGAATCCACGGTCGTAAGTCGGGGAGGAAAGGAATATAACACTCCTTCCCCCCCCAGCGAGGATGCATGCGCGACAGAGGAGCATGCGTAGTCGCGTAGGTACGCAGGGCGGCGGCGGACCCGCCCAGAATGCCTCAGAACTGGGCAGACCATCGGAGGAGGAGGTGGTGTCCGTGGAAGCTCCTCCCGGAAGGGAGTGGAGCTCCTGGCGCCATCTTGGAGGCCTATACCAGGAGGAGGTGGAGACTCCGGAGCAGGTAGGCAGGGCCGGGGTGGTGCGGCCGCTGGCGGGCTTGAGTCAGGGAGTTTTGAACTGGCTGTAGTATAGGGCTGGCCTGATTGTGGGAAGGCCAAGGCGGGTAATAACGCGGGAACTGGTTGCCCAACGGGGGCTGGACCGCTGGAGGGCTGTGGCCAGCGGGTGGCGCCAGGCCCAGTCTCGGCTGGCAAGTCTTGTGGAGCGGGCAACGGCCACGGCGGAGGGATCGGTTGAGGTGCCAACCCGAGGCCCTGCGGTTGAGTGGTAGTGGCCGACCCTGCAGGGTTGTTGGTTGGCTCCGGAGGCAGGCGACGCCTTAACTGATCCACGTGGCGGCGCCAGTCTGCACCATCGGCGGTCCGGACCCTGTAAGAACAGGGGCTGGTTACAGAGGTGACAGTGGCAGGCACCCACTTCAAGTCACCCGAGAAGGCCCTCGCCCAGACCAGATCGCCCTCGAGGAAGGAACAGGAAGGGGGCCCCAGGTTGCCCGGCTGTGCCTCTGAATAGGCTGGGTGCAGCCTATCTAAGGTGGTCCGCAGGCGCCGGCCCATCGGGCAGCTCAGCAGGTGATTTTCCGGAAAGAGGGCACGGGGTGGAATGCTGAACCAGGGGGTAAGCAGCCACCCTTGTGGGCCAGTCGCCCTTGTCCATCCGTCCAAGGGCGTCCTTGGCCGAGCGGACAGCGCGTTCCGCCCGGCCATTGCTGGCCGGATGATAGGGGGCTACAGGGGCGTGCCGGATGCCCCGGGAGGCCAGGAATTCCTGGAAGACAGTGGATGCAAACTGGGGTCCATTGTCCGACACAACGACGTTTGGCAAGCCGTGGGTGGCGAACAGGCGCGTTAATGCCCGAACAGTGGCCTCGGCTGTGGTGGAGGCCATGAGGATGAGCTCCACCCAGCGAGAGTAGGCGTCCACCACGACCAGGAAAACCTGGCCTCGGAAAGGCCCAGCGAAGTCTAAGTGAAGGCGTGACCATGGGCCGTGAGGAATCTCCCACTCCTGCGGCAGGGCCGCCGGAGGTGCTGGACGGGAGTGTTGGCAGGTGGAGCACCTGGCAACCCAGGTAGCAATCTCGTCGTCCAGACGGGGCCACCAAACATAGCTGCGTGCAAGCGCCTTCATGCGAGCTATGCCTTGGTGGCCCTCATGGAGGTGAGACAGCACCTGTTCGCGCAGGATGGGTGGGATGATCACCCTGTCTCCCCACAGGAGGCACCCACTGTGGAGAGACAGCTCCAGCTGCCTGGCCTTATAGGGGCGGTAGTCGTCGGACACCAGCCCCCCAGGCCATCCCCGCAGAACCCAAGCCATCACCTGGGAGAGGGTGGGGTCGGCCCGGGATGCTGCAGCCACATCGCTCGCGGAGAGCGGCAAGGCCAGGTCCGCGATGGCCAAAACAGACAGGCAAGGCACGGTCTGTGGATTGGAGATTGGCAAGGGGCAGCGGCTGAGGGCATCAGCGTGCCCCAACTGCTTGCCAGGGCGGTAGACCAGGGCATGCGAGTATGCCGCTAGGAACTCCACCCAATGGGTCATGCGGGGAGACAGGATGGGAGGGGTCGGACGGTCACCGGCCAGAAGCCCAAGGAGCGGCTTGTGGTCAGTGAAGAGCGTGAAATGCCGTCCGTACAAGTACTCGTGGAACTTTTTAACCCCGGACACAGCAGCCAGAGCTTCCTTGTCAATCTGGCTGTAGTTCCTCTCCGCCGGAGAGAGTGTCCGGGAATAAAAAGCTATGGGGGCTTCTGAGCCGTTGGGGAGGACATGGCTCAGGACAGCCCCCAAACCCAAGGGGGAGGCGTCACAAGCTAGAGTCAGGGGCATCCTGTCACTGTATTGGACTAGGACTGCCTCTGACGTCAGCATGTCTTTGACAGCCGCGAACGCATGCGCTTCGCGGCTGCCCCAGCGCCAGGCCGCGGATCGGTCGAGCAACCGATGCAGCGGCTCGGCTAGTGACGCCTTGGGCGGCAAAAATGGCGCGTAAAAGTTTAAAAGCCCTAAGAACGACTGCAGCTCCGCCTTAGAGGCGGGGGTGGGGGCGTTCTTAATGGCTGCTATCTTAGCAGGGGTGGGGTGGATTCCGTGGGCATCTATGGAGAAGCCCAGGAAGTCCACTTTAGGCACAGCAAATGAACATTTGCTGCGTTTTAATTTGAGACCCGCGTCCCTAAAACGGTCGAGGACCTTCCCCAACATTTCGAGGAGTCCTGAGCGGCTGGAAGCAGCGATCAGGACATCGTCAAAATAGGGTACAATGCCAGGGAGCCCATGGAGCAATCGCTCCATGAGGCTCTGGAAGATCCCCGGGGCCACGGAAACGCCGAATTGGAGGCGGTGGCAACGGAAAGCCCCTCGGTGGGTGACGATAGTCTGTGCAGCCGCCGCTTCGTCATCCACCGGGAGCTGCTGGTAGGCCTGCGCCATATCCAGTTTCGCGAAAATACAGCCCTGCCCCAGGGAGTGGAGCAAGTGCTGTACAACAAGGACTGGATAGGGGTTTGCCTGAAGGGCCAAATTGATGGTGGATTTAAAGTCGGCGCAGAGACGTATGGAGCCGTAGGCCTTCACGGGGACCACTATTGGGGTCTCCCATCGTGAGTAGTCAACAGGCTCCAATACGCCCTGCGCCAGCAAACGGTCAATCTCCGCATCAACTTTGGCCCTTAAGGCAAAAGGCACCCTGCGGGCCTTCAGCCTAATGGGGGCAACCTGGGGATCTAGGTTGAGAGAGATGGGGGTGCCCTTGTACAGCCCAAGCTGTCCGTCAAACACATCCGCATAGGCGGCGATGACGGCAGCCACGTCAGGGGGCGTGTCGGAGAGGGATGCACCCCCTGCACGGAGAGACCCAGGGCAGGGAACCAGTCCAGCCCCAGCAACGCGGGGAGGGGCTTCTCAACCACCAATATGGGCAGGCACCCAGAAAACCCCCCGTATTCCACCCTGACGGTGTAACTACCCAGGGTTGGGATAAGTGACCCCTAGTAGTCCCTGAGGGCCACGGAGCTGGCATTCAATTGGCGTTTTAGAACGCCAGGGCAAAGTACTGTAAAGTCAGCCCAAGAAAGTATGGAGCGGGATGAGCCGGAGTCCACCTCCATTTCGCACGGGGCGCCCTCAATGAGGACTGACGCCTTGATTCTTTCAGCACCTGCGGAGGCTTGGTAGACTGCCTCAGCAGGGGCGGCTGCTGATCCCGGCTCCACGGCGTAACAGCTGGCTCTCGTGCGCGGCTGGTGGCGGGGCTGCTGCGGTCCTGCAGTCGTCTGCTGGCCGGTGGCTCCTTGGAGAGGTGGCGGAGGCAGCACAGCCCGGCAGACCTGGGCCAGGTGCCCCTTTTTGGAGCACCGGCGGCAGATGGACGCCCGGAACGGGCAGGCTGACCGGTCGTGGCTGCCCCCGCAGGCAAGGCAGGCTGCCGCAGTCTGGCGCGGTGGTCGCGGATTGCGGCGTCTCTGCAGCTCCGCCAGACGGGCCACGAGCTCTTCTTCCTCTTCAGCCGGGCTAGGCAAGGGTGCCAGCTGGTCGATGAGGCAGGTGGGGGCTGGATAGCTCGGCAGCTGGTGGCGGTCCATTTCTGCGGTGGATTGTTCGGACAACTCCACCGCCCGCGCCTCAGCGACCGCTTCGGCCAAGGTGATCTCAGGCCAAGCCAGGAGGCGCCTCTTCAGCCGGAGGTCCTTGACCCCGCTGACCAACTGCTCCACCAGGTTGTCCTCAAGGTCCAGGAATTCGCAGGGAATGGCCGTGGTCCTCAGGGACTGGAGGAACTGGCTCACATCTTCCTGCGGTTTCTGGACACATTGGCGGAACGCGTAGCATCGCGCTATCTTTGATGGGGTCGGGGCATAATGACCTCGCAGCTTGGCCATTAAAGTGTCCCAGTCAAGTTCGTGGACTGGCAGAGGGGCTGCCAACGCCCGGGCGGCGTTGAACATTGGGGTTCCGCAACTGCTGAGGAAGAAACTACATTTCTCCTCCATCGGAATGCCCCGCTTCCCATTGGCCCTGAGGAAGCACTCAAAATGTTCTAAAAAGCCGGTCCATCCTTCTCCGTCTGTCCCGTAGGGAGCGAACGGGGGAAGCGATGCCATAATAGCTCGGAGTTGTACGGCTCGGAAAGCTGAACTCGAGCGGAAGATCGCGGTGGTCGGGTTCCTTCAGGTTCGTCGCCTCAGAGCGATCCCACCTTCGTCGCCAGTGAAGAATAGTGGGGAAAGACGAGGCTTGACACGCTGAGGAACGTCCAACTCAATTTTATTAAACAGAATGGCAGTAACAATACAGGAGAGAATCAGCGCGTTCCTCTGCTTGACAGCTATTTATACGAAGAGCTGTCAAGCAGAGGAACCAATCAGATAGGCAGAACAGCCCGCCTTCAGCCAAGCCGCGCCTGATTGGCTAAGGCGCGGCATGGCTGTTGCTAGCTGTCAACAGAGGGAATCCCCGGTCGTAAGTCGGGGAGGAAAGGAATATAACACTTCTAACATCAAATAGTCACTGAAATAGTAGTCGTTAAGCAAGGGCTACCTGTACTACAATTTGCAGAAAAGGAGTCTATACTGAAAATTCTGCGTTGAATTCTACACTAGGAACATATTGCCTGAAATCTAAGTGTAAAGAAAAAGGTAAAGATTCCCCTCGCACATATGTGCTAGTCATTCCTGACTCTAAGGGGAGGTGTTCATCTCTGTTTCAAAGCCAAAGAACCAGCGCTGTCCAAAGAAGTCTCCATGGTCATGTGGCCAGAATGACTAAATGCCAAAGGCACATGGAACACTGTTACCCTCCCACCAAAGGTGATTCCTATTTTTCTACTTGCATTTTTTATGTGCTTTCAGACTGCTAGGTTGGCAGAAGCTGGGACAAGTAATGGGAGCTCATCCCTTTTTGCGGCACTAGGGATTTGAGCCACTGAAATGTCGACCTCTCTTATCAAAATGTTCAGCATCATAGCAATAGAGCCACCGTGTCACCTTAATCTATGTTTAGGTTACATTAATTATACAGCAGTTCCCTTTGAGTTTACCCAGTCTAGCCTACAGCCTTGATATGTCTGATTTCTTATTCAACTACTAACCAAATTCTAGGTTTATCTTTTTCCCAGTCAGTTGAAGTCAGCTAGATTCTGCAATCTGGAACAGTAAAAAAACATACTATTGCTACACATTTCAAAATATCAAAACTGGACATCTGTCTTTAGGAATAACACCTCACCCAAAAGAATATATATATACTAACTGCAATTCACTTTTTAACAGATGTGTATACAATTGTGTTTTCCATATTATATTGCCCTTTAATATAGTACACCATAGCTGTATTGTGGTTTCCACTTATTCCTAATCTTAATGGAATCTATTCCCAATTCATGGACCAAAGGAAGGCAACCCAAATCACACCGTGTCCAGCAGAAATCTGCTTTGCTTGACAGTGTATTGTGACCATCTTCCCCCCTCACATTCCTAACATTAGAAGAATTACTTAAATTGAATCCTTCATTTGTGTTCATTCATTCATTCATTTTTTTTTAAATGAAGTATGACAGGGTATTTTGCTGCTTGGACTTCAGTCAGAGAAAATATCTAAGATAAAACTGAAATGACAGTTTGGTGCAAGATTTGAAAAAGAAAACCTGAGGAGAAAAACAAAAATCCACCCAGAGACAATTATATTGTGAGGCATGTACCGTTTAGGCCATAGCCAAGCTATTTGTGCCTGAAAAGACTTTCAAGATTGTTCATTTATTTATATAGGCCTCTCTTTCCTTCATTAAAATGAATGGGGACAGCATTGTGTAAAAGTGTAGTAAAGCAAAGGCATCTCTGCTAAAATACACAGATTTGTTTAATTTTCAGTACAAGCACTGCCCCTCAACATTAGAGATGGTAATCTTCAAGAAATGGCAAATGGAATTTTATTTTTGCTGTCAGTCAAGCTATCCCTCAGGCTTTTAGATTCCTTCAAAATGCAGTTTCCACACCAAGATAAAACAGCCATAAGCTCCTCCTTTCTTTGTGGTGCATTTATCATTTCATGCTTCGTATTGTTTTATGTGGCCTGTTCCTTTGATTTTCTGTTTTTTGTGCTGAATATTAAAACTCTGGAACTGAACTTGCAGATGATTAATCTTAAAGGTTGATTTACAAAGAACAAGATATGTAATGACTACTTGTTTGGTCAGGTGGTATACAGGCAACATTCAGGCAAGGTGGAACAGTTGCTCCTTTATTCATATTAGTTTAACATGACAATGTTGTACAGGCAGAGGAAGCAGCAGGTCTTTGTGTGAAGTCAAAGGAGAAGGGAAAATAAGTTGGATCTAAGAGAAGTTTTCCTGTTCTGACTTCACTGAGAGTTTTAATATACTACCTTCCCAAACACAATTAGTCACAATAGAAGAGAAATAACTTTAGCATCCATTTGCCCAATCAAGGTACTGCAGATACCTATGAGTGTTACCTATTCAATACAGCACTGTTTTCTTCTTGCCATAAAGTGTATTTAGCACTTAAACAAAGAAAAGAAAAATGTCTGTTGCATCATTTACAAAGAAGGAAGGAAAAAGGAAGGGAATCTTTATACAAACCTGGAAAAGATTTGTCTAATTCATGCAGAAATTTAGCTGTGGAGCCAATGGAATGGACATTCCAAATGTTTGTTTGTATACATGTTGACATTAATTAATAGTATCTTAGTCTTCCATTCAGAACAGCATTCAGTATTCATTCATAGATCATAAAGAAATAAAATTAAATAAAAATAAGATTATAATATGCTTAAAAACAATAAAAATAAGTGTTTGATCATGGAATTTATTTCAAAATAAAATTATATTCATAAAAACAAGGTGCACCATGGAACAACAAAATAAGTAAAGAAATATGTTGAAAAACATATAAGATTTTTGTAGATATGTACAACATTATGTTTTCCCAAATATTACTGATGCATTTGCATATATATATATATATATATATATATATATATATATATATATATATATATATATATATATATATATATATATATATATATCAGGACTTTTTTGTTTTGACAGGACATACTTGTGAATAATATAAACTATATGTTTGTATTTTCATCTTAGCAATACTGCTCTTTACAGCCCATTGCACTGAGCGCTAAATTGTCATTGGATTGAGTCCAATATTAATGTTTAGGAACCAATTAATAAATAAAGCGATGGTGTTCCCACTCATGGCTATATTGTGCTAGAAGAATTAACATTAGTATCACAGCAAAATACTTGGTAACTTATGTAAACCAAAAAGACTGTACTACAAAAGTATTGAATGGTGTTCGCCAAGAGCTTGACTTCTGGCTTGGGCAGATGGCATCAAGGCATTATTGTTAACACCTAAAGGAGAATGAAAACAACATTTTAATTAGCTGTGCAAGATTCATGCTAGCAGAATGACAGCACTGACATGTTAATACAAATATGTACAAGTTGATACATTAATTATTTAGCTGGTTTGAAAATTAAACATTTTTTTTATATAAGAAAGCTCTTCAGGCTATTGTGAATAGTTTTGGCAAGAAATGATAGTTCAATTTGCCTCAGCAACGATGAATGTATTTCATAGAGAGTACTAATGCCTGACAAAGAATGACAGAGAAAATTGTACAATTAAATCAATCACATAGTAATAGCGCTTGAACTTTATATACCACTTCACAATGTTTCACTGCCTTCTCTAAGCAGTTTACAAAGTCAACATATTGCCCCCAACAGTCTGAATCCTCATTTTACCAGCTGAGAAGGCTGGGTCAACCTTGAATTGGTGAGAATCATGCTCCTGGCAGTTGGCAGAATTAGCTTGTAATATTGCTTTCTGACCACTGCGCCACCACAGCTCCACAGTACCTAAACTTTAAAAGTTGTCTGAAGTTATGCTTAACTTGCATAAAAGGAGATCAAATAGAAATGGTTTAGCACAAGTATGTTTGTGCAGTGAACCTGGCTACAATATTTTACTAATGTTATGGCTAAGACAATATTAGCTTAATTATGAGGAAAATTATCAGCATTCCTACATGGATTTCTTCTGGCTTCCCAAGTCTCAACTGAATTCCAAAGGAAGGCATCATTATCAAAAGCTGCTCCCACAAGGCTATTCTATACATCATTTTATAAAAAAATTATCTTTAAGATTGTAACATAATATAAATTTCAATCCCTTTTTTCTATATTTTCCCATTGCACTATCTGCATATTATACCTACAATTTTAGTCCATTTTGATCATACAGTTTTTAACTTGTTCATCTTTTATTTCATAACTCAACAAAAAGTTGTAGATTTTGGCAATAAGAAGTTCATCATTAGTATTAGTTCAATTTTGAACAATTTTATCAAGTTGAAAACCAGAAATTATTTATCCACTTTAAATCTTTCTAACTGTTGCACAAATGGCAACTACTGACATTTATATCCTTCTGATAACAATTTTTCTTGATTTCATTTTAAATTCTGGGAGTATTGTAGGAAATCACCATAACTTTAACCATTTCTGTTTAGTTGCAGGGCTGTTCTAGCTTAGGAACCATAGTAGCCAGTAGTTTACAGAGCAGAAAAAATATGCAACACAAATACTTTTGTACTTTGCAAAAGTGACCCTGAATAGTAATTACCAAGAAATTCTAACATTTTTGATTCAAGACAAAAAGTCAAAACATACAAAAGTTGTTCCTTATTCAGCCCGAATGGTAAATTCTGCAGAACGTACGACTATTATTCAGATCAGATGTTTAAATTATCACCAATTCACTAAGATCAGTTTTAGATAATCAGTCCATGTTATTTAGAGGGAAAGAAAGGCCTTAGTTTATAGAAATATTTTGACTAGAGTACATTTTCTGGGAACACATTTGCATTATCGAATCAACAAGAAAAAGATGAATAAGAAAGTCATAATTGTTTCCATACAAGGAGACAAAATAATTTTGTGTTAAACAACCAATTCTAATCTGTTAACTAGATTGCCTGGACCAAATGCACAAAGCTAGATAATCTATTATTTGATGCTACTTTTTTAAAAGTAGGCGATCCCACTATCTTTTATAGGTCTTCTTTTTTTCAAACATAAAGAACATTGATCATGACATTTACATTTTGAACTATCAGCGTTGTGTCATAAAAAGCAAACAGCTTAGAAGAGGAATCATATGCAGTTTTTCTGTCATAACTATTGATTATCTCTCAAACTATAAAGAGCATGTAAGGTTAAAAAGTAGTTAAAGATTTATTGCCTGTATTGATCTGTCTTTTCTTTTGTGATGAAAGCAAACATAAATCATACTTCCATGAAGTAGTCGAATAAACACGGCTGCTTAAAGAAATTAATAAAAACAATCTAAGTGCTCACTTAGATCCTTGACTTAACCAGTGTATCCTCTTGACTTCCCATAGTCACGGCACAGATGTTAATAAACATCAGCTTTTATGCAAATACATTTGCAATTAATTCTAAACCGATAGCTAAAAAACATTTAAGCATTTTCACCCAATCCATGATGATACATGGATCGTGATTGACATAGAAGGTGGGTGGGCTTTTGCTGATTCACCTTGACTTTTTTCATCACCCTGCACAAAAAGACATTGAGGCCTTTTATATTTGTTACTTTATCTATTCATACATTTTCAGAATTCTAATTGTATAGATAAGATTAACCATAAGGAGATGTTAAAATGAGGATGACCCAGAATTCTGACAATTATATATAGCCCAATTTTGAGATAGTAAGTTAAGACTTCAATAATGGTGACAAACAGGCTTCGTTTTCTTAGCTGATACAGTCTTCAATAAGAAACGTCTTTCTTCTGATCCTCAAGCTACTCATTAAATGGGGCTCTGTGATACTTTGTGTGGATTTTTTTTCCAAACATGAAAGGATCCTGGAACAATCTATATCTGAATAAGAAGCTTAGAACTAGCAACTGCTAACTTAACCCTTTCTCCTCAGCTCTTATCAGCACAAAATTGGCCTGTGCAGATTGCTACTTCATGTTGGGTAAAAATGTCTAAAGGAAAAACTATCAGAAAGGTATGGAAATTGTGGCTTTTCATCGTGAAAAGAAAATACTCCACAGGCAGCTTGTGAGGATGAATGCAATGGGGTAGTTTCCCCCCCCCCCCGATGGATAAATATTAGAGGAGTAGACAATTAAGAAATCTATGTCATTCATGTTCAGAAATAGCCCAAATCCCATTTGGATATGTTACAGAAAAAAATGATGGATGTCTCCATAAAATATACATTGATCCTAGGTTAGTGATGGCTAATCTTTTTGTTGCCGCATGCCGAAAACACATGCACACAAACCCATAATGCAATGCATGTACGACATCCCCACATGTGCCCAATTGCATGCATACCATGTGACCCTCCTAAGTGTGCCCCACCTCATTCACATGCTCATGTGACTCCCCATGCTCTCCCACCCCCTCATCTATGCATGCATGACCACCACCATGAATGCACATACAATCCACCCATCCTCCCCCCCCCTGTGCATGCGCCCCCCTGCATGAGCAGCAGAGACCCAAAAACAAACTGGTTGGTGGGAGGCACGTACACATGTATGGTGGAGCTGAGCTGGGGCAATGGCTCAAATGCCCTCAAAGAGGGCTACACATGCCATCTGTGGCACGTGTGCCATAGGTTCAACATCACAGTCCTAGGTGATATATATAATACTACAGAGAAACATTTTCCTAGGTTGATTTAGAACTTTACATTTCTTCACATAAGAAGTACCTATAATAAACTTGATGCGGTTATTATCATGAGCAAAGCCATAAATTTTAAAGGTTAGTTTTCAGATTGATAGGAATTCAGATGATTATTATCTAAACAATTTCCAGCAGCAGATATATATCTCCTCCTGATAAAAAAAAATGAGCTTCTTAGTCATTATACCATAAGCCTGTGGGGGGATAAGGAATCAGAAAGACTCCACTTTAACATAGACAGATATATTTTAGTTTTAAAGAGAAAGTAGTTCATTTGCTAGGTTTCTTGCAGCATTCTTACTTTTAGCTTACTAAATTAGCTATTGAGATGCATGCTCTGAAAGAGATTCAATTCAGTTCAGGCAGCTACTAATGACTTGACATTCACTTGCTTCAATTCCAGATCTTTTCAGTTTAGCATCTATTTTACACACACACACACACACACACACACACGAAAACATATATATTTATTTATCAGCACAAATACAACACACACACACACACACACACATATTCGTAGATTTTCACAGGTGTAGGTATGCTGGTCTTATTGTATTCGTGTCTTTTCCCATGTAAGATTGAGATTGTCTTGGCAACATTTCGGCGAAGTCTCACTCGCCATCTCTTGGCTGGGTTTTGGGCTTAAAGCGTGGTCGGAGCTGCAGTCTTTCTATAAATCTTGGTGGGAGTGTGTGGAATACTGGCTTTATTTCAGTAAGTGGAATGATTGGTCGTGTGGTTGAATCATGATCAGTAGATTGGTGCTAATTGGTGCTGGCTGTGTGTCCATTGTTTCATGTTGTAATGGCCTGGGTGGTGGGTGGGGCTCGTTTGTTGACTAGGGCTGGTTTCCAGATGTCTGGTAGGTGGGAGGTATCGTCATATTTATTCATGTTATGGGGGTTATTTCTCTATTTCGATAGCTTCCATAATTATTCTCTTGTTGAAGTGTTCAGTTTTGGAGATTAACCTGGTTCCTTCAAAATTAATTTCATGTCCTGTAGCTTTAAGGTGCTGTAAAGGGGAGGAAGTTTTTTTTTTCCCTTACTGCCTTCTTGTGTTCTGCAATGTGTGCATTTATTCTCCTGTTTGTTTATCCTATGTATGTTGCAGGGCAGATTTTGCATGGTATGTCATAGACTCCTTGGTTTTCTAGCTGGATTTTGTCTTTGGGGTTTCTTAAAATGTTGGCTATTTTTTGGTCAGTGTTGAAGGCTGTCTTGATATTGTGTTTGTGGAGAATTTTGCTGATTTTATCTGTGATGCCTTTGATGTAAGGGAGGAGGGCGATGCCGTTGTCCTGTTCTGTGTCTCGGTTTTTGGGGGGAGTCTCCCTTTGGGTTAGGTTGGTAATTGTTTTCCTTTGGAATCCGTTGAAGATTAATATGTTTGTGAGAGTGTGTAATTCAGTTTTCAGGTGGTCTTTGCCGGCTAAGCGTTTGGTTTTGGAGATGAGGGTCTTGGCTACAGAGTTGATCTGTGCAGGGTGGTGATGGGATTGTGCATTTAAGTAGCGGTTGATGAGTGTGTTTTTTCTGGTAGATGGTATGTCCTAGGGAGCCATTGGTTTTTTTGTAGATTAGGATGTCCATAAAAGGAAGTTGGTTGTTTGCTTCTATTTCCATAGTGAATTGTATTTTGGGGTGTAGGCTGTTGAGATGTGTGAGGAAGTTGTCCAGTTTTTCATTCCCATGTGGCCAAATCACAAAAGTGTCATCAACATATCTAAGCCAGAGTTTTTTTTTTAAAGAATTTTATTGGTTTTTTTAACGTTTATAGGGAAAAAGGTAGATGGAAAGGTATACAAATTTTGGCAGTTGCAAAGTGTGGCAGGCGCCCCCTCCCTCCAAACTCATGGAATACATCTGAGTATAAAACATTAATACAAAATCATATAAAATCAGCATATTAGTTCTAAAAATATTTTCAATCAGTTTATATATTGTAATATATAATCTACATATAATTTCATTACTACCTTCGGTCTGTTTATAACAATGTGATTTTCTTATTCATTTTTGTGATCTGAGCTTTCTTGGTATTGTCCCTTCTCCCCCCGCTGACAGAGCTCCGGCCCCTCCCGTGTCCTGCATAACCGTTGTAGAGTTTTCTGTTTTTTCTAGGTTTGTTTTGTTTTTCTCCATAAAGGCCTATGCCTCTATGGGTGTATTGATTCTAATTCTTGTCTCCTCCCAGAATATCAGCATACCTTCAGGCATCAACCATCTAAACCACATTCCCTTCTGGTATAATTTATTCGCCAATTGCGAATAATTTTTCCTTTTTTCCCTAATTTTCTTGGGGATCTGCTTCAGGATGGTTATTTCCCTGTCGTGGTATGTCAGTGCTTGCCCCCTTTGTACACCCAGAATTTCGTCTCTTGTGCTTTTTCTAAGGAATTTAATATGGACCTCCCTGGGTACATTGTGTGTTCTGGCATAAGCTGAATTCACTCTGTAAACCAGATCTATCTCCCATTCCATCTGTTGTTTTTCTTTATGTATGTATTCAGCTAGAATGTTAGTCATAATGTCCCTTATATTTTCCCCATCTGCTTCTATGACATTTTGAAATCTAAGATAAAAGGACATTCTCTCAAATTCTGTTTTCATTTGCTGGATATCAAGTTCTTTGTTTCCCTTCTGCACTGCTTCTACCCCCCCCCCTCACCTCCGCCACCCCACCCTCCACAAGGTCCAGTCTCTGTGAGTTCTTGTAGATTTGGACTTGATTCTCTTTAATTTCTTCCTTCATTTCCTTTAATTGTTTCTTAATTTCTTCCTGGCCCTGTATAAGTTGCTGAAGCATTTGTTGCAAATCCATCTCTGTACTCTTAGGTTGCATCAGTTCTGTGATCTTTGATTGTGTGGCAGGACTGGATGTTGCAGATGTCGGGGCAGAAGTAGCAAAGCCAGGTTTTCCAGGGGGTGGTCTTTTTGGAGACATAGTTTATACAGTAGAGAGATCAGTCAGTATGGAGAATGGACAGCTGGAGAAGTAGAGCAGACAGATGAGTCCAGGAGGCAGAAGATCCAAGCAGAGGAGAGTTTCTTTAGTCAGTCTGGCAATAGAGAGGAATTTTTCCCCCAGAGAGTTCAAAAAAAATAACAATCCACAAGAGATTCTTCTGGGTGACACAGAGACAAAGACCGGAAGCCTGAATTTTAAAGGTGGAGTCAGGTTTCACAGTTCATGAAGACTCAAGCTCAACCCCTCCAAGACCGAGTGGCTGTGGCTACCGGCACCCCGGTTCAGTCAGTTGATTCCATCACTGACCATAGGGGGCGAGCAATTGCCCCCTGTGGAGTGGGCACACAATTTGGGCGTCCTCCTAGATGCCCGGCTGTCAATGGATGACCATGTGGCAGCCGTGGCAAGGGGGGCGTTCCACCAGGTTCGCCTGGTGCGCCAATTGCGCCGCCTACTGGACCGGGATGCCCTACGCACAGTCACTCATGCACTGGTGACGTCTCGGCTGGACTACTGCAATGCCCTCTACATGGGGCTTCCCTTGGGACGCGCTCGAAGACTGCAGCTAGTCCAGAACACAGCCGCGCGGGCTATTATGGGGAGTACTAGGTACTCCCATGTAACACCGCTCCTGCGCGAGCTGCACTGGCTGCCTGTGGTCTTTCGAGTGCGTTTCAAGGTGTTAATTACTATCTTTAAAGCGCTCCATGGCTCAGGACCTAGGTACTTGCGGGATAGCATCCTACCACACACTTCCCTGTGACCGATTCGCTCTCACAGGGAAGGACTCCTCTGGGTGCCGTCCACTAAGCAATGCCAATAGGCGGCGCCTATGAGTAGAGCCTTCTCTGTGATGGGCCCAACCCTCTGGAATGACCTCCCCCCCGATATCAGAACCACCACCGACTTCCGCTTCTTTCGACAAAAACTGAAGACTCACCTGTTCCGTTTAGCTGGCCTGGCCCATTTATAGTTTTATTCTACCTTCTGGCAGATATTTTAATTGGGTATTTTTAGGGTATTTAAATACTGCTTTTAACTACTTTACTTCAGATATGTACAGTTTCTTATTGCCTCCTCTTTGTGTTTGTATTTTCTATTTATTGATGTGTTTTTATTTGACTGTACACCGCCCCGAGTCCCTTTGGGGAGAGGGGGCGGTATAAAAATCTAAATAAATGTAAAAAAAAAAGTAAAAACGTAAGTGTGCCATCTTGCCCTGCCAGCGTTGGGCTCAGAGGCATAGTAAAGTTTTAAAAGTTCACAAAGTTCTCAGGTCATCAATAAGTTATGGAGCTAAATCCAATGAAAAATCACTTTTACAGGGGTGAGGCATCATTGGTTGGGGTGAGAGCAGAATTTTTCCAAGCCGCTTGTCCAAGGGGGGGGGGGAAATCCCCCTCCCTCCAGCCGCACCTCCAAGGAAATCCGAAAGTTTAACGTTTTAAATTGCTGAAAGGTCCATCAAATCAAGAAAAAGGGAATGAAGAGGGGAAGCGCCTCACCACACCGCCGCTGCTTCCTTCTATTTTTACATCATCCGATCAGCCTGTTGCGAGACGCACGCGCGCCCTCCGAGACTGCTCCTCGATGCCTGGAGCGAAGCGGAGAAGCCTCCACCAGCCGCCGCTGATGCTAGGGTCCTCCGCGAAGCCGCTCCTTTGGCAGGACACCTCTCCGGGGCGTCCTGTTCCCCCCAGAAGCGGGGAAGCCCACCGGGGAGTGGGAGCGGGCAAAGGACTTGCCCGTTGCCGTCAGCCGCCGGAACCGGAAGTCCATATCTAAGCCAGAGTTTGTGTTTGTGTTCAGATTTATCTAAGGCATTAGTTTCAAAATGTATAAGTTTGCGATGACGGGTGAGAAGGGTGATCCCATGGGTGCTCCTTAGACAGAATTAAGGTAACATTGAAGCAAATAGATTCATAATGCAGCCCTGCAATCCCCATAGCTAGCTAGGTAACTTCTTTTAAAAACATATGTGGAAAAATTTGGCAAAATTGTCTCAGCCAGCTAAATAACCTTTTTTTAAACAAGGTCAGGTACAGTATTTCCTGTATATACAAAGTGACCCATCCAGTTTCAACATTCTAGTATAATATTTACATTCTAAATCAGGTAGATAAATGACAACCTGAAGTCTGCACGCAACCTTAATACTCCCTTTCTTGATAGTCTCCCAATATTACATTACCAAAACCTGGTAATAACATGTCAAATTATGGAACAAGTCCCCTTTGATTGCTACAGAAATTAAAGGGAATTACTATTCTCCAATTGCTGTTGTAAGCATCCCCTATGTACCAACCCAATATTTCTCACCCACCTAAAAAAAGAGGGTTAAAATCCCATTCAATTGATCTGTGCCCACCTGAAATATCATAGCAACTCACTCAATTTTATCATCTGAAAAAAATAATAAAATGTGGGCCAAAACTGAAAACAGATTGCCTGTTCCTTTTCAGAGTAATGGAGGGAGAAGCTTAAATAAACTTAATTCTTTGAATTTCCATCTATGTACATATAGTGACTGTATTCATAGTCAGGCAACCACAATAGGCAATGGTTAGCAGATGCATTCTCATAAATGTAAATTTAAGTAATGTTAACCTTGGATAGTTTTCTTATGGCTTAGAGTAATGCATAAACATAGCAACTTTGATTAGCATATGATTTAATGCCATGTGTGAAGGCAAAAAATAAGTCAACCCAATCTGTTGTAAGACAATTCAACAGGCTTGAAATACTAAAGCAATATATATTATTGGCACTGCTGTTAACAGTAGAAATAATACCTACCAGTTTGTAATTTAGTAAATGGATTCATATAATTTGGTAGCACTAGAAAACTAAAGCTTATCCAAGCTGGAAGTTTGAACTTTGTGGATGTTAAGAATCAAAATACAATTTTCTAACCAAGGTTCTGAAGTGGTCTGGCCTTCTGGATCTTTCACTGTGACTACTAGTAATGAACCAAAATGCAAAAGTCTCATCAAGGGTCAGATTAATGTTGCCTGACTTGTTAAGAGAAGTTGACTCTGATCTTCTAATACTTGATGAGAGCTGTTTACGGCTATGAGTTTACTTCAAATAATAACGACAATCAAAGCCATAATCACAGACCATCACTCATTACAGTGAAAAGGCCTGGGTACCTTAGTGATACCAGAAGCTATGTTGATGGTGGCATGCTGTCAGTTTTATCTATAACACAAAGGACCTAGTGAAAACAGCCTGTAAAGTACGGTCCAAGCCAGTGAGCACATGAAACAAAAACATCAATACCAATTGGTTATTGTCTGGGTCTACAAAGATCAAATGTGCTATTAAAACATAGAGTAATAGAGTTGGAAGGGACCTTGGCAGTCTTCTAGTCTTGCTCAAGCAGGAGAATCTATACCATGTTGTCCAGTCTCTTTTTGAAAGGTTTTTCTTAAGGCTCCTGGACATCAGTAGATAAATAGGCAGAAATGTTATCCAGCTGCAAAGCAACTAGCAGTCCCAGCAAAGCAAAAGAAAAGGTCAGTTGAAGAAAAGTTAATAATTAAGAAATCCTATTTTATATTAAACTCTAAAACTAGGGAATTTCAACAGAGAATGTGTGATATTTGAAATATAAGAACTCAAAACTCAGAAACTGATGAAAAGTGATTAATGGATCGACCAAAAATATCTTTACAACAAAAACTTTTATTGCATCCCATTGCAAGACTTGAGAAAACTATGTAAACATTTGAATAAAATTGAGAAAAAAATTTATTTGCCAGTTTGGTTTAGTGCAGGGGTGGGGACCTGTTACCCTTTTATGACTGATGGACTTCAACTCCTAGAATTCCTGAGCCAGTAATGGAATTCTGGAAATAGAAATCCACAAGTCATAAAAGGGCCATAGTTCCCCACCTCTGGTCTAGTGGCTAGAAACTGGGAGACTATGTGTTGTAATCCTTAGACAGGTTGGAAAAGAATATTTAATATGTTTGCCACCTTGAGCTATTTGTAAATATAATGACAATGGGATGAAAATAAATGAACGAAAACTAAGGTCATCATACAAATGACATTACATTTTATTAACAACTGATACAAATAATAAGGATGATGAAAGACATGAAAATAATGCCCACAGATTGTTGAACATCAACTCCCTGGCAGACAAAAGGAATTGAAGTCAACATCTAATGAACATATGAAAAACTCAGATTATATCAAAAATGTCCACCATTGGAAAAGATCCATAGAAAAGGAATGTGAAAAACTTTAAAAGATGTGTTCAGATAAAATGCAGTAAAACAGAAGCAAGAAAAATATAGTCTAAATCATAGCCTTGATTTGAAAGAAAGGTAAATAAATTATGAACTGATATCTGCAATCTGAAAAGAAAGAAAACTGTTTAAAGAAAAGATATATACTTGACATTATAATTAAATAAGATCCATATCAATTAAAAGGAATCACTACTCTTTTCAAAGAAAATTAAACATTGTAAAATAAGTATCAATTAATTTTGACGATATCAGTTTCAAGTAGCCAGGATTTGTTGTTAAAGCATTGCTGACAAATACTGCAAAGATAGATATTTGTGCTGATAAATATGAAACAATTAAATTTTGGACTCATCTCGGATAATCTAGAGGAACATAATGAAGATAAAATGTGAATGAAAGTGGCTTAAGGACTTTGACTCAATCAGAATGGATAATAGGATCATAACATCAGAAATGATTAAAAAAATACCAAAGAAGATTAAGAACTGGAGAGTACAGGAAAATATGAAGTACATGATTTTTGGCTTAAATGTCTGAAGACGCTCTATGAAAGATTGTTTAGTTCTATGAAATATATTACATTGAGAAAGTTGAGAAATGAATTATTACTTGCATATGATCTTTGATTATGAAAATAGAGGCAAGGATGCAGTTGCAAACAACTATAGATCACTTATTCCCTTGCGAAGAATGTTGGTTAGCAGCAGAAATTTTGCATTACCTATTCAAAAAAGCATTGGATCTACCTGAACAAAAAAGTAATTGTTGAATGCATGAGGAACAAAAAATGTTGATTAGTACATTAGTAAAAATAGCAAAATGATGCTAAAAACACTCAAATCATTGAATGAAGAAATAGCTTGGATTAATTAGGGAAAAGGTCTTTGATTCTCTTCCACATAGTTGGATGCAAAAATATTTGGGATTAGTACAAACAATCCGAATTTTGTAAAATAATGAAAAAAAAAATGAAAATCAGCTTAAATAGTAAATGGTAAAGCAATAAAAAATATAAAAGGAGAATTTTTCATGAGGATTATTTTTAATCATCTCAGTAATAGCTTTAATTCATATCCTAAATAAACAAAATTTGAATATGCTCTAATAAAGAAAAAATAATAATACTCCAGACAAGATATTATGTAGATATGTAGAAGCAGATTCTCTATTATTATTAATAGTGTATGAAACCTTACTTTACTGAATGCATTTTTCTGATTATTATCATTCAGTTTGCTTTTGATATTCATTCTTTTCTAAAGGAAAGAACATAAAGTGTGCATGGGAAGGAGAGAATCCAGGTGTAATTATTTTTCATTGTGTAATCCTATATCCAGAACACTTGTTTTAAGATTCAGTGAGGGAAAGACCAAAGTGTTCTGACCTAGGTTTCCAGATACAATAAAAAACACATGCTTAGTCCCCCAAACTTCAAAGTCCCCCTTTACTTCAAAGGCTGTGAATTACATTCATTCACAGGCCATAATGAGTCCCAAATAATGTAAAAAGTTCTACAGCAGTCTGCCAAAGTATTTCAGGATAAGGCTGATAAGCACCCACCTTTATCTTCCTTGACATGCTGCCAATGACTTAATTGGCAATTAGCTTGGCAAGGCCACATGGAGCACAGAGTCAAAACGGAGCTTCAGAAGGTAAACTGACTAGCACGAACCAAGTTGCTTCCTGCAAAGGCTCATGTGCCTTTGTTCCTCCTTTATGTCCTATGGGAGGAGCCAATTACCTTCAAGCCTTACTCCAGAGTTGTCCCTTCTGTCTTAACTGTTGTTGCCTTCTTGCAGCTGTGCCCATGTGCACACTGGGAACGGGGGAAACCTATTCCTCTGTCTCGCTGCTGTCCGACTCTGGAGGTTCCGGAGGCAGCACATAACACCCAGATGACCCTGGTCCCCTCTCTGCCTCCAATGCAGAGCCCTCGTCCGAGCCTTCCCCACATTCCAGGACTGGCCCATTTCCCTCACAACTTCTTTGCTGTCTGACTCTGCTGCCAGGTCTGCAGGCCACTGGGGACCACAACACAAAGATCTGGGGGGCGGGGGAATATCACAATACCCTACAAATCAGGTAGAAGTTCCTTTCACAGGATAATAATTTTTTTGAGAAAGCAAAGCATTTGGGCATGGTGTTGAATTTATATTTTACTGACAAGAAAATAAAAGGAGACTAATATAGATCTATTTCAAGCTATTTAGCCCTCATCAGCTAGGCATACCCTTCTGGGATTCAAACCCAGGCTACCTGCATATTAGGTGGATGTATTAACCTCTAAACCACAGGCTCTCCTTGCTTTGTTGGCTATACCAGGGGAAAGATTAAGTGGTTATTGTTTTGTTTTGTTTTTTGAGATCAGGGCAACCTGGTCCACCCAAATATGGGATGGAGATCCTGCTTCCGCTTTTGTCTTTCAGCCCCAATCCAGAAGCCTTCACAGGCAGTTGCTTTCATGACAAACTATTTTGTGTTGAATTTATACTTTACCAACATTTTGGAATGGTATAAGTTCACATTGGTAACTGGATGAAGAACAAAATAGTACAAGCACCCAATACAATCTTGATTGATTAAACTATCACAGTATCAGATTACTACTACTACTACTAATTTCCATTGATTATTTAAGAGCATTCAAATCTGGTTTAATGATTTTTAATATATATCTAGTATAAAGATTGGCATTAAAACATACATTTAAGATCTCTCACCATCTCCCATCCTTAAATTTATTTATGGAAGTAGAAAAAGGAATGGCCGATAGGCGTTGTGTCAATCAGTTTTTCTTCCATTTTAGTGAAGGTTTTAGTGCTGCCTCACTAAATCTTACTTGAAAAACATTTCAATTAGCTTGCTTAAAACTGGTGTGAAGAGAAGTGAAGCCCATTGCATGACAATCAATAAAGGTTAATGAAGAAGAGCAATGTATGGAGTTACCAGGGGAAACTGGGATAACCATAGGGATCAGTGTAAAAGCTGGGCTTAGTTTAAATTCTAATTAAATTAGATGGAAGAAGGAATGGAGAATCAGTAATGAAATTCAAGAATATTATCAAAGCACTAATAGCCTTGTTAGGATAAAGAGATACAAACAAAACAAATGTCTTTGCCTTGAGTGGCGCAGAGATTAAGATGTATGAAGATCCTGTGGGAATGCACTTGAAAGACTGAACATGTAGTAAGAACTTAGAAATGGTTGTACTAGAGAGAGAAAGGAGAATAATATTGCATTGAATTGGGCAAGGGAAGGGCATTGTGAAAACAAAGAGTTCCAAAACTTATTAGGGAGATTGATGAATGGATGGATGGATCGATAGTTTTCAACTACTTTTAAATGGCCACAATTCTTAATGTTTCCTCCTATGTAGCTTTGTGAATCTGTCCTCAGGAGTTGTGTGTGCATGTGTGTATAAAATTACCACTCCCTTCGGTGTTTATACTTTATCCTTGAGTGACCACATGTACAGGTATATGTGTGTATGTGTGTGAAGTGGTCTTCCTGAATCATTTTATGGATTGTTCTCAAAAGCATCTATAAGCAGTCTTTTTGTATCCTTTTTTTAAAAAAAGAAAAAAAAGAAAGCAAGTGACTTCTTAGAATATGGTTGGAGTTCTTTAACTAGTTGGGCTTGGTGTGATGTTATATGTCTCTGGCTCCAATTATATACAAGAAACTTTGCAACTGATCTCTACATTTAGCAATAATCCATTATGCTCACATGGTACAAGTTTGGGGAAAGATGAACAATTAAAAAAATTCATGAAGGAGTTGATGAGCTGAAGAGTGTGGAGACCACTGAACTAATCAATGCTGGCCCGATTTCCTCTAGGCTAGTGATGGTGAACCTTTTCAGCATTGAGTGCCAAAAAGGAGCGTGCACGTGCACTCATTGGGGCTGCAAACCAGAAGAGGAGCTGGCCAGGGGGCATGTGCATTGCTGGAAAATTAAGTTCTGGTTTCCGGTGCAGGCATGCGCACTGGCAAGCTAGTCTTCTGGTTACTGGCATGCATGCACGCGCAACGATCAACTGGATGACATGCATGCTCACTCCAGAAAATGGAAGCCCAGCTCTTCCAGTTTCCAGCATTGCCGCATGCACGAAGACCAGCTGATCATGGCATGTGCATGCATGCCAGAAACCTGGAAGAGGAACAGGCAATGCCATGCATGCCAGGCAACATGGCTCTGCCTGCCACTTAGGGAATGTGTGCCACCATGGATCTAAGCCCTACTTTAATTTCAAAAAGCCACAGTAAGCAATTCATGGAGCTGGGGTGGGTGTGGCCTGTGTGTGACGCATCCGGCCCACAGGCCACCAGTTTGACACCCCTGCCCTAAAGGTTTCTAAAGGGAGAATGAAAAAAATATCCAAGAGTATCTTTGTAGAAACCAGATTCCCCTTCAATCGTTAAAATGTGTTATGGTGGCATGAGGGTTTGACAATGAAGTGGAAGAAGTGCCTTGGCTGTCAAGTAAGCCCAGCCTCTCTCTGTTATTCATTAAAGGAGCCTAAACTTTTCCAGTTATTTGTTCATAGTTTAGGAAAGATCCCACAGCTTCAAGGAATCTGATCTGCAGGGGGAGATGCTGTTCTCACAGGCACAGAAGCTCTAAAGCATTCCTTCCAAATCATTTTGAAATATGCACAGCTGAAGTACACACATTTAAAAAGACACAATGGTTTTATTTATGGGGGAGATGAATCCTCTTGCTGGAGCTCATTGTGAGATTTCTCATGCAGATAAAGTAAATAACATATAGCTCCAGGGTGAATGGTACATAACTGAATATGGTTCTCAAAAAGATTCTTTAATCTTTTCACAGTAGGCATTGGATGGCAGCATCATATCAAATTACCATTTTACCTAGGAAAGGCTAATACTGACCCACTGTAATTCTTTCCTTTATTACAATTTTAGAGCTCTACAACATAACAAAAAGCAGGTGACAAGCATTAATAATAAATCAAATAAGTTAACCACTACATGAAGAGGCTGAAAAGACAGCATTAATCTAACGAGAATAGCAATGAAATTTGCATGATGAGAGCATCCCACTACAGCTACTTTTGAAAGCATCCTTTGACATATGTGAATCCAAAACATCTATTTTTCTATACGTGCATGTTTTTCACTTGATAGCTACAACAGGTAATTGTTTAAATGCATGAATAAAGGTTCAAAGATGCTGTGCTTTGGAGTGAACATGGCTCATGATTCAGCCTTCATCACAGGGCTATTTACATACATACATACTCACATGTCCACACATTCATCTCTCAGTGACTTTCTCAAACTATGATTTGCAATTCAAAAAGTGCTCGCCGAATGCATGCTAAGCATCAAAAAACTCATGCCACTTTAACACAATGTTTTTTTAAAAAAATTCTCCATTTGACCGCCATTGCCCTTCCTGAGGTTCAGCACAGCTAGTTGAACTATCCCAAATGGAATGTCTGTGTGTTGGTGTGTAATTTATATGAGTGTTATAAGTGCCATTTAAATCTGGTTTAGCTAGTTCCAAACCGCTTTGCTTTTGTAGCTGCATGTTTCAGGAAAATATGATTATGAAAGCTGTTAATCTCATAAGAAAACTGCAAGAGTATCAGTCTGTGTAATGCATTTTCTAGTATCATCTGGTCAGCATCCACTTCTACATATGGGCCTGTTATATAATAAACACTCAAATGTTACCCATTAATCACTTCCATTGCTATGAATAAATCAAACGTCACCTTAATGGAGTGCTACCAGACATTTTAATATTGAAGCTAAGAATATCTGTTTTCCTTATTCTAATTAGTTGGCACTTTCAATTCAACAGTGTATTTGTGCTGAATAAAATTGGACGCACTTAACAATTAATATCATGCACCATAAGATTTTGCTCTAATGCGGTGTTTGTTTTCTTTGCTTTCTCCCCGCTCATCTTTTTTTTCTTTACTTCCATCCCCTGTGACAAGCCGATTTCTAAACGGCCATCTGTCTGAAATGCTAGGGTTGTAGATAAAACTGATTTATTTACAAGATACATTTTGGCAAGCATTCTCAAATCTCACCTAGGGTCTCAGGAAATCTGGGAGCAGCTTCATAATTCACAGCAGTCAAATAGAAGAGCTTTACATAGCCTTGTGTTGTCTGCAAAGTCTCTATAAAATATTTAGGCTCAATGGTGGGACCTGAAGAGACCACTTTGTCACATCAGTGTTGGCACTTTTGTTGTACTTGGACAAGGCAAATGGACCAAATATTTCTCCTTGCCTGTCAAACCTCCTAGTGATATATACTTGCCACGGGTCATCCCGTGAAGGCAAATAGAAAAAACAATACTGAAACAAGTGTATGAATGTGAATCTTTTGTAAACCAACATGAAGTAAGTCCTGCTTTAAATTAGAAGTGCAATGCCAAGATAATAGGATGACCAGATGGCAAAATCAGCAGAAACCAACTCTCATCATATGATATTTGAACTGTAACCCATGTATTATTTTCCAACATATTCTTTTTCAGTACAGGAAACATTTGATTAAGTGCTACTGTTGGATCACAAAATATGAGATCCACATTCTGATTTCATTTTAGAGTAGCTATATTTTCAGATTAGTGCATTACTGCAGCACCTGTGGATGAAAGTAGGGATGGGTGAAGACCTCAATCTCAGTTCTGAGCACATTAGAAGTGAACCTGGAAGATGGGGGGGGGAGATGTAGCTGGGGGGGAGATACTTTTGATAAACCAACTACCAGGATTTCTGAAACAATGCAAAACCTCTGGATCAAATAAAACTTCATTCTTATGATGCCTGAGCAAAATTCTCTAAGCCAGTCCTGCAAGCAGTTTTCTACAATTAGATTCAGACACCTTCTTTCCTTCTGGGTCACCTTCACATCCTTCTTTATATCTGCAGATTTTCTCTTTTGCCTCAAGATGTTGAAGATCCCTATGTTACAATACAATACAATAGTAGAGTTGGAAGGGACCTTGGAGGTCTTCTAGTCCAACCCCCTGCCTAGGCAGGAAACCCTATACCGTTTCAGACAGATGGCTATCCAACATCTTCTTAAAGACTTCCAGTATTGGGGCATTCACAACTTCTGGAGGCAAGCTGTTCCACTGATTAATTGCTCTAACTGTCAGGAAATTCCTCCTCAGTTCTAAGTTGCTTCTCTCCTTGATCAGTTTCCACCCATTGCTTCTTGTTCTACCCTCAGGTGCCTTGGAGAATAGCTTGACTCCCTCTTCTTTGTGGCAACCCCTGAGATATTGGAACAATGCTATCATGTCTCCCCTAGTCCTTCTTTCTCTTAAGCTAGACATACCCAGTTCCTGCAACCTTCTTCATATGTTTTAGTCTCCAGTCCCCTAATCATCTTTGTTGCTCTTCTCTGCACTCTTTCTAGAGTCTCCACATCTTTTTTACATCGTGGCGACCAGAACTGAATGCAGTATTCCAAGTGTGGCCTTACCAAGGCATTATAAATTGGTATTAACACTTCACGTGATCTTGATTCTATCCCTCTGTTGATGCAGCCTAGAACTGTGTTGTTTTTTTTGGCAGCCGCTGCACACTGCTGGCTCATATTTAAATGGTTGTCCACTAGGACTCCAAGATCCCTCTCATGTTGGGACAGCACAGACTGCTGAAGATTGAATCTGGGGCAACACCTCCTAAACATTGATCTGGAGAAATCCCATCCGGAATGTGATTAAAGCTGATTTTTTCCATTATTTGTAGATTGAAAGAAGTCAGATTGGAACCACAAGCCTTACAAAACATCTTTTCAGTCTTAACTATGAAAGACACTGTGGGTGACCTTGGATCAGTCACACTCTCACAACCCAACTCACCCTCATAGGGTTGTTTTGGGAGCAATAGAAAGAAGAAGGTGTGAGTTATTAGCAAAAACATTGAAAGTGGGATGCAATAAAATACATACTCCTCAAAAATGCACTAAAGAGCTGAAAAAAATTGTCTTTGTTGACTCTGATGACACCATCAGCTATGTCCAGTGCAAGCCGCAGGCAGGGAATAAAACCAGATTGCAGCCTTCAGAATAAAGTTTGCTGATCCTTGCTGTAGTCTATAGATTTCATTAGTTTTATGTCATTTTTTGAATCTGATTTATTGATTGATATTTATTTAATACAGCAGATGATTAATGTTTAACAGTAAAAGCAAATTTAAATTCAAGGTGTTAAGAAAGTTAAAATACATAAGCAGGCAGAATTAATAATTAAAATTAGCAGTTGAAAGACTGTGAAAAATGATGGGATTTAAACATCTTTTTTTTAACACAAATATGGATGTCAGGCCTCACAATTAACTGGTGAGAATGTGTTCAAAATAGTAAAACAGGAAGACCAACAACTCCAAGATTCTTTATTTAATTTTGTTCCAATATTTTTTTGGGTGTTAGACAATACATTTTCTCCTTTTTAAAGAATAGTTTACCACTCTACTAATAAATGTAAAACTATGTCCTTTTAGCCCCATTCTCCATTGTAAAATGTTACTTTATAATTGCTATCCTGTGGACGCTCGCATGAGATTATATACTAGGGACCAAAAATAGCTTAGTCCTATTTCTGAAGAAGCACACAGAAGATTAAGCTTCACATGTGTTTTTTAAACTAAAATATACCAAGCTGACATTTATTTATTTTTGATATGGCACCGTTTTTGCCATTGGATGGAAGAGAGAATAATGACTATGCTTCTGTTCTGATTAAATCTCTCACTACAAAATAAATATCCTTTAGGAAGAGGCTAAAGGAAGAAAAAAAAAACTTAACAGTGTTAAGTGCATGTATGGTGTGCAATATATATTTAAAAGCATTTAAAGCATGCCAAAGGTTACAGTGCTTGCAAATTATATTCCTAATTATACGTTCCACTTTCACTCCCCCTCCCTTCTTCTTCTGTCATGAATTGTAAAATATCAGTGCTTTACTTGGAGGTCATTCAAGTCAAGGAAAAAGAAGAGAGGCTTCCAGCAGGGAAGATGGGTCAATCAGATACATCTCAGCTCAGCATGGGCCAAAGTAAACCAAGGCTGGCTTGGAATGTGCCCAACAATCTAATGGTTTTATACGGTAGTGGGCTATTAGACTTCTCTTTGATGTTTTAGCATTTGTGAAGGTAAGGAATTTTAGTTAGAAGGAAACTGTTTGAAGGTTCTATTCGATTAGAGACTCACTATCAGTTCTGCACCAAGATATATGGGAAAGGGGAAAGGGAAATTTGAGCATCCCTAACTAACAACAATAAAAAAATATTCCTAATTACATGTCCCTTATCATATTGTCCTATTTATAAGGCAAAGGGTCTCCCTCCAAATAAAATAATTTTGTTCCCCACCCCAAGGTGAGAGGTAATGATCACTGTCTAAGTTCATCAAATCAAATGAAAAAGATGGGGATTTATAGGCAACTTTGATGGCTCCGATTTGAAGGTTCTTTTAGATTTATCATTGTTAGCAGTGGTTCAAATAGCCTTAGCAGGCTTGAAATTCCTTTTATCGTGTTAGGAAGAGATACCTGGTATAATCATCTCTGGATAAAAATAGTCATTTAGCACTCATGCTCTATCAGATTCCTGATTATTGTACACAAAAAAAGATCTAGATCAATTAGACTGTTTTGAGGGGATGGATGGGGGTGTCTGATCTGATAATATTATGCAATTGCTTTGATGTCTGTATTAAATGGAAATCCACTTCCAAAGTTCAAAATGATGGGCTTTAATTCAAAATTTTGGAGATCACTTTAGCTTTAAGAATATTTCATTTCATATTTCTTTCCCTATATGAATATCTGAAGCTCTTCTCTGAAGCCTCACTAGTTGAACTGGATGACCGAAGAAAAGGAGGGTTTTGTTCCCCAGTATTGTTTGAAGAATGTCATCTCCACAAAGGCTGAAAGACATTATTGTCTTTCTAGTAACAAAATGCAAGTATTTTCATTTTCCAAGCATTTTAAAGGACTATATTAGAATTATTGAATATCGTCTAGGTAATGATTGTATTGTGGTCTGAGTGACTATATTTATTAGTAATGGCGATAATTTTCTGTAGCACTGTTGTTGTGGGGAAATGCAATGAAGTGTGTGTTGTGACATAGACTCTATCCCTTGCAGCATTGCAACACAAGGATGAAACAGCAGAATTTAGATTAGGACCTAGATATTTCATTACATTGGTGACATCATGTTTAGATACCAATCCTTTACATTTCTATATTGGATTGTTCTGTATTTTATGTTTTCTGTAGAACTCTAAACCATCCAGACAGTTATAGGAACAGTGACTGTAAACAAATGAAGCCAGCCACAGTAGCATGTAAAATATAGTTGGTACATAACAGTGTTGAGTTGCAGGTGGTACGCCCCAGTACGGGCATACCAGAGCCTGCCCGGAGCACCAGGTACCATTCCGGTAGGGTGCTCCGGAGGGCCCATTTGCCCTCCCGTCATCGTTACCTGTCTTTAAACTCTGCGGTGCTTCCGTGCACATGCATGGCGCATACAACTCCTGTGCGATACTCCACTGAGCAGCTGGAGTGTCGCAGAGGCTTGTGGGGGCATCGCTGGAGGGTAAAAAACATGTGTGTACTGCGTGCATTCATGTGAAGTATGCCATGCCCCGTTGCAACCGTACTGGTTGCAATGGGATCCGGAACCCATCACTGGTATATAAGTATGTTAAGAATAAAGTCGACAATTGTAGTTCATTCAGCAATATAGTGGCTAAACAAAACACAACTTCACAAGGCACAAACCAAGTTATGCATTTCCTTGCTCAAGAAGAGAAGAAAGAAGTTGCATTTAATGATCTGTCTTAAAAGACTTTTCTACTTGCTGTAATCATTACAGCAAGTAGAAACTATTTCTTTTTAAAAAGAGAGAAAGAGTTGCTTTTTTATATTTCAAATACATAAATGGAAAATTTCTATTCTAAAGTTCTTGTTTCAGGGATCGAAAGAACAGCTTATTATTAGTGAGAAAGATAACTTCAAAGTTTAGAACTTGAAACATTGACTCAGCAATAGAAAGTAAGGATATTAAATTTGTCCATTAAATAAAAGGTGAGAATTAGACAAAAAATAAAATTTCATCTGACCATATGGCAAGAGTTTTAGTCCATTTTTATTATCCCTTTCATAAATAATAAAAGATGATATGAAGCTACTGGGAAATGTTTTTTTTATTCCAAGCTAAAGAAATCTAATTAAATCAAACAAGACTTGGCTAGTTAAAGAGTCGATGTGCATACTATAAAGAGATATTGTAAAACCTATGAAATAGAGATTCATTGATTTGTCTTTCCCCTTATCAGTTTATGTGTCACTGTGGCCCAACTTCAGTTTACAGCTTCTTTAATAGTTCTAACAGTTGCTTTGCAAAAAGAAAATGCTTTAGTTTTGTCACTCTATTAATTGCACAATTTATGACAGTGACACATCTGGGATTACTAAGTGAGTGAAATGTTGACCAACTGAGGCATACAAATGGTTCTTTTAGAAGGCGCTCATATGAAAATCTAAAGCCTTTACTAAGTTTTTGAACCAAAAGAGAAAAAAAAGTTTCTAACTAAAAAGGAAAAAAAATAGGATTTCTGTATGTCCAATGAAGAAATACACTGTACCAGTACCATCACAACAGTGTTTTGATTAATGACAACACGACATATGAGAACATCTACAAAATTAAAATTAATTCAATATAATATACCCAGATCAACGTGCATAGAATACTTAGCATAAAATGTGATAATACAAAGAACTGTTACACAGTTTAATACATAAATTGCAAGGAAAGTCAAAGAAGAGGATGATAGATAAAATCTGTTTTGACATTGTGTTATCAACTTGCTGTTTTCTTTGCTATCAGCCATATGCCCAATATCTTGAATTACGGCATAAATTTTCCATAACTAATTTCATCACTAGGCAACATAGCCTAGTGTTGTGGCCCAGCAGGAGCCGTTGCCGTTGCCACCAGACTCCGAGAGTGAGGGTCCCTATGAGTCGGCTCAGGAGGATGTGGAGGATCCTGGACAGGGTTCCGACTCTGAGCAGGGATCAGAGAGTCTGGTCGGCCACCAGGAGGCGCCTGAGGCATGGAGCAGCGGTGAGAGCCAGAGGAGGGGGGCTCCTGATGCCATGCCTTTGAGCAGTGGGGAGGAGTCATGAGACAGTGAGTCAGAGATTAACAGGGAGTTCCTAGACGCCCGTTATCGCCGCACCCATAGACGCAAGGAGCGAGGGTGTAATTATCAGCGGTAAGGGCTCTCAGCTGTTGATCAGGAGACTCCTCTTCAGGCTATAAAAGGGTTGACTGTGCATACACCCTTTGCAGCAGTCAACAAAGAACTCCTGCAAGAAGTTTTGGTCTGGAAGACGTAGCAAGCTGGATAGCTACTTTCGTGTCTTGTCATTGTGAGCTTTGTCGTGGTGGTTTACTGCCACGGAACATTCTGTCTGTCTGTGAAATAAACCTTGTTCATTTGTATTGTTCTGGAAAGTGTTCTGTGTGGGCGAAGGAGCAAGGGGGGTCAGAACAGCCTAGTATAGTATAGTATAGGCATAATCTATTGCTCAAAGTAGTGAACACTGAAGGTGTATCGGTATATTGGTGAAAATCATTGTTTTAGGAAGCAAAAGAGATTTTTTAAAAATGGGATTGATAATAGGGTAGCTGCCCTGAAAAGAGAAGACAGGAGAAAGTATGTTTGTGTGTGAATGAGGGTGGGATGTGGGGTGTTAATCATACAAGGAAGGAAAAATGGAGGAAGTACTTTAGATATTATAAAACTAGTTAACATTTCCTAGGCAAGCAACTTGTCCCCCATCTTCAAAGATGTCCATGGTACTGAACAGAGATCTCTACTGCTATTCACAACTTCTTCGCATCCCTTGGCTTTTATGATCTTCTTTTATTCTTAGAACTGGATGCATAATAATAATAATAATAATAATAATAATAATAATAATAATAATAATAATAATAATAATAATAATAATAATAATAATAATAATAATAATAATAATAATAATAAAAATTTTATTTGTTAGCCGCACCCTCTCCCGAAGGACTCGGGGCGGCGTACAATAAAAACATATAAAATACAAATATGGACAATACAAACACAAAATAGACATATACGTGGAGGAGGTAGACAGATGAATGGAAACAATTAAAATCACAGTTTAAAATCCCCTAAATACAATCACAAAATTTAAAAAAACCCATCAGGAGCGATATCATCAAACTATGGTTGAGCCAGGCCAGATACTTGGAATAGGTGGGTCTTGAGCTTTACACGGAAGGTGCGGAGGTCAGAGGTAATCCTAATATCCGGGGGGAGGTCATTCCACAGGGCTGGGCCCGCCACAGAGAAGGCTCTGCTCCTAGGCGCCATCCCCCGGCACTGTCTGGTGGACGGCATCTGGAGAAGTCCCTCTCTGTGTGAGCGAATTGGTCGCAGGGATGTATGGGGCAGAATACGATCCCGCAGGTATCTAGGTCCTGAGCCATGGAGCGCTTTAAAGATCGTTATCAAGACCTTGAAACGCACCCGATAGACCACAGGAAGCCAGTGCAGCTCGCGCAGGAAAGGTGTCACATGGGAGTACCTTGTACTCCCCATAATTACCCGCGCAGCCTCATTCTGGACCAACTGCAGTCTCCGAGTGCATTTCAAGGGAAGCCCCATGTAGAGAGCATTACAGTAGTCCAGGCGAGACGTCACCAGTGCATGAGTGACTGTGCACAAGGCATCCCGGTCCAGTAGGGGGCGCAATTGGCGCACCAGGCAAACCTGGTGGAACGCCCCCCTTGCCACGGCTGTCACATGGTCATCCATGGACAGCCGGGCATCCAGGAGGACACCCAAATTGTGCGCCCGCTCCACGGGGGCAAGTTGTACGCCCCCGATGGCCAGGGATGGGATTAGCTGGTTGAACCGGGGGGCCGGAACCCACAGCCACTCCGTCTTGGAGGGGTTGAGCTTGAGTCGGTTGTCATCCATCCAGACCCGTACGGCTTCCACATACCGGGACATCACTTCGACGGCCTCGTTGGGGTGGTTCGGGGTGGAAATGTACAGCTGAGTATCATCAGCGTACAGATGGTATCCCACCCCGAACCCACGGATGATCTCACCCAGCGGCTTCATGTATGTGTTGAACAGGAGTGGCGAGAGGACCGACCCCTGTGGCACCCCACAAGTAAGGGGGGTTAGGGTCGACCTCTGCTCCCCTGCCAACACACGTTGCGTCCGGCCGGAAAGGTAGGAGCCGAACCACCACAAAACGGTGCCCCGGACCCCCAACCCCTCCAGCTGGTGCAACAGGATACCATGGTCGATGGTATCAAAAGCCGCCGAGAGGTCTAATAGGACCAGGATAGAGGAACAACCCCTATCTCTGGCCCTCCAGAGATCATCCACCAACGCGACCAAGGCCGTCTCCATGCTCTGCCTGGGGCGAAAGCCGGACTGGCGCGGGTCTAGATAATCATTTTCCTCCAGATGTTGTGGAAACTGATAAGCCACCACACTCTCTACAACCTTCGCCAAAAAGGGAAGGTTGGAGACAGGACGATAATTGGCATGGCAGCACTTGATCCCCTCCCTCACCTCATGGGTAATTCATTTCGAGAAAATAGAGCCTGAACTTTATTTAGTCTATTGTCCATGAAGTAGTAGAACCACATGTCCCTTTCCATGAAAAATTTCCCTTATTCAGAAAAGGCACACCCAAGAAAAGTCTATTGCCAGAAATCTTTAAGTTCTGGCAGTTTGTAAGTCTAGTTCTTACATACTTGACTTACAACAGTTCATTTAGTGACTATTCAAAGTTACAATGACACTAAAAAAGGTGACTTACGACCATTTTTCACACTTATGAATGTTGCAGCATCTCTATTGTCACGTGATCAAAATTAAAAAGCTTGGCAACTGGCAGGTACTTATGAAGGCTGCCATGTCCTGAGGTCAAATGATCACCATTTATGACAAGCAAAATCAATAGGAAAACCAAATTTACTTAACAACCATATTACTAAGTTAACAACTGCAGTGATTCACTTAACAACTGTGGCAAGAAAGGTCATAAAATGTGGCAAAATGTACTTAAATGAGTAAGGGTAAGAGCCAAGGTGGCGCATTGGTTAGAGTGCAGTACTGCAGGCTACTTCCGCTGACTGCTAGCTGCAGTTTGGCAATTCAAATCTCACCAGCTCAAGGTTGACTTAGCCTTCCATCCTTTCGAGGTGGGTAAAATGAGGAGCCAGATTGTGGGGACATTATGCTAACTGTGTAAAACCACTTAGAGAGGGTTGTAAAAGCACTATGAAGCAGTATATAAGGCTAAGTGCTATTGCTATTAACAAATGTCTCACTTAGCAATGTACATTTTGGGATCAGTTGTGGTTGTAAGTCATGGACTCCTTTCATGGCTGGATGACCTAAAACACACCTTACGTTCTACCTGATAAACTATAGTCACCATTCTAGCATGTACATCCTGCTTAGTTTTATTTTAATTGAATTTTAAACTTAAGATCCTTATTTGTTGTTTTAATATATTTATAGTGCATTTTATTCAATGTCTGTGAGCCACCTTGAATCTCCTTTAGTGAGATGGGTGGCATACAAGCGTGGTAAACAAATAAACAATATTCTATGTATGACTTCCGGTTCTGGCGGCTACGGCGACGGGCATGTCTTTGCCCGCTCCAGCTCTCCCGGTGGGCTTCCCCCGCTTCTGGGGGGGGCACAGGATGCCCCGAAGAGGCGTCCTGCTGAGGGAGCGGCTCGCGGAGGGCCCTGGCATCGGCGGCGGCTGGTGGGGGCTTCTCCGCTTTGCTCTAGGCACCGGGGAGCAGTTTCGGAGGGCGCGCCTGCGTCTCGCCCCATGCCGATCGGGCAGCGTAAAATTGAAGGAAGCAGTGGTGGTATGGTGGGGTGCTTCCTTTCTCCATTCCTTTTTTGTTGAATTGATGGACTTTTCAGCAAGGTTATAAGTTAAACTTTCGGAGCTTCGCTGGAGGTGCGGTTAGAGGGGGGGATTTCCCCCCCCCTTGGACAAGCGGCTTGAAAAAATTCTGCTTTTGCCCCTAGGAGGAAGGAGGAGGGGGGAGAGCCAACTAATGATGCCTCACCCCTGTAAAAGTGATTTTCACTGGTCTTAGTTTTATAATTTGTTGATGATCTGAGAACTTTGTGAACTTTTGAAATTTTACTATGCCTCTGAGCCCAAAGCTGGCAGGGCAAGATGGCACACTTCTGTTGTCTTCATGAACTGTGAAACCTGACTCCACCTTTAAAACTCAGGCTTCCGGTCTTTGTCTCCGTACTACCCAGAGGAATCTCTTGTGGATTGCTATTTCCTGAACCTTCTGGAGAGGAAACCTTTTCTTAACGCTAGATTGACCAAAGAAACTCACTTGTTTGGATTTTCTGCCTCCTGGACTCATCTGCCTGCTCTACTTCTCCAGCTGTCCAGTCTCTACACTGACTGACTTCTCTGTTTTATAAACTATGTCTCCAAAAAGACCACCACCTGGAAAACCTGGCTTTGCTACTTCTGCACCGACATCTGCAACATCCAGCCCTGCCACACAGTCAAAGATTACAGAAATGATGCAACCTAAGAGTACAGAGTTGGATTTGCTGCAAATGCTTCAACAACTCATACAGGGCAGGAAGAAATTAAGAAACAACTAAAGGAAATGAAGGAAGAAATTAAAGAGAATCAAGTCCAAATTTATAAGAACTCACAGAGACTGGACCTTGTGGAGGGTGGGGAGGCGGAGGCGAGGGTGTGTGTGGAAGTTTTGCAGAAGAGTAACAAAGAACTTGATATTCAACAAATGAAAACAGAGTTTGAGAGAATGTCCTTTTATCTTAGATTTCAAAATGTTATAGAAACAGATGGGGAAAATATAAGGGACATTATGACCAACATCTTAGCTGAATACATACACAAAGACAAACAACAGATGGAGTGGGAGATAGACTTGGCCTATAGAGTGAATTCAGCATACGCTAGGACACACAATGTACCCAGGGAGGTTCATATTAAATTCCTTAGGAAAAGCACAAGAGACGCAATTCTGGGTGTACAAAGGGGGCAAACATTGACATACCACGATAGGGAGATAACCATCTTGAAGCAGATCCCAAAAAAAATTAGGGAGAAAAGGAAAAGCTATTCGCAATTGGCGAATAAATTATACCAGAAAGGGGTGTGGTTTAGATGGTTGATGCCTGAAGGGATGTTGATATTCTGGGAGGAGACAAGAATTAGAATTAATACATCCATAGAGGCCCAGGCCTTTATGGGAAAAAATAAAGCAAACCTAGAAAAAACAGAAGATTCTACAACGGTTATACAGGACACGGGAGGGGCCGGAACTCTGCCAGCGGGGGGGGGAAGGGGCAATACCAAGAAAGCTCAGATCACAAAAATGAATAAGAAAACCACATTGCTATAAACATACCGAAAGTAATAGTGAAATTATATTTAGAAAATATGTTATAATATATAAGTTGATTGAAAACTTTTATTTCTATATGCTGATTTTACATGATTATGTATTAATGTTTTATATTTAGATGTATACTATGAGTTTGGAGGGAGGGGGCGTCTGCCATACTTGCAACTGCCAAAATTTGTATATTATTCCACATACCCTTTTCCTAGTAAATGTTTTAAAAAAACCAATAAAATTTTTTTGGAAAAAAAACAACAACAATATTCTATGTTTGTCAGGTTAACATGTAACTCTAAGCCATAATGAAATTCCTTCTTAACTTCACTCAATATGTAACTCTAACCATTATCCTTTAGAGTGTATGGCACTAATCAGACTATTCTGATTTGTTTTTAAAAATTGTTATTAAAAGTGTCTTATCTCAATACATAGAACTAATCTTAATACATCGCATCTCTACAGCTGACTGTTCTATCAAGAATGAACAATCTACACCAGGGGCACCAAACTGGTGTGTCATATGTAGGCCATGCCCACCCCAGTTCTGCAAGGGGGAAAAATGTCGTGCTATGTCATGTGATGGCAACATGATGCCGCAGGTTGGACACCCATGATCTCGGCCACCCAATCATTCTCAACAGATTCTTGTTACCATAGTAAATACAACTCATATTGAGCTCATATGTTCTTCCCACATTTACTGTGATTGAAGGTGTCTTGTCCTTCCACTTTTGTTGACATGAGACAGACAAAGGAGCCATATAATTCCTATTTCCCCATTCTGTCTTTGCCAATTATTTTCTCAGTTTTGATCTTGTAAGCTTTTCCTTCATGCTCTGGTTACATCATTTTTCATACTTTTCTACATCAGTTTTATTTCCAGATACCTTTAAAGGTTTGAGTTCAGCTACCCTCTCTCACTTAAACATTTTGACTTACATTACTGTTAAATATTTCATTTAGCTTTCCACAAGCATTGCAGAAATTCATATTTTGTATTTCTTGCCTTGAACCTGCAGGGATAAGACACAACAGATTACTCAAAAGCTCTGCCAGGGTAATTATTAATAGGTGACATACTTTCCTGGTGCATGGAAAACAGCCTTCTAAATATGATATGGTAGCAGATCTGCCATAGGCTGAGTATTTGGAAGAAAGTGTTGATTTCTGAACTAATCATAGAATGTACAAATCACAACTAGCTTTGTCTATAGTCTCCACAAATTGATAAACCGTTACACAGAATTTACAGTATTTATTTTCTCATAGACAAATAAGTCAAGGGATATTGACTTGCACGGTTAGTTGAATAGCTTATTTTAAATAGACTTTCTATCTTGCAAAAATAAAAAATAGTGCAGAAAATAAAATGTCACACAATCTCCACCAGTCTATTTTCTAAGAATGATTTACTGGACTTAAAATGATGAGGTGAACAAACAATTATTATTGAACAGGGAAAAAAACAGGATCATGTTTCCCTCAGAAGACAACAATTTAGTACCGATGTTCTCTTATAGCAGAGAGATAAAATCATGTCAGTTCACTCTGCCCCTTCAAGTTTTGGAAAAATTATATCAAGTAAAGCAGAACCATTTTTATTTTCCTCACTGTATGCAGTAATGATGTGATAAGTAATTAGGACCATGCTACAGCCCTTCCTTTGAATTTGTATATTACAATGATGTCAAATGATATTATTAGTTTCAAATATCAATAATTGATATATATATAATTAAATTGTTTTCAGTGCAATATATATTTGGATTGTTAAGTGCTTATAGAAAGCTTTAAAGGAGCTAGGGGTATCTCATCTGCATACAGAAGAAGGAAATGGCCTAACTCTATTCTGAAGATCTAACTATTTCCATAGTCATCGTATTATGACTCCAAGATGAGGCATCAAGTAGAGATTGCATATACTGTATTATCTCAGTTTTCACTGGGGGAGGGAGAGGGTACTTCATCAAAATTTTGCTGAATACACAAATTATAGATGGAAGAAAAATGTAACAATAATACAAAGTCATCTCATTAAATCACAGAAATCAAGTCAAGACTAAAACCATTAATAACTTGCACTCCGAAAGATATTATTACATCATGTTATATATATTTAGGTGAAGGTTGCAAGCACTACTCCACTAACTTCAAGAACAAACATCCTGGTTTTCAACATGAGCAAATAAGTGACTGAGTTCTTTTCAGTTTGCTTAACTATGGTTTGTCATGCAACACAAAATTTTCTGGATTGATAGAAAAACATAAACCATAGTTTATGAACCAAATTGGAAGTATTTCCTGCTGTTGCCTTTGTGATGATCCAAATGAAGCAAATCTTTGGTACACCATGAGCCAATCTAATCCAGAGGATTACCTTCTAGAAAACTACTAAACCAATATTCCCAGAAAGCTTTGCTTGGCATATCCTCAAAGTACATATTCTATGGATATAGCACAATTGGATTATATCTAATACCAATGTCTATTAATAGATAAGAGATATATAGATAGAGAAAAAATATGATGTAGTGATTAAAGGGACTACATTAGATACAGAGTGAGGGAGTAAATTATAGCCTTGTCTTAGGCACAAAGCCAGGTGGTGACTTTAGGAAGCCTTAAGAAGAAGGCAATGGCAACTATTTTTAAAACTGCAAGTAAGAAATTTGTATAGATTTATCCATATAGTTGCTAGGAGTTAAAGCTGATTTGAAGGCATGCACACACACACAAACATATACTTGTCAAAGAGGCAGGAAACATTCCAAATTATTTTCAATTAATAAAAAATTACAATCAATTGACTGTATAATAAGTTATTACATTCATAAAATTAACTGATCTCTCAACTGCATATAACTGCTATTCTTTCTCACACAGAGAAGTGCATGTACTGGTACACATCTGCCTTCCAAAAGAGACAGAAAAGGGGAAAAAAATGGGATGAGGAAGAATTAATATAACATAATCATGAACCAAACCCCAATTTACATAGGATACCTGAAGAAAATATGCAAAGGAGTATAGATAGTTTTTAATTATAAATGAAGAATATTTAAATGTATGACAACAATATGAAATGGTGTTATTTAGGTTGTTATGAGTCTGTACTGAAAAGTGAATGCAATCCATTGGAAAATAATATTTTTTTGACTGACATGAATTGACAAGGCAGTAAAGAAAAAGTAATTGATATACATGGAGATTCAGGAACTAAAAAAAGTGGTGATTTGTTTTGTAAAAATGTATTGGCTTCAAAATTTGGTTTAAGCTAAAGTCTATCTATAACAGGGGTGTCAAACTCAAGGCCCTCCCAAGCTCCAATTTCACTTGCAGATGGTTGCAGGAACCTCCCAAGCTGAAAATAAAGCTCAGGAGCCTGTTTTCACTGGCAGAACTCTCAGGTCACCACAGGTGCCCCTGACACTAGTAACATCAAGCTGGCGGCCATGCCCCCCCCCCAAGTCAAAGGCAACGCTGATGCGCCCTTCAATGAAATTGAGTTTGACATCCCTGAATTATTATGTTCACTTGGTAAATAAAAATAAACCTAAATGCAATTTATCATGAAAGATTTAAAGAGTTAATAAAGTATACAAGTATAATAAGAGTTTTTTAATATGTGACTATCATTTTTGGAAGAGTTCAGAGGGCATATTGGAAGAAAGTAGGCATAAAAAGAGAAAAAGCAGGAAGAACAACAAGACTGAAAATAAAAGTAATTACAGGGAGAAAGTATGGGTCCTAATAAAAATATTATTAATTAATACTAATATTAATATTAATAAAAAAATTAATTACCCAGCAGAATAAATGGAAACTGAGCACAAGAAAAAAGCACATAGAAGGTACTTGAAGCATATGAAAATAATTGTGTTGCAGTGTCACTGATGCTAATAAGAAATATGCAAGAAAAATGGTTGGCAGAATGATGAAATGAAAGAGGCTGTGGGTGAGCAGGTTGAGAGGAATCTGCATATGAGAGGGGGGGGGGAATGAGAGAAAGATATTCTGTAATTTGTATAGAAAATAAAATATAGTATGAAGAATGTAGTCAAAAAGACCAAGGAACTGTTAAGATCAAAAGAGACGGCAAGAAAGCACATCGATTTTAATAGAAAAGTCCCTCTAACAGAACAAAGTTAGAGATTACTAGAAGGAATAATTTAGAAATTTGGGAACAGTCATGTTATGTTAAAGAGTAGAATTAAAATGAATGCTGTGTGTGTCTGTGTGTGGATTAGTTGAAGTTTTGACTGTATGTTGGGAAATAGAAGGATTTATATTTATACTCCTTGCAGTCATCTGGTTGTTAGCACTTTGAAGGTGGGTCACAGCTCTCTGAGAGTTGTTGAGGCTCCTGGGCAGAGGTGGGTTCCTACTGATTTGGCCTGGTTCGGCCTAGTAGGTAGTAACTCGGCCACCCACGCACCCAAACGGTTTCTATTGTTGGTGGCGCCATCTTGATTTTTGGTTCTGCGCATGCGCAGAACAATCTACATTGCAGAAATGTATTTTTTTTTCCTTTTCTAACATTCTGCTATTTAGGTGTATTTAGGTGTAAATGCGCACACGCAGGGAGCACAATTTTTTTGTGCGCTGAACTGGCAGTAATGCCTGTAGCAACCCTCCCCTGATCCTGGTGGTTTACCAGTGTTGTCAGGATCACCTGAATCATAGTGAAAATGGGTATGGAGCCTTTTTGGAACTACTGAAAGGACTGTGTTGTAAATAGGAGATAAGTGGTATCATATCTGCCCCCCTCTGTTGAGAGAGGATTGTTCAGTTTTAACATAGATGGCCTCTTTTATCCCTCTTTTAAACCGGCAGTCCGATACGTGGATTTTGCTGTCTTTGGAAAAGTAAGCTTTGTATTTCAAGCTACTGAATGTTGTCCTGGTGAGTTGTTCTTCTATGTTGTGCCAGGGGTTTGTAAAGCAGTTGTTTGTTTCTCCAATGTACAGATCTGCACATGTACTGTATAAATCACATTGGTCAGTTTGTGTCTGGACTCTGGATGTTTTATACTTGGGGTGGACAAGTTTTTGCCTTAGTGTATTCTCAGCTTTTAAGTATGCATGTATGTTGTGTTGGTTGAAAATTCTCCTGAACTTTTCAGATATTCTTGCAATATAGGGACCACTTTACTTTATTTGGTGTTCTCTTTTTTGTCTGTTATGGAGGAGGTCCTGCTTGGGCTTCTTTTGGATTTGTTGAAGGCCCAGTTTGGATAGCCACAAGTTCTGAGCGCTTCCTTGATATGTTTTTGGTTTTTTTTTCTTTTTCCTCTTTGCTGGTAGGCAAACATTTAGCCCAGTAGTGTAGGGTTCTGATCACTCCCATTTTGTGCTCCAGTGGGTGGTGAGAATCAAAATTTAAACACTGATCTGTGTCTATGCTTTTCTTTAAACTTCAGTGTTAAGACTTCTGTCTTCCTTAACGTATACTGCACAGCTCAGGAAAGCAAGATTATTTTCCTTAACATCTTCCCATGAGAGAGTTGATGTGTTTGGTGATGAAATCTTCCACTTCCTGTGTTTTAATCTTGACCCAAGTATCATCCACATACCTATACTAGTGAGTGGGTGGAATTAATTTAAAGGAGTTTAGGGATTTGGTTTTTACCTCTTCTGTGTAGAGCAGGGGTAGTCAACCTTTTTATACCTACCACCCACTTTTGTATCTCTGTTAGTAGTAAACTTTTCTAACCGCCCACCAGTTCCACAGTAATGGTGATTTATAAAGTAGGGAAGTAACTTTACTTTATAAAATTTATAAAGCAAAGTTACAGCAAACCCCTACCGCCCACCATGAAAGCTGGAACACCACTAGAGGGCGGTAGGGAGCAGGTTGACTACCACTGGTGTAGAGATTGGCCACAATGGAGGACATCTGTGAGCCCAGATCGCAGCTGTGTTTTTGTCTCTAGAAACCTTCATTGTATTTAAAATAGGTAGTAGTCAGGCAGAGGTCCAGCATGGCACACATGTGGTCTGGGCTGAGGTTAGTTTTGACATCCATGGTGCTATCTTGTAGCAGTCATTACTTCACTACCATGACAGCTTCAGTGGTTGGAATGCAGGTAAAGAATGAAGTCACATCATAAGAAACTGTAATCTCACCTGGATCCAGTTTTAATTTCCAAATCTTGCTGACAAAATCCTCTGAATTGTTGATATGATGGCTGGTGCAGCCAACCAGAGGACTAATAAGGTGGTTAGATATTTTGCAATGTTGCAGATGCTGCTGACAATTGGTCTGAGTTCTTAGTGGATTTTGGGGAGTTCATATGTACATGGAGTGGCTTCCCTGGGTAAAAAGCGGTAAAGGGGGTTTGGATGCATAGACAGAATGAATAAGGATTGAAACACAAATATGTGAAAGAAAAAGAAATATGTCAAGAGGAAGGGAAGACTGAGAATGCAGTGAATGGATGGAGTTGATGAGATCTCAAAAAGGGATAGACGAAATGCTTAAAGAACAAAAGTCATATGTAAAGTTGTGGAATAGAATAGAATAGAATAGAAGAGAAGAGAAGAGAAGAGAAGAGAATTTCTTTATTGGCTGTGTGATTGGACACACAAGGAATTTGTCTTGGGTGCATATGCTCTCAGTGTACATAAAGACAAATAAAATAGAATACATTCATCAAGAATCATAAGATACAACACTTAGTGATAGTCATAGGTTACTAATAAGCAATCAAATCATACTAGGAAACAGTGAGGTGCCGTGAGGTTTATGGCTGGTGAGGCTGGTGACTTCATCAGGAAGGCAGGGAATTCTTAACAAGGTGCCGGCCATGACTCGGGGAATGGGTGGGGCAGAGCCTCACCGCTCTCATCATGAAAAAAAAAGGGAAAAGGTGCTGAGGAGCCTCGGGGAATGGGACTACGCGAGCCGCAGTCCCCTTCATGTTGACTCAGGAAGGCGGAGAATGGGACCACGTGTGCAGGAGGGAGGCTGAGGCTAGAGGAGCCTCCTGCACCCCCCTCTGTCCTGCACATGTGGTCCCATTTCCCGCCTTCCTTTTCCCTTTTTTTTTTCATGATGAGAGCGGTGAGGCTCTGCTTCCCCTGCCTCCCCTGACCGCACGTCCCTGCTAGGAAACAAGTAAAACAATATAAATTGTAAAGATACAAACAACATGGTTATAGTCATAAGTGGGAAGAGATAGATACTAGGAAGGATGAGAAGAATAACAGTAATACAGTCTTAGTAAATAATTTGACAGTGCTGTGAGAATTAATTGTTTAGCAGAATGATGGAAAAAAACCTGTCCTTGTATCTAGCTGTTCTGGTGTGCAGTGCCTGGTGTATAGTGTAGTTTTGAGGATAGAAGAATAATAAGGGATGGTGGTGATAATGTAAATTAGTTCCTCCTCCTCCTCCTCCTCCTCCTCCTCCTCCTCCTCCTCCTCCTCCTCCTCCTCCTCCTCCTCCTCCTCCTCCTTTATATGGCTACCCATCTTATCTAAGAATCTTTAAGTGGCTCACAACAGGTAAAAAACAAAACAATGATGAGTTAAAAAAACTAATATATAAACATATTAAAAACAATCTGTAATCAATTTAAAGAAAAAATAATGACCAGCAGCAGAATCCATCCTTAGATCAACACAGCCATTGTAAAAGCTCCTCACTAGATACACACACACCCCAGGCATGGCAGCAGAGCCATGTCTTGAGGGCTTTTACAATTTCAGTCTTACTGTTACTCGTTGTCTATTAACTACATAATGTTGCTTACCCCAGATGGAATAGCATGATGGGTGATATGAATGTTTGTATCACTGAATTCTGAGATTTGTCATAGCACTCAAGTTTTTGCCTAGCTTGTCAAAATAACTTTGAAAGTGATACGACTTTTTTTTTTTTTTTGCTGCTGAGTTAAGCTGATTTGGAAATGGACAAAAAATAACACCCCTTTTAATTATTTATTTACTTTAGAAAAATGTGGAACTAATAGTGAAAAATCCTTGTCTTTTCTTCACAGCTGCATTTTAAAAGGGTAGTCTAAAAATAGAATGGTCGCAAGAATAAAATCTGTTCAAACATCTTTTTTAGACACACCATTATCTGCAGAATAATCAAGTGCCTGTAATCCCAATAGTTTACACATTACCCCTAATCCCAGGAGTAGCTGTGATCTTTTTGAAGAGGAATGTTTTATTTCTCACATATCCTACATAATTGAAGCATTCTATTGTGACATCTTAGTATCCAGAGAAATTGAAGCAAGCAGACCATTTATTTATTGATTATTCTTGGGTCCTGCCAATTGCTTGGAAAACCAAGTTGGATTGTTTTTATCTTTTACAGACTGTTGAGCAGAGCATATAATAATGTCAGCATCAGAGAAGTTACTTTTGTAAGAGACATTTGGGGCCCAAGGCAGTTTTGCATGAGATTGAAGCATGATTTCCACCTTCTTCAATTATGCTGGATTTCAAAGTCTGCTTGATCAGATAAAGCAATGGCTTTGTTTTCCCTGTGCTCTTGAAAAGAAAAGAAAAATAAAGCAATGCCTGGCATAGCATAGAGTAGAGTGGAATGGAATGGAATACTTTATTCGGCCAAGTGTCATAAGACACCCAAGGAATTTGCCTCCGGTGCATAATCACTCAGTGTACATGCAAAACAACAGAGTAATAATAATCATAATAATGATACCAATAATAGAAGGTAGTAGAAAAGATGAGATCTGTCAAAGGCATGACAGATAGTTTATACTTTATATTTATAGTCATCCATAGATTGGGTTTTCTGACTATGTTCATGTTTTTTAGCATAGTAGGTATGTCTACATGCAATGTATTTTTCTCAAAATTATAATTGATAATTTTATCTCAGACTGCCGCTTTATGTAATCTGCAATTGTTCATATTTTGTTACTAAATATCAATATCAATAGACCTGGCTACTAAATATTGCTAAAAAATCAATCAACTGAACTCCCAAAATGTGCATTATATATGTTCCAACATTCTGGGTTACTATAGTAGAAAGCTAACACAATAATTATCATAGTGCTATTGAATCCTATTGCTGACTGTTAGACAGCGGCAAGTCCTCTATTCCAGGGTCCTCACGCAGTTTAATATTAAGAAAGACTAGATAGGCATTTTCTCCAGTCTAATTTGATGCCCTTCCTTCAGCTCTACTGGAGGGAAGATTTCATGGAACCCCTTTTCAAAAACCCTTTGCCCTTGTGGTTCCAAGGAAGTAGAAACTCCTTCTCATAGGGTGCCCTTTCTGTGATGACACCCAAGATGTGCTTCGATTGCCCCAATAATTTCCAAATACGAAATACAAACCAATACATTTTGTGTTTATTATTTTTAAAGGGATGCTAAGCCCTCACTCTCATACCAAGTGACCAAATATTTTCATCAGGGTTACCCCACTGTAGAAATATTTTAATTAGATATGCTGTTTTATTGTCTCGTCGTTTTTTTCTTTCCTAAAAGACTAATTGTTGTACTAACCCATTTCTCTTTTGACTGTATTCTATTATTGTAAACGCTTTTTTTAAGCTACACTTTAAAAAAAGTATCTCTATCACGAGGATTGATAAACTTTCTTATGTAAAAGTCCAGATCCTGCCCCTCCTCTATCTTCATGAGTGCAGTAGGCAAGTTGCAGGTCAAGCAGTATAAAACCCATTGAATGGTGCCAGTCTGCTGATTGGCCACAGTGAGACTCACCTTTCACCCCAGATGCTCAGCTGAGCAAGACATAGGCCTCACAAACTGCCATTCATCCATTTTACATTATCCTAAGTTGCAGGACATACAAAAAGAAGAGATGGGGTACGTATGGCTCATGGGTCATAGTTTGTTGACATATGATATATCATATAATAGGTTTTCATATAGAATTCTCCTGTTCCTTTCCTATTGTCATTCTATTTTCACTATACTTTTTTTCATCCCCCCCCCCTCTTTTTTCCTTATTCACATTTTCCTCACGATTCACTGCTGATAAAAGGGTGGTCGTCTCATCACCCTTTTATCATTCACAAACTCTGTTTTTACCCATTTGTAGTTCTTCAATTATTACCATTTATACAACTATGAACATTATATAGGTTTCTCCCTTTGAATGTTCTTACGTTCTAGTCCAGAAAATAATATAATCTTTATTTAGATTCTACAGGTAGCCCTTGTGTTACAATTGTTAATTCGGTGACTGTTCAACATTGCAGGGCCGCTGAACAAAAGAAGTTGCAAACCTTACTCATAGTTACATCGGTAGCAGCACCTCTGCTTTTACATGAGCAAAATTTGGGTGCTTGGCAGCACATCTTCCCTTATGGCTGTTGGGGAACTGCAGCTCTTCCCACTCAACTATCAGTCCTAACCATCTCAGACATTCAACCAGTCCAACAGCACACACACACACACACACAGCTGCCACAACCCTGGAGACCCCATCCTGATCCCTGGCTACCTATCCCTGTCCCACCATACCCAGGTGACCAAACCTTTTCTCTCCCCATCATGCACAAGTCCACTTACATTCTCTTTTTTCTGCATTTTCTGGAAGAGCCTTTTTAGCCTTCAGAACAATCACCTTTGCTAACTTTCTGGGCAGAAAAGAGCCTTTCTAGATTTCAAAATAATCATTAGAAAGAAAAGAAGGAAATCTTTGAAGTTGTTTCCCTGGCATGCAATTGCAAATCTCTGTTAATCTTCTATTTATATGGTTTATACATTTATAACATTACGATAAGTTCCATGCATGAACTTCAATCATTATATAAATGAACAAAAGTAACACAAGTAAGGGAAGACATGTAAAATGTATGCATATAAAATGTATATTTTTCAAGCATGAGGGCCCAGGTTTAATCTGTGGCATTTCTGTGAGGAAGATAAGATATTTGGATGGATGGATGGATGGATGGATGGATGGATGGATGGTAGATGATGCTAGATGATGATAGGTGGTAGGTGATAGATGATAGATGGATAGATAGATAGATAGATAGATAGATAGATAGATAGATGATAGATAGATAGATGATAGATAGATAGATAGATAGATAGATAGATAGATAGATAGATAGATAGATAGAAAGAAAGAAAGGGAGAGAGGGAGAGAGGGAGAGATGATTAACAGATGAAAGTTAGTTCTTCATTTGTTCTGAGAACTCGTGTGGTTACGAAAGCATTAGGGCAGGTTTTAGTTCATCCTTAACCACTGAAGTTCACTCTTAGCCCACTTTATGTCATAGAGTTCTGGTGGAGGTAGAAAAATAGCTCCTGTAACATTCTTAGATCTAAGCACATAATACCTTTACCTTTTACCTTTTATTTCGATTTTTATACCGCCCCCTCTCCCCAAAGGGACTCGGGGAGAAATAAAATATTTACTACTAATGCCAATGGCTAATCTCTTCAGTGACACTTTTAATCCTGCACAAACAATTTTGCCCCAGATGCTCACCTGTTTTAACAAGGTTATTTTACTCATTTTGCCGATCATTATTGATCCCCCAAATGTCTAAAATCTATGAATTTTGAAGAAATTGGTAGTGATGTCTTTTGATCAGTTTTGATCAGAATCAGTCAGTTGTTTGGTTCTGAAAGATGAAGAGATTTCTACTGAATCTTAGATGCCAATTAGGGGGAAACTCACAAACTTGCAATTTGTATGTATAGCTCTATACAGCAACTGTGCTACCAGCAATCTTCTTAATGAGATGAATGCAGCAAAAGAAGACAGTAATTTGGTAGGTTCCCCCTGTCTGTTCTAAGCAGGGTTGTGCTCCTTATATTCACCCAGCCTCTTTAAAAATTTCATAAATGACATCTCCTAACTAAACTTTTGTATTCTCCATGTCATAAAATTCTTAACTTCACAAAGTGTATGTGTCTTATCACACTTGACCGAATAAAGTCTTCCATCCCACCCCACCCCATTCCACTCTATTCTATGCCAGGCATTACTTGATTTTTCTTTTCTTTTTTTACTTTTTAAGATATTTCCTTTATTTTTTAAGATCATTTTTATTTAATGCATCTCAGATCCTGGCATATGTGAGTGCAAATGCACACAAACAAATGCTACGTTTTCACAATTTTCACTGTGTCATTCACTAAACAATTACTTCATTGTTAGCAGAGATGGGGAATTTCGATTTGTCGGACAAAATTAGTGCAATTGTCCAATCAATATTTGGAGATTGTCTCAAGTTTTTCCATTCAACAGTCTACCTAAATTTAACAAGTAGCAAGGTCTATCCTGCACACACGCATGCAAGGGGCTGAGATGCATTTAATAAAAACGATCTTAAAAAATAAAGGCAATTTATTATAACATAAAAAAGAAAAGAAAAATCAAGTTCTCATCCAAACACATACACATGAGATACAATGTCCATCCCTTTTGGACATATGCACAAGGTCACTGCATATATCAAAGAGACAAGGTTTCTTCTGCCTCTTGCCTTTTGGGGTATTTTTAATCACTGAAGATTCCACAGTCATCAACACTAGATTTAGAAGATATATTGCAGACTTCCACTGCAACAAATTGCAAAGATCTGTACAAATGAACACAATCAGAACATGACTTATGACCATTTTTCGCACTTTTGACTTGCAGCATCCCTATATTCACATGATCAAAATTCAGATGTTTCACAACTGGTTTATATTTATGACAGTTGCAATGTCCCAGGATTATGTGTTCCCCTTTTGCGACCTCCCTGACAAGCAAAGTCAACGGGGAACCTGTATCACAACAATCATGTTACTAACTGAACAATTGCAGTGATCCACTTAACAAAAGGGGTAAGAAAAGTTGAAAATGGGGCAAAACAACCAAAATTTTGGATTCAACTGTGGTCATAGGTCAAGGACTGTACTTCCAAAGAAGTATTTATACATCAGAAAAAGTAAAATAACAATGAAGTATTCATTAATAGATATGTAAAATACTACGTATTTGAAAAATATATATTCATAGAAAAGGGAAAAAACCCCTAGTGGACCATGAATAAAACAACATTTTGTTAAAAGAAATGATCAAAGAAATGCATGAGGAAGTATGTTTTGTTGAATTGTGTGTTTGTGCTTGCGCGCACACATTATATATATACATACATACATACATACATACATACAACAAAACCAACACACACACATACATACATACATACATACATACATACACACACACACACACGTACACGTACACATACACATACACATTGAGAGAGGGGTTCTTTCCCACCGCCTTGAAGGAGGCGGTGGTGAGGCCCCTCCTTAAGAAGCCCTCCCTGGACCCAGCTTCTTTAGCCAACTATCATCCGGTCTCCAACATTCGCTTTGTAGTGAAGGTTGTTGAGAGTGTGGTAGCATGTCAGCTTACCCATTACCTGGATCCGTTTCAGTCAGGTTTCAGGCCTGGGTACAGCATGGAGATAGCATTGGTCACGTTGGTCGATGATCTCTGGGGGCCCCAGGACAGGGCCTGCTCTTCTGTCCTGGTTCTATTAAACCTCTCGGCGGCTTTCGATACCATCGGCCATGGTATCCTACAGTAACGACTCGGAGGGTTGGGAGTGGGGGGCACCATTTTACTGTGGTTCTCCTGCTACTTGTCGGATCGGTCGCAGTTCGTGTTGACTGGAGGGCAGGGGTCGACCTCAAGGCATGTCACTTGTGGGGTGCCCCAGGGGTCGGTTCTATCACCCCTCCTGTTCAACATATATATGAAACCATATATGCCGTCAGCCAGACAGTGTCAGCTAGCGACCCCCAGGAGAAGAGCCTTCTCTGTGGGAGCACCTTCCCTCTGGAATGAGCTGCCCCCAGAGCTTTGCATAATCCCTGACCTCCGGTCCTTCTGACGCGCTCTAAAAAGTTGGCTTTTCCAGCAAGCTGGCCTGGCCTGGCCTGGCCTGAACAAAATAAAATAAATGCTTCATTTAATTGTTAATTTTAATCCAATATTTAAAATGTTATTGTTCATACTAATTAGGTTTGTTGGATACTCTATCTAATTTCTTTTTAACATTTGTAATATGTGTTTTTTTTAATGTTGTATGCCGCCCTGAGTCCTTTGGGAGAAGGGTTGCATATAAATCCAATAAACATCAAAAACAACTTCAAGTACGAGATGTGGCAGAAATTTTCAACCAGTTGCTGCATAGTAGATGCATAAGGTAGAGCCCATAAATGCCAGCAAGACAGAACTGATTCCATGCACATTCCATCTATTGTTCTTAAAAGCATTGCACTTCACTTGAAAGAACAAAGTCTGAGGAACAAATAAAAGCCATGGTCAAGAGGGCCTTTGACCTGCTTAAATTGGTCCAAGTGTAACCTTTCCTGAATTAAGATTTGATAACAGTAATCCATACTCTTTTTATTTCCCATTTAGCTTACTGCAAGTTTCTTTCCATGAGACTGCAGCTGAAGTTGACCCAGAAGATTCCACTGGAAAAAAACTGTAGCTGTGCATTTGTAACCAGGGCTAACCAAATTAGCAGAATAACTTCTCTGTTGCAACAGTTCCATTGATTGCTGGTAGGATTCTGAGCTCAATTCCAAGATACTGGTTGTTACCAATAAAGCCCTCTATGCAAATGTCATCTCCAGGTGGTATCTGACCATTTCTTCTCGTCTAGGCCTGAGGACCTCAGTGGGTTCTATTCCCACTCTTAGCAGCAGGAAGGAGACCCAGAGGATTTTCTCAACAACAAGTGCCTCAGTTTGGAACAGCTTGCTTCTAAGTCAGGATGGGAAGAATTGCATTCTTCCATATAAGATTTTGTTCTGGAAAAATCTATCGGCAATAGTGGAATTTTAATGATTATTGGGATCATTGTGTTTATGTAATTGTAAACCATTTTACAGGTCATTTGCATCCACTTTTTCAGCCTCTAAAAATGCTGCTACGTATTTGAGTAGGTATTTTAATATACAGGCAGGAATAGATTTGGGGCGATTCCTCCCTCCCCCTTTGTTTAACTGTCATATTCATATACTTTTTTTGAGGACTAATGCTGTAATGTTCATCTCGTCTTCTTCTTAAAATGAGATGACACAGTGCTGTCAGTTTGTAGCAATTCTGGCCAGAGGGAGCTCCAGCGGCTGTGGAAAAGTGGACTTGAAATGGTTTATATCCATTCTGATTTGCTTTGCTCTTTTCTAAATTTGCCAGGAACAGGATTTAAAATAAGATCTGGCAGGGTAAAATAAAAGTTGGGTCAAAATACATGTTATAATAAGCAGGCTTTTTCTAAAAGGCATCTATCTAAGATGGCCTAGTTTGAAAAGAAAGTAGAAGAGCATGGCCTCAGCCTGGATTGTGTATGCAATTAGACAGCTTCCCCATTTTAAAAAAAAAACCTATCCATGGCTGATCTTTCTTTCTTTCTTTTTTCCCCAGACACAGCTCTCAGTAAGCAGCCCCATTAGAATCAAATAGTAACCCAACAGCATTTTTTCCTTCATACAATGCTTTTGGAAACAATTTGATATCATTATGTCATTCTTTTCTAACTTTAAGTATATGATAGTTGCAATAATTGCTAGCTACCTTGAGCGGTTCTTGTCTTTTTTTTTTAAAGCCTTTTCAAATGGGGTGTGAGGGCCCATGGGCTGGCTTATCAATCAATTATCCCATTAAGAAATTATTAGGGTCTTTTGCAAATCAGCCACTAATTCAGTGGTGATCTTTACTGGCAAGCAGCTAGAAGTGTTAATTTAGGTGATAAATTAGAATTGATAGGATGGGATGTGGTCTTGTAAATCTTGCTAAGAAATTTTGCAAGTGGGTCCTTTACTAAGCTAGAGGAAGGTAATGTGATATTTAGTTTAAACTGCAGTTAGGATGTCTGAGGAAAAATCCAGAAGTAAACAAAGCTAATCATTCACATATGGAAAAAACATATCCTGAAGTGAAAGCCTAGCTATTAAGTGCACTCACACACATATTATGGGATATAGGATTTTAGCAAGAAGTATATTACTTATGTAAACCAATAAAATTATTTTCCTTTGTTCAAAACCATATACAACTCTGTATCTTGCTGTGTTTTTTCATACTTGACTTGGCTTAGCTTCATAACCTTTGCTTCTGCATAGAAATAAATATTTGGATTCCAGTTTACTCTATCCGAGTCCCTTTTGGGAGAGGGGGCGGTCTAGAAGTGCAAATAAATAAATAAATAATAAATAAATATCCTGTGTAACTTCCTTGGCCCATCATGCCAAGTACCCAGATTTGGGCTGGGCCAATAGGCGTCACAAGAAAATATTTGTAATTACAAGTAAGGGAATGTAAGTACCTTCCATCTTCTTCACAGCTAAATTGAACTCCATAATAAGCACTTGGCCTTATTTTCAGGAAGGTCTTATTATTTTTGAGGTGCAGGAGGCAGCAAGTGTGATCACCTCATAGCTGCTGCTGTGTTGCAATATTTTGGAGAAGGGCTTGTTTTTGGAGAAAAGGGCTTATTTTAGCACCTGCGTTCAAAAGCTCAATTGGTTCTTATTATCCAGGGAGGTCTTATTTTCTGGAAACAGGGTATTTGAACATGCATTGCACCATTTTTCCCCATCATAATGTTCAACTTTCAGAGACTGCCAGGCAAGTCTCTGCAGTCCTTTTAGACAATGTTTTACATAAGTGGTTTGCCATTGCCTCCTTCCAAGAGCTGAGATAAAGTGACTGGCCTAAGTCAGCAGGCTTTGGTATTAAAGTAGGACTAGAACTCACACTCTCCTAGTTTCTGAGATGATGCCTTAACCACTACACCACTACTCTGTTTCTCTATCACAAATTTAGATAAATGCAATTCTCAAAGGATAACTAAATTTTCCTTCGCGCAAAGATTCAGATTTGTAAATTTGAGTTTTCCATGAAATATGAATTTCAAAATTTGTTCCTTCATGCCTACATGAAACAAAATTGATAACTACCTGCATTACACTGAGTGAAGACATAAAATGGAATGTGAGAAGGCAGCTGAGATTTTTTCCAGATGGAGGTTCTTGTAATATTTCAAAAGGCTTCACACTAATTGCATTTGAACTTTAAAGTAATAATGATTATTTATTTATGTGTTTTAATGAATATTTATAATCCAGATCTTCCTTCTAAAGTTTCAGAACAGATGTCAGTTAAGAGTATGAGCCACTACTAAATTACAATTAATAAATTAAATACAGCTTTATCCGTTTGATTTGAAATAATAAAAATATAAACTCTACAAGAGCTTGTTTGGATACATACTGACTGGACAAATTAGATTAAAAAACCAATTAGTTACTCCTTCAGCTCTTTAGAAATATTCTGTTGTCAATGTCTATTTCACAAGAAGAAGAAACTTCATGGATCTTAATATCTCATTTATAATACAATAATAATAATAATACAATAATAATACAATAGTAGAGTTGGAAGGGACATTGGAGGTCTTCTAGTCCAACCCCCTGCCTAGGCAGGAAACCCTATACCGTTTCAGACAAATAGCTATCCAACATCTTCTTAAAGACTTCCAGTGTTGGGGCATTCACAACTTCTGGAGGCAAGCTGTTCCACTGATTAATTGTTCTCACTGTCAGGAAATTTCTCCTCAGTTCTAAGTTGCTTCTCTCCTTGATTAGTTTCCACCCATTGCTTCTTGTTCTACCCTCAGGTGCTTTGGAGAATAGTTTGACTCCCTCTTCTTTGTGGCAACCTCTGAGATATTGGAACAATGCTATCATGTCTCCCCTAGTCCTTCTTTCTCTTAAGCTAAACATACCCAGTTCCTGCAACCGTTCTTCATATGTTTTAGTCTCCAGTCCCCTAATCATCTTTGTTGCTCTTCTCTGCACTCTTTCTAGAGTCTCCACATCTTTTTTACATCGTGGCGACCAGAACTGAATGCAGTATTCCAAGTGTGGCCTTACCAAGGCATTATAAAGTGGTATTAACACTTCACGTGATCTTGATTCTATCCCTCTGTTGATGCAGCCTAGAACTGTGTTGGCTTTTTTGGCAGCTGCTGCACACTGCTGGCTCATATTTAAATGGTTGTCCACTAGGACTCCAAGATCCCTTTCACAGTTACTACTACTGAGCAAGGTATCACCTATACTGTACCTGTGCATTCCGTTTTTGTTGCCTAAATGTAGAACCTTACTCTTTTCACCATTGAATTTCATTTTATTAGATAGTGCCCAATGTTCAAGTTTGTCAAGATCCTTCTGTATTTTAAGCCTGTCTTCTGGAGTGTTGGCTATTCCTGCCAGCTTGGTATCATCTGCAAATTTGATGAGTTCCCCGTTTATTCCCTTATCCAAATCATTGATGAAGATGTTGAAGAGTACTGGGCCTAAAACAGAGCCTTGGGGTACTCCACTGCATACTTCCCTCCATGTAGATGCAGTTCCATTGAGAACTACACGTTGAGTGCGGTTGGTCAGCCAGTTACGAATCCATCTGGTGGTGATGCTGTCTAACCCACATTCTTCTACTTTATCTAGTAGTAGGTTATGGTCTACCTTATCAAAAGCCTTACTGAAGTCCAAGTAAACTATATCAACGGCATTCCTCTGGTCCACTAATTTTGTCACATTATCAAAGAATGCAATAAGATTAGTCTGGCATGATCTGTTTTTGACAAATCCATGTTGGCTTTTGGCTATTACTTTGTTTGCTTCTAGGTGTTCGCAAATTCGTTGCTTGATTATTTTTTCCAGAATCTTTCCTGGTATTGAGGTTAGGCTGATAGGTCTGTAGTTTCCTGGATCTAATTTTTTCCCTTTTTTGAAGATGGGAACCACATCAGCTCTTTTCCAGTCCTCTGGTAGTTCCCCGGTGTTCCAGGATCTCTGAAAGATATAATTCAGTGGTTCTGAGATCTCGTCTGCTAGTTCCTTCAGAACTCTGGGGTGTAATCCATCCGGTCCTGGTGATTTGAACTTGTCTAGGGTAGACAGGTGCTCACTTACCATTTTCTTCCCTATTTCAATTTGTGTTCCTAATTTTGTGGTGCTGCTTTTGATAGGTTGGACTGTTTTATCCCTTTGTGTAAAGACAGATGTAAAACATGAGTTAAATAGTTCTGCTTTCTCCCTGTTGCTTGTCACCTTCTTGCCACTTTCTCCTAGCAATGGACCAATTGTTTCCTTAACTTTATTCTTGTTTTTAACATGTTGGAAGAAGCTTTTTTTGTTAATTTTTACTTTTGTGGCAAGCCTTTCTTCATTGTGAGCCTTAGCTTTCCTCACTTCATCTTTACAGGCTCGGGCTATTTGCTGATATTCTGCCTTAGTTATGTCCCCCTCCTTCCACTTTTTATACTTACTTTTTTTGTCTTTCAGTTTGTCAGATAGTTGTTTATGCAGCCATGCTGGTTTCTTTTGGGAGCTGTTATTTTTCTTCTTCATTGGTATTGTGTTAGACTGGGCTTTTGTAATCTCATTTTTCAAAATTTCCCAAGCTTCTTGAGTTGTTTTCCCCTCGAGGATTCTCATCCATGGAATTTTTCCCAAGCTCTCTCTAAGTTTATTGAAATTAGCTTTCTTAAAGTCCAAGACTCTAGTTTGACTTTGTTCTACTACTTGTGTTTGGATAATGTTGAATTCCAATATTGCATGGTCACTTGCCCCCAGGGTTCCTATGGCTATGGCAGTTAAGAGTATGAGCCACTACTAAATTACAATTAATAAATTAAATACAGCTTTATCCGTTTGATTTGAAATAATAAAAATATAAACTCTACAAGAGCTTGTTTGGATACATACTGACTGGACAAATTAGATTAAAAAACCAATTAGTTACTCCTTCAGCTCTTTAGAAATATTCTGTTGTCAATGTCTATTTCACAAGAAGAAGAAACTTCATGGATCTTAATATCTCATTTTTTAAAGTTTGTTCCACATCATTAGTAAATGCATAAAAGAAGAAGAAAGCCAAATAAAAATTTCCTGTTGGGAACACAACTTGAGCAATTAAAGAAACATACTTAAATGAGCCAAATTGTTTTTCAGGCTCACAAGATACTTTGGACTATCTCAGCATGTATGTATATTTTTTTTAACTTTTTCCTATGGAAGTGATGTGGCTTTTTCTGATACATTTATTGAGACAACTGGATGCAACTTATGAAGCAGTTATGAATCTATCATGAGACACATCTGTTTTAATGATCTGGAAAGAAATTGCTTCATACACTGTTCCTTCTGTTGTGCTTTTTTTTAAAAATAGTTTTTATTTTAAAATGTAACAATGCTAAAGTATAGTACAAACTAAAATTAGAAAATAATAAAAAATACAAAGTACAAAAGAAAAGAAAATTAGAAAACAAAATATTTAAATAAGTGACTCTCAATCTTCCTTACAGATTTAATACTTCCCAACCCCTATAAGATTATATATGTAATCCATTTTTCCCATTCTCTCCAGATTCTATTTTGAACATTTCAGAAATTGGAAAGAATCTTTTTCTTCTTTTCAAAGAGATTTATTTTTTTCTAAGTAATGGGGCTGAAAACCACTATTATGATTCTTATATATTTTAACACCACTTATCAGGAAATGAATAATGCAATGGGGAAAGTAAAGCTTTCTTTATTAAAAAGTTTATAGGATATAAAGGTCAAGCACAGAAAATCAGGAGTCCAGGCAGTTCAAACGAATATAGGTTTATTGTAAGCTAATGCTCTCTAGAAGAAACTAACGGTCAAAGCAAATTGGTGATAGATAACTGTAGATGGAATTCAAGGTGGGCTGAACTCGTGGGTGCGAAGAGATTTGAGACTGATGACACAGTTGTCCCTTTCCTTGGGTGCAACCTTCTCATTTCCTACTGTAACAATTACATACATCCAATTAAGCATTGTATTAAAGTTACACATTAGCTTTATGCCCTTACAAAGTTTCAGAGATGTTCTAGGACACAGGTGTCAAACACAAGGCATTTAGGCTGGATCAGGCCTGTGATGTGATCAGATCCAGTCCACAGGGCTGTCCTGGAAAATGTAAGGGGCAGCCATCCTGTCTCACCTCAGCTCGGTCTGCTCAATGCAAAAAGGAAGACATTGAGCTAATGTGACTTTGGCCTGGCCTACCCAATGTGAAGAGGAAGCATGTCAACAGTTTGGGGATTGGCGTCAAGCTGGCCAAGCCCACCCAGTCAGCCACACCGAATGAGTGATGTCAAGCTGGCCATGCCCACCCAGTCAGTGACACCCACCCAGTCGGCCATGCCTGCCCATCCCCCAGAGGTCAACCACAGCTGAAGCTAGGCCCTCACCTGTTCTAGAATGAATGTTACAATTTATTTAAAATTCTGTTGTTGTAGCCTTCTTCTGAGCCTGTTTTCTTTTGGATTATCTCTGATTTAAATTTATTGGAAATAGATAGGTAGATAGTAGGAGACAGTGTGCAAACCAACAGTGAGTTAAGACCTGAGATGTTCATAGGAAAAAAAAAGATAAAATGTTTTGAGTATTCATCAACAAATGTAACTGTTAATGTCCCACCCCACCCCCCTACAATCTGTTATTGCTAGGGTTTGTTTAATCAGTGCTGGAGGTCAGTAGGCTGATGAGTGTTTTGCATTAAATTTCTTTTTTTATCATTTTGTGTAATTCAGAGGGCATTTGTCTTGACAGAAATCATTCTTATCCTTTTGGCTGATAAAACAAAGAAGAATCCTTGTTTCCCCAAGCATGTTTGTCTTCATTTATCTCAAGTGTGTATTTTAGGATTCCTCATGCATGGAAATAAATTGGAAAACAAAAGCAACAGAAATAGAGACAAATAATTGCAACATTTTCCAGGTCCATTTGGAGCACAGACATTGTACTAAGATCTTTCAAATGTCATTAGCATATTACCCAAAGTTCAAGTGTGACCTTCCCTTACAAACTGCAGTAATCATTTCTTGTTACTGGGTTTTATAATAAATGATTAATCATGCCATTTTCTTACACAAAATTAGCATATGCTTTCACTTTCTTGGCACGCTCCAACTGTGTCATTATTGTTGCCTAAATTTAACATAGCAGCTCTGCCATGTAAATCAGCAGCCTCGGTAAGAATTTTATTATATATTTATAGTGCTTCCCTGCCCTACTAAATGTTCTTTTTTGGCGAAATAAAAGCAAAAGCCTTTCCCAAAAAGAAATAATGTACCCATAGCATGTCAACTAACTGCTTCACATTGAATTTATCAAATACAAGCATGAGAAACAAATTACTTAATGAAGTAGGAAGATATATGTACCGTTATGTGTGTGTGTGAGTGTGTGCGTGCGTTGTGTATAGGGGAGTGTGCGGTCAGGGGAGGCAGGGGAGGCAGAGCCGCACCGCTCTCATCATAAAAAAAATTTTAAAAAGGGAAAAGGGAAAAGGCGCTGAGGAGCCTAGTGCACACGTGGTCGGGAATGGGAGTGCTCCGTGGTCCCCTTCATGTTGACTCAGGAGTCAGGAAGGAGGGGAATGGGATCACGTGAGCAGGAGGCTCCTCTAGCTTCAGCCTCCCTCCTGCGCACGTCCCATTCCCCGCCTTCCGAAGTCAACATGAAGGGGACCGCGGAGCGTGAGCTGCGGTCCCACAGAGTGCGCGCCGCGCTCCCCTTCATGTTGACTCAGGAGTCAGGAAGGAGGGGAATTCCCCTCCTTCCTGACTCCTGAGTCAACATGAAGGAAATCGGGGAGCATGAGCCATGGTCCCGCGGAGCGCGCTCCGCGGTCCCCTTCATGTTGACTTCGGAAGGCGGGGAATGGGACGTGCGCAGGAGGGAGGCTGACGTGGTCCCATTCCCCTCCTTCCTGAGTCAACATGAAGGGGACCGCGGCTCACGCTGATGACGTCACCAGCCTCACCAGCCTCACAGCCATAAAGCTCACCGCACGTCACTGTATGTATGTATGTATGTATGTATGTGTGTGTGTGTGTGTGTGTGTGTATATATATATATATATATATATATATATATATGTATGTATGTATGTATGTATGTATGTATGTATGTATATGTATGTATGTATATACACATACACATATACATACATACACACACACATATATACATATATACACATTCAATATTGATATTTCAGATGACAATTACAATACAATACAATAGTAAAGTTGGAAGGGACCTTGGAGGCCTTCTAGTCCAACCCCCTGCCTAGGCAGGAAACCCTATACCGTTTCAGACAGATGGCTATCCAACATCTTCTTAAAGACTTCCAGTGTTGGGGCATTCACAACTTCTGGAAGCAAGCTGTTCCACTGATTAATTGTTCTAACTGTCAGGAAATTTCTCCTCAGTTCTAAGTTGCTTCTCTCCTTGATTAGTTTCCACCCATTGCTTCTTGTTCTACCCTCAGGTGCCTTGGAGAATAGTTTGACTCCCTCTTCTTTGTGGCAACCCCTGAGATATTGGAACAATGCTATCATGTTTCCCCTAGTTCTTCTTTCTCTTAAGCTAGACATACCCAGTTCCTGTAACCGTTCTTCATATGTTTTAGTCTCCACTCCCCTAATCATCTTTGTTGCTCTTCTCTGCACTCTTTCTAGAGTCAAGCAATTGATAATATCCTTTCAGTGTTAAGCATTAATAGAATTTTTAATATAATTTACCAGTATTTTAATAAGCATCTATTTAACCCCCACCCCTTTACTAATCTAAAAGGAGTTTGGTTCTCACAGCTTTTGTCTGAAAGTTTGCCTGCTTATATCCTAAGGTTGCAATCCTACACACATTTTCCTAAGCAATTAACCACCAGTTATCTCAATACATGTATAGGAATCTTCAAAGGAAGTAAAGAAGAAAGGAAGGAAGGAAGGAAGGAAGGAAGGAAGGAAGGAAGGAAGGAAGGAAGGAGGTAAGGAAGGAAGGAAGGAAGGAAGGAAGGAAGGAAGGAAGGAAGGAAGGAAGAAAGGGAGGAGAGAATGAGAATATTGTAGATAAAAAATTGAAACGTTGGTTAGAAAATCTTCAGAAGGAATTACAATTTTGAGAAGGCTTGTACATTCAACTGTCCAGTAAATCAATTCCTTTAATAGTTCAGCAAATTATTCATTGTTTACATTAGTTTAGGATAATGTTTTATGTTAATTATTGTTTGTTTCAAAATTAAAATGTGTTGGAAATTGGTCATCTTAGAATTTGTTCAATCCAGAAAACGGATCCAAAGCAGGCATTATTTAAGAGATGTAATATCCAGAACAATTGCACAATTGATAACAAAAATTAATAGTTGAACTTGGTAATTAATCCCAGTGCAACTCTCCTTTTCAACAGCTATCCTCATCACCAGCTGTTTATCTTCTCTGGGATCATTAGCTGTTTGAAGAGAGGAGATTTTTAGCCCTGCACCACCATTTCTTGAATAACTCATCAAAGTTTCTAACAATGACCTCCTCTGGGCTATGTGCAGCATTATGGGCATAACCTTTACAAGCACATCTTCAAATGCTTTGTGAATGCATGTCAGTCAAGTTATACATGGAAGCAATCTGAATTCATGTCTCTCATTTAAAAGCAAAGGTGAATTGACAAAGATATTGACAATCTATATTCCATTTCTCAACAATTACATCTTTATTATTTCATTCAATTGCAAGCATAGTAGTAGGAAATTATTTTATTTAACACTAAAGTAATGACAAAATTAATTTCCATGATAGAAAAGGACTGTTTTTGTAGATTGCAATATTTCAAGTGCCTTCTATGTTATATAATATTTCAATCATGTAATGCAACATCCCTTCTTTTGCCCTTCCTTTTCATGTGGATGCCATATATTCACCATAGTTCGGTTCAATTGTGAACTAGACACAAGGGACAATTAGGGGCCTGCAGAGAAGAGAGGGAGGTCAACCCATTGATAGTGCCCATTCTGTATGTGCTGTTGGTTTTGATGGGAGTTTAAAGAAAATCAGTACAATTTCCCATTTCGTTAATGTTTCTCTCTCTTTTTTATTTATTACTAGCTGATAACCTGGCATTGCCTGGGTATTTATTTATAGGGGGGAAATGTCTGGAACCAATGTAATTTCTAATGTTGCCTTTTCCCCCTTATAAGAGGGAGCCCCCTTCTGGAGTACTGTGTAGCCGTTACCATGGCAACTCCACTGCACTGTACAATAGAAGCAATTTATGACAGTACAGTAGAAGGCACCAGGCTTTTCCAGAGAGTAAGTCATCTGTGTACCAAGTTTGGTTGAAATTGCTCGAGGCATTCCAGAATTATGCTGGAACATGCACACACACACACACACACACACACACACGTTGTATTTGTGCTGATAAATAAATAAAGGGAGATTAGTATAGATCTATTTCAAGCTATTTAGCTCTCATCAGCTAGCCATACCCTTACTGGGATTCAAACCTGGGTATACCAGGGGTTGTAACACACATACATACATACATACACACACACACAAACACACACACACACACACACACACAAACACACACACACGTGTGTGTGTGTGTGTGTGTGTGTATGTGTGTTACAACCCCTGGTATACCCAAATATAGGAGGGAGCTCACTACTCCCCCTTTCTGTCCTTCGGCTCATTACGGAAGACCATCCAGGCAGAAAATCATATTTTTATTTTTAATGTTGCCTTTTTATATTTGTGCTGTATTTGCCCTGGTTCGAATCCCAGTAATGGTATGGCTAGCTGATGAGACCTAAATAGCTTGAAATAGATCTATACTAGTCTCCCTTTATTTATTTATCAGCACAAAAATACAACACAAATATATATATACACATACATACATACATACGTACATATCTATAGATATAGATATAGATATAGATATAGATATAGATATAGATATAGATATAGATATAGATATAGATATATAGAAGATAGGTAGGTAGGTAGGTAGGTAGGTAGGTAGGTAGGTAGGTAGATGGGTATTTGATTTGCATCTTATTTATTTTTTTACTTATTTATTTAGTAAATTTATATAGCCATCTATTCACTCACAACAACTCTTACAAACAATTAAAACACAGTATAGAATTTAAAAAAAATCAATAACCTTCCAACCACCCTAGCAACAACACTTGGTCAAATAAGCCTTTGATGGGCTCTATTCCACTCCATTCCACTCCTCAGACTTCCTGCCAAAGCCAAGTCTTCAGGATCTTGGGAAAGAGTGTCATTATTTGAATTAAGTGTGTGGAACTGTTTGAAAATTACAATGTGGATTATTTACTTGTGATTTATTAGTTTTTTTTCCCGTAGAATCTTCATGTCATTAAAATGACAAATAGAGATCAAACTACAGAAACTATTGGTGCAACTTTTCAAAACTATGCCGACTTATCCTAGCTATTTTAATTAGACAAAATATAAATATTTTGAACTCATTCTTCTTGAACCATACCAAGAAATTTGCAAAATGATTTTGATTCATTAAACAAATTTGTTATATATTGTAGTATGGTACAAATACTTTAGCTTACTAAATAGAATGCAAGGATTCTATCCAAACAGAAAGAGGATTCTAAATTAAGAAAGCAGTTTTTGAATTTTACATGTAAATGAATATAAGAAAAGAGAGCTATTTGGTATCTAAGAGAGATGGTTAGATTTTGGTTTAGTGGTTGGCCAGAGTTAAAAGACTATAATAGCTCTAAAACATTTAGTTATTGGGTTATTGAATTTGATTTACTTTGAGATAGAAAGTAGGAAGTAGATTTATCTATTTATTGAATTTATTAGATTTCCAATTCAATGAACCTGGACAATGTAGAGAACTAGAAAAAACTGAAAACCATTACAGTCATCTTTTTTTCTATGTTTCTAGCTAGTCAAACCTTATACAATGCATCCATAGTTCAGAAATGGTCCCAATAAGTGGTTCTGAAGTGTGATAAAGAAAAGAAGGAATAGAGAAAAAAATATCTATTATTATTTTAAATGTTGGGCTAAAAATCACAATTAAATTAAATATTTACTCCTTTCCACATTATAGAAATAAGAGACAACCTTTGTATTCAATTTTCTCTGCATGTTCCGGGCAAATCAGAGGCCAAACTACCACCACAGCGGTGTAGAAAACTAACATATCTCACGAAGGAACCTTCTCCTTTGGACAACGATCTGGTTGTGTGTCTATGCTTCAGAAGATGGAGTAATGTGGAGGGGAGATATAGCGAACTGAAGATAGTTTTGTGAAAGTAATATGGTTTATCACTAGGTTCCAAGGAACTGGTGTATTTAACAGTTCTATGGAACCTCTCTGCAGAAGAAGAGACTGGGATATTGTCCACATGTGCTCCAGATGACAACTTCCCATAAGGGGAGCAAGTTTGAGCATCCAGGTATGACAGGATATCCATCATACTCACAACCAGTGGTGGATTCCTACCGGTTTGGACCGGTTCGGCTGAACTGGTAGTGGTTTGGCGACCTGGGTCAATGGAACTGGCAGCAACCGAGGCCAGCCACACCCACAAACCGGTTCTCTTGTTTTTCAGTTATGCACATGCGCAGAACAATTGTAATTCCACTGCGCATGTGCACGCATCATGCATCAGGAGCATGTGCGCATGCAGCATGCACACGAGCGAACCAGTAAAAGTGCCTGCCAGTTCCCACCGCTGCTCACAACCATGATGCAGACTTTTAAAGGACACTAGGCTCACAAACCTCACTCTCTAATCACTTTTGGAAATTACTCATTAGCTATTTCTAAGTACAGTAGAGGCCTTCAGAAAGACAAGTTTAAAAATAGTGGCTGAGTCTGCCTTTAATTCCAAATCGGGGCCGGGGGGGGGGAAACATGGACAACACCAATTATGTTTAAGAATTTAAAGAATTTGAAATTTATTTAGTATTTGATTTGAAATGTTATCAAATTGACTAAGGATCCAGATAAAATTGGAATATTGAAACTTTTACAATTTTCTCCAATATTTTGGAATTAATTATAAAGTACAAACAGCTTATTGTGGGAAATAGATTCTGGTTTGGCTTTTTATAAAACTTCCTGCTGACAGCAGGACTGATGGATTTGTTTTTAGATAAGAGATGGGCTATAGGATGAAAAGATAAACGTTTGTGAATTGATTGTGAACATGGGATATATGTGCATACGTAAGCGATGCACTTACTTAGTCATGGATAAAACTCATGTAACAAAATAGACAATACATTGTCTAACTAAAACAAAATATCTCCTAGTTATTTTAGGCACTTTATAATAGGAAAGTATTCTATATTTTCCTCTACAGTTCTAATTTATAAAGCGAGCTGTTACATCAATGTATCAGTTTCCAGTGGTATGTTTATTTTTAGACTTAATCTGTATGACTTAGAGATGGGTAAATTACTGTTCTGCCTTAAAAAAAAGCAATGTGGTCTAAAGTAACCATAAAAGTTAATACATGGACATGAGGCAGACAAGAATGCCACCAAGTGAGTCATGACAAAAGGCAGCAAATCATTCTGCCTATGAAGACTTTTGTTTTTTTAAAAGAAAAGTTTTCAGTGGTTCCATCATGTGGTGTGCAATGTTGATTTACACACAGCTGACACTAGTCAAATGCAGTAGTTTAGGTGGCATTGAATAACATCTCTCGTGGTAATGCTATAGCTTGCAGTGCTGCTGCCCTTCTTTTTTTTCAAAGAAAGCACCTGCGTTTTTCTTCACAAACAGTGATGGGATATCAAGGTGGGCCACTGAATCTCTATTAAAATGCAGCAGACTGAGCTGTGGAGCTGTCTGAATTTCCCTTGGAACTGGCTGAATAAAACAAAACAAAAAAAATTCCAGGAATCACAAAAGCACTGCCACATTTCATGTGAGTGGTTCTGAGACAAAAAATTGTATGGGAATGGAGGGAAGTGAGGATGGCTAAGAAGAAAGGGAACAATTTTGGAACCTTCATTGGCTTGGCTTTATTTTTCTTATTTTAAGGAAAATATGGAAGAGCGCTTAAGAGTGAAGTATGTTTCAGTGCTCTCTGATAGGGTTGATAATCTTATTCATTTTATTTCTCTAGGGAACCAGCCTCCTCGGGCCTTCAAGTCTTATATTCCAGCAATAGTGATGAGAATAAAATCAAATTCCTGTTGGAAATATCCGCACTGCCGGTTTTTGCCATATTCTGTAGTGGCCAAAATCATCCAGCAATACTTGGCTTGTGTCCATCATGTTCTCTGCCACAAATTCTACTCATTTGATCACATATTTTTCCAGGCTCAAGGAAAGAGGAGAGGGGAGAGTTATGTAGCTTCTGAGCACTTTAGAAAGTACTGCCTATGAATATTTGCAAAGATGTCTTTCCTTTTGGGATAAGCAGATGCTGTCACTTCCAAAGGACAAATTATTGTGCTTCACACCTTCAGGAGAGAAACATATTGTCTACATACCACTTTTTTTCTGTGGGACAGGAAGCTTTCTCTTAATAGAATACAGTTCATCAAGGCATGGTTAAAACTTAGGTTAGCCAAAGAATTCAGTGAATGGCTTGGGTCAGTTTTGGTATTTTAGTCTCATATGTATGAGACAAATAATGTTTCAAGAATATTTGCAGTTAAAATAATCTATAAACAGCTGTGTCTAGTGTCTGGCATAGCATCAATGTTATTAAGTCTTCTAAGAAACATTTACAGCAAAGTAATTTAAGGTTAGCAGTACTTACTTAATAAACAACTGACAGCATATAGGAAAAGTAGTTAAAATGAGAAAGGAATGATTTTTTTCTCTCCAAAACTAATTACTGGGAGCTAAAGCTGAGGTCTCCAAAGTACCCCATCTGAGGCTTGCTAGGAATCAGTCATAATTATTACTCAGACTTGACACACATTGAGCTGAAAAAGACTGCTTAAATGTTATGTGTATCGTTGAGCTGAAACATGTCAATTTTCAATAAAAAATATTTAGGAATAATATCAAAAAGTTCATAGTTTTTTAACAAGCTGCTATACTTTTCTCTCTTTGATGATGGGCATGTTCTTGTTTTATTTATTAGTTATTTGCTCACTCGATATTATCCTATATACAGCTTCTGTTAATTTGCATGTCATCACTTAATTTAGAATTTGCAGGGCAGAAGAAAGAGAACCAATGGAGACACTAACTCTTCAATAAAACTTAAAAATGATTTATTAAGAAATTATTCCTAATGTCTTGCAACATCAGAAGGGAATGATCCCAATCAGCTGAGTGAACCCTAACAGTGGGTAAGGTTTATGTTCCAGAAATCAATTGGATTGTTAGGTTTGAGAATCCTATCTACTTTCTCAGGATTCCAAAAAGAATTCACAACTTTACATAAGGTTGAATATACTTTCAGCAGATGATTGGTGCAGAAAAAGTTCACTTCATGTTCAGGGTAAACATTTGAAAAAAGGGATATTGTTACCTTTGTAAAAGTGTATGAAAGCTGCATCCTGAAACTCAAGCATGTCATTAATTCTTGGCTAATTTACATACATGTGAGCAAATGAATGATTGCATAGACATAGAGTGTTTGCCAAAGATGACTTGGCGGTCAATTACCACATATATTTGAGCCAATCTATTATTTGAAATATCCTTTGCTTTTGCCCGCGATGAAGAAATGAAAACAAGTATGCCTTTTTGTGCCTGTTGTCAATATTATGGCTTAAAATATTATTTAATTCTCTCACCTTCATATCATGTTCAGGAAAAAAAAGATACAAAAAAAAAAAGATACAGCTCTAGACAGAGGTAAAATATTGGCTACAAAAAGAAATGAAATACAAATTTCCAATATGTGTCAGTTGTTGTTCTTCCTGTCAATAATCCTATGACAGGAATCCTTTCGGCAGATGAAAAACACATAAACCATTGTTCTCCCCCTGTTTATTATGGCACTCACCAATTAATCATAGTTAGCAGTGAAACACCTACATACAATACCAGAAAAATGTAAGAGGTCTCATGGATAAATAAATATGACATGGAGGACTCATATCCAAACATATATTGTATCAAACTATATATTGGAGACAGAAAAGGATATCAAGCATAAAAACACAATGGCTTCTTTATTCTTCACAAATAAAAGCGAGCCTGTATATATTGATTTCTGGAAAATAGAAACTACAGATATAAATTACAGTAGACATCATTTTTCTTTATTGGTTTCTGCAATTGTGTCTCTGTGTTCATTTTAGCCACACTTCAGTTTATGTTACATATAACTTTACAGGAAAAACAAAATAAAGAAAGCTCAGAGAATCAACAAAATAATGCACCTTGTTAGAATCGTATCAAAACAAACAAGTCACACCATGTGGCAAATAGCTGGATGAATCTAGAGGAAGATATATTAATTAGGATTGTATGGCTTAATGAATGATGAATAAGAACATTTTCACACCATTTTCATCGATCAAGAGGGACCCTTCATATTTGTCAACAAAAAACAAATAGGATTTTTAGGAGAATCACTGGAAGTTGCTTTTGTTTTTGTTTTTTAAAGCAAAAATAAATGATAAAATAAATAAATAAATAAATATTTATATGTATGAAATTTATGTTCCATGCACACATGATTCTGATTGTTCTGGTTTCTATGAATTATTGTTATTTTCTTTTCCATCATCTTAACAATTTCCTTCAGACTAGTTCATTTTAATATATTTAATGCTGAACTTCTAGTCTCCAAAGAGACCACAGAAGTATTAAAAATTATGTCAAAATGTTTTTTTCTCCATGTATGCATATTCACTAGTTTGTCTTAGCCCTCTTGACATTCAGAAGAGTCACATACAGACTTCAATGAGAACATATTTTTTTTCATTTTATCTGTTTCCAGTTGTAAAAAAAAAAATCCTAAGATTACTACTGTGAGAAGGTTTTTCTTGCTCAAGCTAGTAATACGGCAGTGGTTCACTTTCAACTGAGCTTTCCTTTGGTCTTGTTCATTTGAGGAACATCTTTAATGACATTCTAATATGGTTTATTGCATTTAATTATTTTTATGGCCAGAAGAAGTATAATTTGTCCTGCTGCGTTCTTTGTTTAGGCCACTTCCGACCTTCACTTTGAAACTGCACATTTAAAGCTTTCTTGTATTTTTAATCTATAGCAAGATGAGGGGAAGAAATGAAATGAAAATCTTGCCCCTAGGGGAAGAAAAAACAACTTGTATAATTATTCAGAACTCTTTACTTCTAATTTATTTTTTAAAGGTGATTTTCATTTTAAGAAGATATTCAACTTTATCTGTCATTGCAACTTCAGGAAAGATGATTTTTAGAAAGGTGAAATAAAAACACTTGGATTTGAGATGATGGAAGGGGGATAAAACTAAACAATTACACTCAGCTTGCTGTCATCATCATCAAAAACTATGCTAAGTGAAACCATCATTAGAAAATATCATGGTTAACCTATTTCCATATAAAGAACAATCCTGGTGATTAGAATGCTTAACAAAAAAGCTAAGTAAAAAAATGCACAATATTTATAACAGAATAAAACAAACCAGTCTTTTATGCAAATTTATATTGATTGGTTGATTGTGTGATATTAAGGGTGTTTTTTTTACTCCCAGCAATCACAATTTCTCTATGATCTATCACCTATTCTTCAACACTCTCAATAGTGCACTCATCTCCACTTTAATTGAAACTATCCGACTTGTTGCTGGTTGCCCTCTTCTTCTATATCATTCCGCTCATCCCAGCATTATAACCTTTTCCAAAGAGCTGGGTTTTTGCATAATGTGTCAAAACTGGGAAAATTTGAGCCTGATCATTGGTGCCACATTGAGAACTCTTGAGTTGAATTTGTTCAATGATCCATCAATTTGTTTTCTTGGCTGTCTACAGTTCTCTCGGAGGTCTTCTGCAATACTAAATTTCAAAGCTGTCAATATTCTTCCTACACTGCTTCTTCAAAATCTAATTTTCACTTTCATAGCTTGAATACCATAGTTTACATAATCCCAGTCTTTGTAGATATAGACGTATCATGGCATTTAAATATCTTTTCCAGAGCCTTAATGGCTGCTTTACAATCGTAAACATCAAATTGTTATATCCAGTAAATATTCATCTAACATAACGTCTACTACTTGCCAGAAATAGAATAATATTTGATCATTTATCAATTTCCTATATTAGGATTCACTACTAATCTATCAATCTCCACAAAATAATAATAAAAAATATCTGTTAACCTCTGATTATTGTTATGCTAGAACCATCTCATTCTCTTTCACACTCACCATTTTCTTTCTTCAATAAAAGAATTAAATTATTTGTTAACCTTGTCTAAGCTTGTGTTTCAGGCTTGGATGCCTATCAAAAGAGATAACCCACATGTATAATATATTTACAAAATTCCCTTCAGTGTGATATGCATATATTCATGCAATGTTTTCATTTTTAAGTATTACAGAGGATTGTATTATTGACTAAATCTGCTAAATTCAGATTATGAATGGAATTATTCTGTGAAGATGATGGAGATGATGGAGGAGGAGGAGATAGTAGGAGAAGATAGTGGGAAACATGAAGTTTTCCTACTATGATAAAGACTCATAGGTATGTTAAGATTTAGACATCCATTCTGGAACTTTTTTTTCATAAGTCATGTATTTTGAAGGTACTTTAACTTATTTATGTATGACAAAGTGGCATATGAAACCCAAATGTTTTCTGTCATAAAAAGATTCTTCTGTTGAAAAAAGAAAATTCCCAGAGGCAAAAAAGAAAGAAAGAAAAAGGAATAAAATGAGGGTGACAAATCAGCTATTATAGTACTTAAATGAAATTAAGCTAATAGCCACTCAAGCATGGCAGCATTTGACATATAAAATTTCTAGGTAACCAGCCACATTATGGTGCCTGAGAGAAAAGACTAATCTCAGATAAGATATCCTATCACCAAGTTGTTGGAAACTCTGAGAGAATATTTGTCCTTCTCTGCTAATTTTTTTTCACCAGAGAAGGCTGTCTCTAGGTCAGTGGACTTCCATGAAATTTTCTAGTATTTTTATTTGTTCAGGTAGGTTTATTCTGTGTTTTCATGTAGAATAGTTTTCCTAATTGTTATACTACAGCTTATTGGGATAAGTATGTAGAAATGCCAATTTAATGAAGCAGAATTCAAATAAACCAGATTATTAGTACTGTGAATTTGGGACCAGCTGGCATGGTCCAAACAGAATCCGATCATGTAAGGATCTCCAGCCTGAGAAAAACTTTATTAACCTTATGGCAAAGTAGTTTCAACAATGTATTTCTCTGCAATTAAGAGAAAAAAAGTGAATGCCACCAAATTATTCAAATATGCATGTTTGTTTGCAGTGGTGAGATTCAAATAATTTAACAACCGGTTCTCTGCCCTAATGATTTGTCCCAACAACCAGTTCACCAAACAGTTCAGAAAATTAACAACCAGTTAACTCCCGAAGTGGTGTGAACTGGCTGAATCCCACCACTGTTTGTTTGTTTGTGTATGTATATACACATAGATATATAGAGCTCTCGGGACCTTATAATAGGCTTTTCAGAGGACTCCCCCCAATTTCAAATTAGTCACTAACCAACTTCAAAACATTTTTGGAGGAATTCATTTTTGGAGGAATTCAGGAAAGAAACAGTACCAGCCATGTTGGCTGCGAAATTCTGGGAGATGGAAGCCACAAATGTTAAAGTTGCCAAGTTTGGAAACCCCTGCCTTAAAGCACTGTTTCAAGAACTGAAGAAATGTGCTCAGAAAAAGCTCCTGATAAATATTATATTATTTTATCTTTTCAATACACAGCAATGGACTCTACTGCATACAAAGCAGACTTCAAATAATGAAATGTAAAATATCATATAATAAAAATGCTTGTCTGAAAAAGGTTGAGTCTCAGAATCCAAAACTACCTTTTCACATATGAGCTTAGTGGCGCTGCTTTACTGCCTATAAGTAGACACAATAAAGCCAGCTTATAAGCATCTAGCAAAAAGGAATTGCAATTAAAAAAAATCAGTACACTACAACAAAGTCCTCTTTATGCCTGAGCTGCCTGTAAAGATGCCAATTATTTTCAAGAAGAAAGATGGTTGTACATGAGCATTCTAGCTATCCAATTAAGATAAGGCCCCCTTAATGCAAAACATAGAAACTGTGCTGGTTCTTAGTATGAATTAATAACATTAATGATGATATTGCTTACGGTTCCCCCATTGACTAAAAGGACGGGTATATTTGTTCCTTGGCACTTTTTGAATTTAAATAAAAGGATACAATAAGGCATTTGAGAAAGTATGCCATAAAGCATGTCCCTGAATATATTTTGGGTATTTGCATAGCTTTCTAGGAAAACATTGCACATCCCTCAGACCACAATATTTATGTTTTTGTTTTTGTTGCAGACCAAACATGTGTAATGCACACATAATTAATACAACAGGAAAAAAACTAATTCTGCTTTTACGGTGATATTAAAATTAATGGCAAATACATTCGTTCTAGTCTGTGATGTAGGAAAAAATTCAAAGCTAGCGAATTATAGCATTGCATTAAGACAGAGAAAGAGCTTTATTAATCATGAGGGATACAATGTTTTCAGCATTGTTTAGCCATTGATAAACATGTTTCAGCCATGTACGTAGGCAGCCCAGATGTCTGGGACATAATAATGTGCAAGGATAACATTTTCATTGTACACCTCCCCTGATTTTATTATTAGCACCTAAGCATGAAGTCTTGAAAAGATAAAATTATAATGCTTATCATCTTGCCACTAAAATAATCTCATGATATCTACACATGAAGAGTCCTTTAAAGCCCCCAAAACAGGTAAGGATCTTTAAAACAGAAATTCATTAACTGGAAACACGTAGCATTTGATAACGGAGACGGTCTTTAGACCTTTTGTCTAACACTGCTTCCATCAACACCAGTTTCCTGAAGTGACTATTTTCTTTAGAATAATATTTTTTTGCTAAATATTACTTCAAGCTAATATTTAGCAGCATATTTGGACTCTCACTTTGGCTAAACTTCAAAGGAATTTGCATGGTGAAATCCATCAGTGATGGTGACCAGAGTTTCTTCTGACTTTAGCATGCATAGATGTTAGTATGAACTCCTACAGTCTGCCCAAAACACATTGGTTAGGATAGATAGGTGAGGGAATTCTCAAAGAAGTTGAATGACAAGTCCCAACATTCCAAAAGAAGCTTGGCTGAGCTTGTTCTACTGTCAGTTGCCCAATTCCATGGAAAATCATTCTTTCCCATTTAACTATTTCTTATTCTTCTGCTTCAACCCATCACAACCCACAGTGCTAGCAACAGGATGGAGAGTAAGAAAGTAAATAGAAACTTTTTTCTCCCTTTATTACTGCTTCCCTTCCTCCTGCTTCTTTTCTCTTCCTCCCTAAGAAAGGAGAAGGGAACTAGCTCTCCAGCTGGTATTATCTCGCTGTAATTTGGGTGTGCCATCTAAAAGCCTGCTGTTCCTTCATAGCTGTATTGGAAGCATTGAAACTCTTTCAGGTTAAAAACCTTGAATTGTGACATCACCGGTGCCCAGGGGATGCCAGTTGGGGGTTCCCTTCATGTCCCCATTAAGCTGCCCATCAAAGTGGTGCCATCTATTTACTTGCAGTCATCCACTTTCCAATTGCTGGATAGGCAAGAGCTGGAGTGTGTTACAGGCGCTCACCTTCTCCCATGGCAACAACCAGATGTTGAACACAAGCCTGCCAATGGTAAGTCCAGCATCCTAATCTCGTGAGCCGCCATGTTCCCTAGCCCCCATAGCTTAGATATGGGGAGAGAGGCTTTTATAGAGAAGGAATGGAAGGCATTTGTAAAAACATTGCTTCTCCCTTTCCTCTCTCAAGTGTTCTTGAGAGGCATGGATTAGCAAGAGAAATGGGAGATGTGTCCTTTTGGCTAAGTGGGGAAACAATTACTGGAAAAGAAGAAGCAATAGGAGAGGGGATGCTCTCTGCTGTCCCTGCCAGCCAACTAGAACAGAGGAGGCATAGGCAGGCATAGGCATAGGCCCTTAAATATACCTAGATACAACACCTGCAATAGGAACAAGTTTTATTGGTGGATTTGTCTGGTTTTGGGCACTCTGATTGAAGGTGGAATGATTTTTGGAACCTGGCTCTATCTTATTTTTTTTATTATTTTGGTTTAGGATATTCATTTTGTATATTATTATTTATGATTGTTTGATTGCATTAATAAATGCTTTAATGGTTCTGTGCACCATTCAGAGTCACTGCTAAGAGCTAGATGATTATGTAAGTTGTGCTTCCCTGCTGAAGAAGCCAAAAAAAAAAAAAAGCATCTAATCAGTTAGTGAGTTGACAACAACACAATCCATTCATATCCATTAAGCCATTTCCTGAGGCTCTTAAGGTTGTCATAGAAGGTTGTGTAGAAGATGTGGTAGAATTAGAATGCTGGAGCCAACAAGTAACATTTAATAAGTCTTTTCTTGTCCATTTTCAAATTCAAAATTTGTCTCTGCCTTAATTCATTTTTTTCATTAATTAATTCATTTATAGAGTAGAGTAGAAAACACAATAAAATTCAATTCAATTCAATTCAATTCAATTCAATTCATACAATACAATACAATACAATACAATACAATACAATACAATACAATACAATAACAGAGTTGGAAGGGATCTTCTAGTCCAACCTCCTGCTTAGGCAGAAAACCTGTACCATTTCAGACAAATGGTTATCTAATATCTTCTTAAAAACTTCCAGTGTTAGAACAAACTTCTGGAGGCAAGTTGTTCCACTGATTAATTATTCTAACTGTCAGGAAATTTCTCCTTAGTTCTAGGATGCTTCACTCCTTAATTAGTTTCCACTCATTTCTTCTTGTCCTGCCTTCAGGTGCTTAGAAGAATAGCTTGATTTCTTCTTCTTGTGGCAGCCTCTGAAATATTGGAACACAGCTATCATGTCACCCCTAGTCCTTCTCATCAAACTAGTCATACCCAATTCTAGCAGCTGTTCTTTAGATGTTTTAGCCTCCAGTCCTCTATTCAACTTTGTTGCTCTTCTCTGCACTCTTTCTAGAGTCTCAACATCTTTTTTACATTGTGGCAACAAAACTGGATGCAGTATTCCAAGTGTGGCTTTATCAAGGCATTATAAAGTGGTATTAACACTTCACGTGATCTTGATTCTATCCCTCTGTTTAATACAATACAATAGTAGAGATGGAAGGGACCTTGGAGGTCTTCTAGTCCAACCCCCTGCCTAGGCAGGAAACCCTATACCGTTTCAGACAAATGGCTATCCAACATCTTCCTAAAGACTTCCAGTGTTGGGGCATTCACAACTTCTGGAGGCAAGCTGTTCCACTGATTAATTGTTCTAACTGTCAGGAAATTTTTCCTCAGTTCTAAGTTGCTTCTCTCCTTGATTAGTTTCCATCCATTGCTTCTTGTTCTATCCTCAGGTGCCTTGGAGAATAGTTTGACTTCCTCTTCTTTGTGGCAACCCCTGAGATATTGGAACACTGCTATTATGTCTCCCCTAGTCCTTCTTTCTCTTAAACTAAACATACCCAGTTCCTGCAACCGTTATTCATATGTTTTACTGTCCAGTCCCCTAATCATCTTTGTTGCTCTTCTCTGCACTCTTTCCAGAGTCTCCACATCTTTTCTACATCATGGTGACCAGAACTGAATGCAGTATTCCAAGTGTGGCCTTACCAAGGCATTATAAAGTAGTATTAACACTTCACTTGATCTTGATTCTATCCCTCTATTTATGCAGCCTAGAACTGTGTTGGCTTTTTTGGCAGCTGCTGCACACTGCTGGCTCATATTTAAATGGTTGTCCACTAGGACTCCAAGATCCCTTTAACAGTTACTACTACTGAGCAAGGTATCATCTATTCTGTACCTGTGCATTCCATTTTTGTTGCCTAAATGTAGAACCTTACTCTTTTCACCATTGAATTTCATTTTATTAGATAGTGCCCAATGTTCAGGTTTGTCAAGATCCTTCTGTATCTTAAGCCTGTCTTTTGGAGTGTTGGCTATTCCTGCCAGCTTGGTGTCATCTGCAAATTTGATGAGTTCCCCATTTATTCCCTCATCCAAATCATTGATGAAGATGTTGAAGTGTAGTGGGCCTAAAACAGAGCCTTGGGGTACTCCACTGCATACTTCCCTCCATGTAGATGCAGTTCCATTGAGGACTACACGTTGAGTGTGGTTGGTCAGCCAGTTACGAATCCATCTGGTGGTGATGCTGTCTAACCCACATTCTTCTACTTTATCTAGTAGTAGGTTATGGTCTACCTTATCAAATGCCTTACTGAAGTCCAAGTAAACTATATCGACGGCATTCCTCTGGTCCACTAATTTTGTCACATTATCAAAGAATGCAATAAGCCTCGAAATGTGTTGGCTTTTTTTGGCAGCTGCAGCACACTGCTGATTCATATTTAAATGATTGTCTAGGACTCCAAAATCCCTCTCACAGTTATTGAGTGAGATACCACATATATTGTACCTGTGCATTTTGTTTTTCTTACCTAAATGTAGAACCTTACTTTTTCATCATTGAATTTCATTTTGTTAGATAGCGCCCAATGTTCAAATCTGTCAAATCCTTCTGTATCTTAAGCCTATCTTCTGGAGTGTTGGCTATTCCTGCTAGTATTAACTCTGAACCTGGTATCATCTGCAAATTTGATGAGTTTACATCTATCCCCTCATCCAAATCATTGACGAATGTATATGTTATCATTTGTAGTCACTTATCATTTGATAATCATGATCATTATGTCAGGTTTCTATATCCAAATTGTTTGATGGGTTCTAACCTTATATTTTGTATTTCCATAATGTGTATTGTTGAATTAAAACAACTGTTTGACTGGACAAAGATATACTTAATATTATGTATATACATATTTGCAAGAATCCTGACAGGATTTTTTTTTCTGTTTAGTTCCTCATGCTCCTTAAGTATGTAATTTTTCTACACTACAGTACAGCAAAAATATTTGAAATATTTTATTTCTTTGTTGCTGCTTGATTTGATCTAGTGATAGATAATTTATTGCTCTTCAGAAATTATGAAACTGCAATTCTCATGTAAAGGATGCTAAATTATACTTAAGCAACATCTAGAAAGCTACCTGTCTGTACTATACAAAATGAAATGAAATAATCCAAAAGGCTTTATTAATCTTAATATAGTATTAGTATTAAAATATTAATATCTTATTAATATTTATTTATACATTTTAGTTTAATGTTGAGTTGTAGACTATTTTAACCTTGTAATAGAGCTGTATAAAACTAATGGTACTGAATATATATATATATATATATATATATATATATATATATATATATATATGTGTGTGTGTGTGTGTGTGTGTGTGTGTGTGTGTGTGTGTGTGTTGTATTTGTGCTGATAAATAAATAAAGGGAGACTAGTATAGATCTATTTCAAGCTATTTAGCTCTCATCAGCTAGCCATACCCTTACTGGGATTTGAACCTGGGCTGTATTACATATTAGGCAGATGTATTAGCCACTAAGCCACAGGCTCTCCTCCTTATTAGCCAGGGAAATAGGTATGCATTTGTGTTACATATTTGGGCATACCAGGGGTTGTAACACAAATACATATGTATACATATACATATACATATACATATGCATATGCATATGCATATGCATATGCATATACACACACACACACACACACACACACACACACACACACACACACATATACACACTGTATGTATATCAGATAAAGGAATCACATGCTATTTCAAAATTAAAATTCACCAGCATTTTGTCTAAAAATATAGAGAACACATTCTTCTGACCTCCAACCCCCCCCCCCCGGCCTTTAGTCTTCCAGCAATCATGTAATTCCAATTTTAGTTATTGCATTACAGTAGACATTGGATTTAGTTCAAATTTATGTTAAATTAGAACAAGAACATGATTAACAAAATAGTATGCTATAGATACTTCACCTTCTACAAAAGAAAATATTAAACTAGAACTCTTTTTTTTAACTATCCTAACAGAATTATTTGCTTTCCCTTGCAAATTTATATCTATTACTATGGCTTTGCTAGATCTATTCAAGTTTCGGGTTTTGTCTTAAGAAAGATCTGTGTGGGAGGGAGAGGGAGAGATATGACAATTTTGTTCTTAATTGATAAGAACAAATTGAGACCCCACATGCCACAATGTTAAGCTTCTGTTTATATTCACTCTTGGTGCCTATTAAAATAACTGTATATTAGCTAATAAGCATTAATTTGAGATTGGCAAAGTCAAATGGCCTCAGGTTGATCTTATGTTTTAAACAGGCAGAAAATAGTTAGCTACAGTATGTTGTGATTTTTTTTTCATGAGGGAAATGATGACAGACAAGAAATAGTGTAGAAACAGTATTTCTAAAAACAGACCTACCAAGAGCATGCTTGAAATTGGTGATCTAAAATGGATTTAGATTGTTATTTTCTACTACAATTCTCTAATGTCTGTGGCTCTGGCATCTTTCACTTTTAAACACCTGCATCCTACACATACATTAATCATATTTAAATGAATGTGTTATTAATTATGTTTGGATTAACAGTTAGAAAATCAAGCTCTAGAACCACATGGAATCACCAATGACAGGTCTCAAACTTTAATTTTTCAGTACTTTGTCATATGAATGTATCTGCATTATAATGGCTTCTTGTTTCCTTCAAGATATTGAGTAACCTTGACAAGATTTTCAAAAATGATTGTTATCTTCCAAGAGTTTAGAAAGAATATTGGCCCAAAGTCATCCAGTTGATTTCCCTGCATAAGGCAAAACTAGAATTCCAATTTCCCTGGTCCTAGTTCTTTAACTTAACTATTAGAACATAAAACATAGAATCATAGGCTTGGAAGGACCTCAGATATCATCCAATCCAACCCCCTGTTCAAAGCCAAATGGTTGCCAAGTATATTCTTGAAAGCTTCTAGTGATGGAGCACCTGAAACTCTGGAGGCAAGCTATTCCATTGATTAATTGTTCTCACTGTCATAAAATTTCTCCTTAGTTCTAGGTTGGACTTCTCTTTAATGAGCTTCTCAACATCTTTTTTGTATTGTATTACACTTGGATGTAGTATTCCAAATGTAGCCTCACTAGTGTGGTATAAAATGGTATTATCACTTCTTGTGATCTTGATGCTATCTCTCTGTTGATATAGTTCAGTTCTACATTGGCTTTTGTGGCAGCTGCAGCACATTGCTGGCTCATACTTACCTGATGATCCACAAGGACATTTTGATCCCTCTCATGGTTATTACCGTTGAATCAGGTACCCCCTGTCCTACATCTATGAATTTGGTTTTTCCTGCTTGAGTGCATAACCTTGCTTTTCTCATCACTGAATTGCATCTTGTTGGATAGAGCCCAGTGCTCAAATCTGTCAAGTACCTTCTGAATCTTGAAGCTATCTTCCAAAGTTTTAGCAATTCCCATCAAGTTGGCGTCATCTGCAAATTTGATGAGTTCTACTTCGATCTTCTTGTCCAAATTATTTATGAAGATGTTGAAGGGTATTGGGCACAAGATAGAAGGTTCAGGTACCCCACTGCATGCTTATCTTCATGTGGATGTAGTTTCATTGAGGATTGCATGCTGGGTGTGGTTGGTCAGCCAACTATGAATACAACCAAACTGGATCTCACTCAAAACCTAACTTTTGGTCCTGCTTCAGATATGAATGCCAGGAGTCAAGATTGACTCAAAGATTAAATAAATAGATAAACATCATGTTATAAACAAAAAACCACATTTCCTTAAAAAAAGACAAAAAAACCCTCTCATGGTTCTGTTCATTCATATGATGTGATTTTGCAGATTTGCATCTTCATTTCTTCATTGCACCCTCTCTTCTACAGCTTTACCTTTGGCTTCAATCAACACAAGGATCATCATCCCTTACTTAGATTTAATTCAGTTGGAATTAAGTGCAACTAAATTAGATTTATTCTACTTAAACAAATGAATAAATCATAGTTTGGCAAATTAAATTCACGTGAAGAAAGGAAGAAATAAGTCATAAATCTCTAGGAACATATATGATTTATTCAATATTTCCAATGCAACTGCACTGATTGATTCAGTATTCCGAAGCATTCCCTTCTTTGTGCCATTAAAACATCTTGCGAAACAAATCCAATCTTATTTGTCTCCAAACTCTCTTAATGCTAGGAGTGATAACTGAATGTTTTGAATGGGGAAACTTAACAGAGTAACCTTTGCAAAGAATTGTAAAGTATTTTATTCCCCACTGAAAAATCACATTCTTTCTTCTTATTTTTAATTATTATGATTATTATTCTACTCCTTTTTTTTCTCCCTCATTTCCCCCCTAACTTCTCAGACTCTTAATTGTCTGTTAAGGGAAAAGAAAATGAGTCCTGCCCTTTTGCATTCTTGGAGTAACCTTTTCTGCTTGAAAGTCCCCTGAAAGACACAACCACTTCTGCAGCAGGTGTAATTTTAATGATGCTTTGATGCCATATGTCAAATCTCATCACTTGCTGTGAGGACTGACATTTCTTTTGATAGCTCCTAGCAACGGCAATACAAATTGTTGGTAGTCACTTCACACTGTACAAATAGCTCCTGCAGCAAGTACATTTAATTTTAGGTTCATGCTAGGTTGCACACCATACCGAACCATGTCCTCTGCTGTTCATGTTCATATTAGACAAATCTCTTTCTTATAAGAGGAAAAACCCATATATTCTATTACGCCCATGTGAGGCGAATTAGATTCGCTTAAATGAAGAGCTTCAGGCAGTGGGTTGTGAAGACCATGTTCAATGACCCAGAAGGAACGTGAGTAACCTTGAAGTACCATTTAAAAAGTGAGATGGAAGTTCTGCTCAGATGTCCATCTGTACAGTGCACAATAAGGTATTGCCATTGTACTTCAACATGATCACTTCCCTTTACTTTTAGAAATGAAGAGGCCACTTCCATGAGGTGCTTTAGATGAGCATGCTTCAAAGCACAGCTTGATGCTTCATTCATGTGTCATCTAACCTGCTCTAATATTGCGGCCACTGGTGACCAGTCACTTCAGCACTGAGACATATAAAAATGTAGATTTCTTGCCTTATAACATTACTTTCACCACTGGAACATATAATGATGTTGAAGATTCATGATCTAAATCACTTCTAAACATTGGCAGTCAATGGCGCCTTTAACATTAAAGTAAGTTTGCCTTTCTTATAGATGCCAGGCAAGCATTTTTCAAAACCCCCGAATGCTCAGAGGACACACACAGTTCTTCAGCAATGATGATTTGTGCTCCAGAAGCAATTCAGGAGTAAATAATTCAGATTCACAAAGATGGCTACAAAGAATATAAAGTACAAAACTTTTCCCTCTCTGCTCCCACCCTATGGAAAAACTAAATAATTAGCATACTTGCTAATTAATTTGGGAGGTTGGGGCAGTGTTCAGCATGTTCGAAACAGATGAACCATTATAGAGATATAAAAGCTGTATGAAAAAAACTTCAAATTGGATAAGCAAACTGAAAAGGAAAAGATTAACTCAATTATAGATACATGCAAAGTTGCTTTATGTTAGTCTCATCTGAACAATTGACCTTCTAGAGCTCTACTACTTGATTAGAAAAAAGACTGCCAGAGTGTTTTAAATGTAGCATTTAAAATATTTAAAGCGAGGCTCAATATTTTTATGGAAGTTTCAGTGTCTGTGTAAAATATCAGGAAAACTTTGCATAGTTCAATGAAGCTAAAATCTTTTCCCTGGAACCCTATTAAAGGAGAACCAATAGAACATGTTGGATATATGAATCCTAACAAGAAAAACATCTATCCAACATTTCTCTCAACCCCTCCAAATTTCTGCTGGAATAGCATCTAACTAATACACAGTGAGACTTGCTTCAGGGACTAGGGTATATTTCAACATATTTACTATATAATACATCTAGATTCTTGTATATAGACGTTCCATTCTCATAAAAATACATGTTGTTAGAATACAAGCAATAGCTTGATTAAAACATGTTGATAGGAAGAATAATTTCTTAAATCTAAGAGCTACAAAGTTCTATGCATTATTAATCCAGACTAATTTCTCAGATTTTACAACTCGCCTACAGATATTGTAGTGGTGTAAGCAGTGACCTTGCTTATAGATTAAGCATTGTTGGAAAGTCAAAGAAACTCTTTTAGCAGAGTGAATAGTGAACACCTTTGAAACAGAATAGCATTCTTTGCTTTCTTAAGGTCCTTGTTTGCATACAATATTTGCATCAGATTCAAATATCTGGCAGTAATGATGACCATCTGATTATCTTGTCTCATCTGCCACTCACTGATGCACAGAATCAAATGACACAATGTATTTCAGAGACAATCCATTTTACCTAGCAAGAATAAGCCACAGTGCTCTATTTCTAGAACTCTCTGAAGTTACCGAAAGAAAACTATTCTAATGATCGATGGATCAATACTAAAACCATTGTAATCAAGTATGGAACATTTGTTCTTTTTGTTCCACCAGGGAGGAGATGGTAGAGTCTAGCACAGTGCAACATCTCTTTATCACTGGAACACTAAGTCACTATTTCACCATTCTCCTCTGCATTATATTTCCTTCCCTACCCTAAACAAAGTGGCATAATTGTTTTATTTTTACCTCAGTTATTTAAGTTTGCTATGTAGTTTCTCAATGGTAAATTTAACTGGGAACTCTGGGCTAAAGATAGCAATTGAAAAGCACTGACAGATTTTCCATACTTGCATGGCCAAGTATCTAACAAGTTCACTTATTTTTTGTTTCCCTGTCTTCCCTTTTTGCAGTCTCATGTGCACTACTTAAATTGTGTTTTGACAATTGTTTGTATAAAAGGGCATTCTTATGCATGAGATAGACTTTTCCTATTGCTTGGTATTTAATGCCCAATTTAGGAAAATCTAGTAAGAAAGTTTTTTTTTTCTTTAAAAAAAAAACCAACTTCATGTCTAAACTCAGATTACAGTATATTATTGACTGGAAACAAGATCAAATTAAGAGAAATCAGTGAAGTTTAGACTTGCAAAAAGACAACTGGAGATGGAAGAGCTAGAATATAAAAGTACACTTCCATTATCTGAAGATTTTCAGGCAGAAAAAGGTCATTATTTGTTGCCTGTTGGTATACTACTGAAGTATAATTCTTGACACAAGTATTGTTATACTACGACACAAGTCAGTTGGAAATAATTTCATTTAGTTTCCTCATTTCATAATACAGATGTTTCTAAATATATACTTCCAAAGTGATACATTTTCCACCATAATAGATTCATGTTTTAATTTCCTATGCCTGTAGAGTTGTAAGCATTTCAAAATCCCAGTTGGGTGTTGGATTTTTATCACCACTGATTCCTCCTGTATTCAATCTAAGACTGTGCACATTTTTTTCTCTTTTATGAAATGAATAGGGAGTAATCTTTAATTTCCCCTTTACTGATTTTACAGTTTGTTACTCCAATCAAAATGTCTCTTTTAAAATGAAAGCAAAAAAATAATAATAATAAATTATATTATTTTAGCATCATTTTTTTCTGATGGTACCGTAGTGATAATCAGCACATCTCTGGAAAAATTGAAAGGTTTTATATGAGGAAGAGGGATTGACAAGACTAATTCAATAAAATTTTAATCAATCCTGAGACTGAAAAATTGTCATCATTATTGAACATAAAATATTCTGAAATCTTGTCAAACCTTTGCACATTTGTTCCTATACTTGTAATTAAAAATTTATGTCATTTGATTCTTATTTTCCAGTATACATGAAAAGGCACAGTGAAAGAATCAGTCTTCCATCCTAGTGTTATTTCACTGAAAATCCATGACCTTTGAAGAGCAAAAAGAGCTATCATCAAACAGACCAAAAGTTTTGAGAAAACACAGTGTTAAATACTGTTGGAAGATATTTGGGGTGTCTAAATGAGAAATGAGAACATTATGAGCCTGTATGAATCAACTTTGATTTGATTTAAAATGGTGATTCGATTCAAAGACAAACCAATTCAGTCTGAGCTGCTTCAAGATTTGAGATTCAATTAAGAAGGATTATCCATGGGCTATAAAAATGCTTGCAGTTGATTCATTTTTTCGCAGAACAGAATGCAAATACCTTCCAGCTTCAGTATATAGTTTTTTTAAAAAAAATAATACATTCTCCCTTTTAATGCTGAGAGAGCAGGGATGAAGGAAGCAAGTCTAAGGATCCTTCAAATGACTGTTTCAAGACAAAATTGCACTATACCATTGAAGGAAGTATCATTTAATAATGTACATTTTTTTCAAAAAAATCAAAGAACTGTTCAGAGTGTAATTTTTACCTGATTTTTGACATGAAAAATGAAGAATGATAACTCTTGACCTTCCTTCATGAGATAGTGGCATTATAGTTGTTACAGCTATGAGTGGTGCAGTGGTTTAGAGGTTGAGCTCTCGCCTCACAATCAGGAGGCTGCGAGTTTAACCCTAGGTAGAGGCAGATTTTTCTCTCTCTGGGTACACTGTCAGTGTTCAGCCGGTTCGGACCAGTTTTGGAGTACTGGTAGTGGAAATTTCAAGTAGTTCAGAGAACCAGCAAATCCCAACTCCAGCTGGCCTAATCCTCCCGCCCTATCGTTCCCTGTTCTATATTCCCTTGTTTTTTTAGCTCAGCTGATTTGCACAGCAGAGCAAATTTCTGCGCCTCAGCTGAGCTAAAAAACAACTCAGCTCACCAGTGCTGACACCAAGGGCATTCTTTGAGTGCTGAGCACTTGTGCAAAGCGCTCACTCATAGAACTGGTAGGAAAAGATTTGGAATCCTACCACTGGCCCACTGAGAATATATCTGCTGGAAAAAACCCTCTGCATTGGTGACAGGAAGGGCATCCTACCAGTAAACAGTCAGCTCCATTCCGTTGCCCAGACTTCAACCCGCAAGGGATTATGGGGTCATTAAAAGAGGATATGAGAGTTGATAGAGCTAGGCTTCTTGGGAAGCTTGTCTCCCTCTTCTTATTGGGGTGAAAAGACATGGGACCTTGTCAAAACATGTTCTTTTTGGGACAATACTGTGGAGAATGGCAATTGGCATTCCCTTGTAGGGTGATTGAGCCTTTTTGCTACTAATCTCTATATCATATGGGTTGCTAGGAAAGTTGTCTAACTGGATGAGAAGTTTTCTCTTTTGAATGGGCCTCTGGCCTCATCACCTGCAAGATCAGGTTATATTAAGATCAGGGACGTGCGGTCAGGGGAGGCAGGGGAGGCAGAGCCTCACCGCCCTCATCATTAAAAGAAAAAAAAAGGGAAAAGGGAAAAGGCACACGTGGTCCGATTCCCTGCCTTCCTGAGTCAACATGAAGGGGACTGCAGAGCGTGCTCCGCCGGCTCGCGCTCCGCGGTCCCCTTCATGTTGACTCAGGAAGGCGGGGAATGGGACCACCTGCCTTCCTGAGTCAACATGAAGGGGACCGCGGAGCACGAGCCGGCAGAGCGCGCTCCGCGGTCCCCTTCATGTTGACTCAGGAAGGCGGGGAATGGGACCACGTGTGCACACGTGGTCCCATTCCCCGCCTTCCTGATGACGTCACCAGCCTCACCAGCCATAAACCTCACCGCACGTCACTGATTAAGATAATGGGTTTGCTGGCGATGCATTTTTATTAGATAATTAGTAGCAGTAGAAGCAGGCTGGCTGACCAAGTACAGCGTATCATCTTTGAAAATTTTAAATATTAAGTTAGTGAAGAAAAATATGTGTGAACGAATATGTACATGCATATGTGTACTCTGAGAAATATATTATTATCCTTCTGCCCTATTTTTTTGTGTTTCTTTTCTTTTCTTTCCTTTGGTAGTGAACACTGACTTAATAGTTACAGTTCCAAAGTTCTTCATAGTTTATATATTTTTCTTGAAACATTTAACTGCAAAACATGTTCATTATTTCTCTGTTAAACTCTAACCTAGGAAGTTTTAACGAGTAGTAGTTGCTATTATAGTTGGAATGGCCCAATTACCCCTTTCAGCATGATTATTATTTTTGCTCAATTTTTTCAATAATTTCTTTTTAAAAATCAGATTCTTCATGAAAGAGTTTTCAAACACTGCTTCTCTTGATACAGTTCAGCTGCCTGCTGTAAATTTTTTAATAAGCACCTAGTATCTCAATAGCCATTCTATCATTTAGATTGGATATGATGCTCCACATCTGTTATGACTTCAAACCATGCAGCTTTACAAGTCAAATTTTTCATCCTTGCTTTTTAGACACAGGAAATAGGACTCATTTTCACATGAGATCCCTAATGCTTTTGATTTGACGGAGAAGAAATTATCATCAATTTTTAAAAGGAAAATAAATTTTGGATGAAAATGTTGTGGTGGGATGTGGGATTCTTCTGATTACCTTGGTTACAAGTTGTCTGAGCTGTATGAGAATTTTCTTCTTTAATGCATAATTATCTTCTAGCAGAGATGCTGCAGTATCTCTGATTCCTTGTGCCCCAAAGACTTGAAGTACCCCTGAGATTTACGATAATATGAAAAGTGTTAAAGAAAACATTTTCTAAAAAGTAAGAAAAATCACTGAACAATGAGGTGATATTTCAATAGTGATAAATTGCAACTGATTAGGGTGGGAAAACTTCTGTTTACTAGGTAGGACAGGTGATGAAATAGATTAGGAGGGGAGGGTTTATGGGAAATGGGAGAAAAAGAAGTGTCAAGGGAAGGAAGACAGAAGAGGCATATAAAAACAAAAAGTGAGGATAATCACCTTGCCCGGATAGTTGATTTCCTGATTTATATTGCAGAGCTCTTCCAACAGATAGAAATTGGAAGTGCCTCCTAACATCAATAGAAAAATCAAAGGCTTTAATGTAACTTGGATTGTTCATAAGTATGCCTCTCCCACAAAACACAGAAAGTCCGGGGAGTGGCTGTAATCCTGAATTATGTATATTCATTTATTTTTCCCTAAGGCCTGACTAGATCTATGTTTTCCTACTTATTGCAACCCCTGCCTATAGGTTTCCCAATTACAATGATTAAAGACAGTGAATTAATGGAACTGTTGATTTTTTCCCCTTTTATTTAGATAATTCAGAATGCAAATTTCAAAGACTCCATTGTGCATATAACCTACATTCCAGGCTACATCCTCCCAGCCCACAGCCCCAACAGAAGGAGTGAAGATTATAATTAAAGGAGAAGAACACTTACTGTTGACTTACTAACACAGAATGAGGCAAAATATTTTAACTTGGATGGTATTTCTGAACTCTAGACTCAGAAGTTAATTTTAACAGTGTTTACTATTATATAACACACAGTTGCTGATCAGAACTGAGCATCATGGATTTAAGCATTTGTTTATAGATAAGAGATAGGAAATAGAAAGAAGAGTTTATTGGTTGTATTATAAAAAAGGTGATAAGTTACTAAAGTTGTGATGAAAGGGGAAATCATTTACATGTTTTTTTCTTTACTATACTCTTATTTTTTTAATGTTTTCCTCTTTACACTTTTTATAATTTTTATATTTTTGTACTTTATATTTTTCATTGTAATGTTTTACGAATTTGCTATTAAAAAACAATAACCAACAGGCTCATGAAGGACAGCTGGCTCCTTGTCTGATAATCCAGCTTCTAAACACCTTTGTCCTCTAAATATGTTTCTGATACCCAAGTGCAAAGCCATGGAAAGAGACTGCAGAAGGGACAAGATTTCTGTCATCCTCAGAAACTTCTGATCAATCTTTGTAGCCTCTGAGAAATTAGTGAATGCATCAGGAAGCCATCGGTTTCTGTAGATCAGAGGTTTCAAACTCGTGTTGTCACATTCTCATCACATGGCAAATTGTGACTTTTCCTCTTTGCTGAAACGGGTGGGTGTGGCCAGTGCATGATGCATCTGGCCAACGGACCGTGAGTTTGACACCATTGCTGTAGAAGAAAGTAAAATATATAGCTTGTAATTAGCATTATTTATGTATTTATTAGCACTACATGTGCTGTAATACACGTTTCTCTCTTTCTCTCACACACTCTGTCTGTATCTACAATTTGTAGAATTGGGGCTCGCATTACTAGCACCATTTATGGCTGTTGTTTTTCTTTAGCCTCTTCTTGTAAACTATATAATACCTCTGTCCAGTCTCTGGAGATTTTGAACAAAGGGCTTCAATTGCCCCAGACCAACTTCACTTTGTACTTTGACTGGAATACTGGGGTTTTTGGGGGGAGGGGTGGTTCTTCCATTCCTAACTGTAAAACTGTTGTGATTTGGGCAATGCCATAATAGCTTCTTCCACACTAAATCTATGCATTTAAATTCTGAATGCTAAATGGGGGATGTTACATTTTATCTTATCCTGTTTTATAATAACATTATTTTTTTATCTCCTTTTAGAATGGTTTATCTCCCAAGGAGGGTGATAAAGAGCTGAAGAGCTGAATCTTTTAATCACTATGTCTCCATGCTAGATAGCCAGAAGGTGATGTTATAGAAACTATTTCAACTTTGGAATGTTGACCTTTTCATTGACAAAAAGGAAGCATAGAGTATGAAAGAATTTTTTTTTCTTGTACAATATGGTTACACTTTAGCTTCTCTGTGAAGCAGTCCCTGAATGATATTGGTGGTAGGAATAACTACCACCACTTGAAATGTTGGGCTTAGACAACTTAGAACTATGCCATCTTCCATCTGACCTAAGCGTAGTACTTAAAATTATCTGCTACACTGTCCTACCTGTCAATGACTACTCCAGCTTCAATCACAACAATACGTGCGCACACAATAGATACAAACTTAAGATAAACCACTCCAAACTCGATTACAAAAAATACAACTTCAGCAGCAAAGTGGTCAACACCTGGAATGCATTACCCGACTCAGTGGTTTCTTCTCCAAACCTCCATAACTTTAATCTTAGAATGTCTACTGGTGACCTCACCCCATTCCTAAGAGGTCTGTAAGGGGTGTGCATAAGTGCACCAGTGTGCCTACCATCTCTGTCCTAATGTTCCTTTTTATTTGTATTCATTTCATATATTCAAAATCATGTTTATACTTATATATGTTATCTGATACATGCTTGAAAAAATAAATATATAAATACATAAAACAAACAAACAAACAAACAAACAGGAAGAAGGACTAGACTGTAAAGACCCAAAAGGCTTGTGACATGACAAGTTTGGGACACCCAACTTTCCACTCCAAATATTATGGCCTCAAAACGCCAAGGCTTTCAGACTTTTCTTCAAAAATCCTAAAAACATCTTCTGAAGCAATTGGTAAAATACAGAAAATGCTTTCTTTTTCTTACCATCTAGTGGAGATCTATCTTTTTGTTCCATAGATCTGGTAGTCTTGGATAAAATATCACTAAACGGATGGAAGGAGGAAGGAGGAGCTTCCGACAATGGCAGTCGCCTCTTGAAGCTCCGGAATGCCAAGGAGCTCGGCGATGGGGGGAAAAGAGGCTGTTTCCGGCCCTCGTTCCATCTGAGGGCCGGGAGTCAGACAGCATGACCACCCTGGCCCATTTTGGACCCATTTGGGTCCGCCAGGGTGGGTCGGGAGGTTGGAGGGAAGGCTAAAGAGAAGATGGTGTGTGGAGTGGGGAGAGAAGCCTGCGGCGGAAATGGCGGCATTGCTGCAGCGGCAGCAGCAGCGTTGGAGAGCGTTGGAGAGAGCGGGAGGAAAGAGGACTATGGAGGCTGCGAATGTGAGGCTGCGAATGTGAGGCTGTGAAGCTGTGAAGCTGAGAGGCTGAGAGGCCTCGGGAGAGAGGCTATAGCCGCGGTGACGCCGGGAAGGGAAGAGAATTGTTGGAATGTTGGAAGGAGAGAGGCTGGTTAGCTGGAAGGAGTGAGCAGACACTGGAAGGAGAAGGAGAAAGGTTGGTGAGGCTGGTGAGCAACGTTGGAAGGAGAGAGGGAAGAAGAAGCTGGAAGGAGAGAGAGAGAGAGGTTGGTGAGCAGAGAGGATTGGAAGGAGAGAAGGAGAGATTGGAAGGAGAGAGAGAGAAAAAGAAGGAGTTGGAAGGAGAGAAGCTGGTGAATGGAGAGAAAGAGTCTGCGACTGCGGCTGCAGCAACGCTGGATGGACGCTGGAAGGAGAGAGGCTGGCACCAACAGCAGCAGCCGCTGAAAGAGCTGACATGGATGCCAGGAACATCATTAGGACATTGGGTGAGACCCACCAACATCTGGATTTTGGGTGGGGGTCATGAGAGAACAGGATTGGAATGGAGGTTGGGGGCGGCTGGGGGCGGCCTGGAACACCGGGGGCCACCGGAAGCCCTATATCAGGGCTATGGGTAGGCCACAGGGATGTCTAGGCCAAGACCATCTGCCCCCAAGAACATCGTCCCCCTCCCAATTGGGAACCCCATTCCTTAAGAACTCTAGATTACTATCTACAAACTCTCTCTATGAACTCCCACCCACCTAGGATCATCTAGGCTGCTACCACCCTTTGGACCATCTCTCCACCACCCAGACCACCACTTGGACGTTTGATTACTCTTCCCCCCCCTTTTTTTTTGACTGACCACTCATCATCCACAGCACCTTGACCCCATCGTGTTTTTAAGATCTTTTAAGATTATTTATTCGAGGCTAGACCTGCTCCGTCTGAGGGAGTCTCCCCTCTCGCAGGCATGGCCCTTGTCGCTTGTAAGGGCCCGTCTTGATGACGGGTTTATAGACCCCAAGAGGTGGAAGAAATGGAAGAAACGGAAGCTTTGGGGGTTTTTAAATAAATGTTTTTTATCCTTTTTAGGGGGTTCCAGGGAGGGTTTTAGGGTGGGGGGGAAATCTGTCCAGGAGGGGGACCAGTGCCAGGCGAACAGGTGAGTCTAGGAGGGAAGTGAGTGTGGTGGAGGGGGGGAGGGGAAAGAACATTCCAATAGGGGTTGTCTTATTACATCGGTCGCGGGGAGGAGGGGATGCGAGGACAGGAGAAGACCACAACGTCGGTTGGGAGACCGTGGTTGTTGGTTACACCCGGTCGTTTGTATCAACCCCCGCAATCTAGGTGGTCAGGAACTACAGAGCCAGGGCCTGAGGCTGATGCTCTGCAATGCAAGGTCCGTGACCAACAAGGCCCCCCTCATTAATGAGCTGATCTCAGAGGGGGAGCTGGACCTTGCAGGGATAACGGAGACCTGGTTGGGCCACGAGGGTGGTTTACCCCTCGTGGAAATGTGCCCACCGGGTTTCCGTGCATTCCATCAGCCTCGGGCCCTGGGTAAGGGTGGTGGGGTGGCGGTAGTTAAGTCAAGTGCGTTTCAAGGTGTTAATTACTATCTTTAAAGCGCTCCATGGCTCAGGACCTAGGTACTTGCGGGATCGCATCCTACCACACACTTCCCTGCGACCGATTCGCTCTCACAGGGAAGGACTCCTCCGGGTGCCGTCCACTAAGCAATGCCAACGGGCGGCGCCTAGGAGTAGAGCCTTCTCTGTGATGGGCCCAACCCTCTGGAATGACCTCCCCCCCGATATAAAACCACCACCGACTTCCGCTCCTTTCGACCTGTTCCGTTTAGCCAGCCTGGCCCATTTATAGTTTTATTCTACCTCCTGGCAGATATTTTAATTGGGTATTTTTAGGGTATTTAAATATTGCTTTTAATTACTTTACTTCAGATATGTACAGTTTCTTATTGCCTCCTCTTTGTGTTTGTATTTTCTATTTATTGATGTGTTTTTATTTGACTGTACACCATCCTGAGTCCCTTTGGGGAGAGGGGGCGGTATAAAAATCTAAATAAAAGTAAAAGTAAAGTAAAGTAAACCACCACTAAAATGAGATAATGAAGATGTTGAGAAATAGTTACTTCAAGGATGTCTAAGGTCCCAAGAAAGCATTGAGAAGACTAAGAACTAAATATAAAAGTGGGCTCAAAACTGCATACTTCTCTGTGGATAAGCTTGATATAATAGGAGAAGTTTGGAGAAGTCAACTCTGTAGTATAACTAAAATTAAAAATGTTTCTTGAAGGGCAAGTCTCAGTTCATGACACTAGATAGAAATATATTTGTTTGACTAATAGGAACAAAGAATGTTTCTCTCAAATAGTTATTTTAAATGAAACACAGGAGGAAACATCTTCAGAGATCTAGATGACAGCAGATGTTGCAAGTAAAAATATGTCTGACTTTAAAAATTACTATATTTTTTGGAGTATAAGACGCACCTTTTTCCCTCAAAAATGAGGCTGAAAATCTGGGTGCATCTTATACACTAAATACAGCATTTTTGCCTCCCCAAACCCTGCCCCCTTCACCAAAATGGCTGTGCAGAGTCTTTAGGAACCTTGCAGAGTGCAGACCATTTTTTGCTCAATTCTGCCCCCCCCCCAGACCCCAGGAGCACTCTATAAGCCTCCTAAAGCAGCGGTTCTCAACCCGTGGGTCGGGATCCCTTTGGGGGTCGAACAACCTTTTCACAGGGGTCACTAAGACCATCGGAACTCTAAACTTTAAACTCCACCTTGCGTTCCTCGAAACCCCCCATGGATGGGCTCCGGAGTCATCGCCAGCCATGCAGAGCATCACCATGGCTCCATGCCGTAGAAAACATAGGTGTGCATGGACACCCCATACAATTACAGCATCGGGGACTTCATAATGGCGGGAAAGTGTTCTCACTCTGAAAAAGTGCTGCCTTGTCTTTCACAGCCACCTTGTTTCCAATTGGGGAGAAGAAATCCTCTGCATGGATCCCCCCAATTGGAAAAAGACGGCTGTGAAAGATGTGTGGGGTCCAGAGGCCATCCATGCTGCCAAGGACGGCCACTGGACTGGATGCCAGCGGTGCTGGAAGCCGGGAGGATACGGCGGCTGGGGTGCTCTGAAGCAGCGCCAGCCAGCATGTCCTGCAAGAAGAGCCCCAGAGGCAAGGGTAGCAGTGCCACACCTTCCTCTGCCCTGCCCATTGCCCAGCAACGTGCTGCCCACCGCTGCTTCATCAAGCAGCCCGGGCAGGGGGCAGGCGTGGCCTCGTTTCCAATGGGGGGGAGAAATCCTCTGCATGGATCCCCCAATTGGAAACGAGATGGCTGTGAAAGTTGTGTGGGGTCCAGAGCCCATCCGCAGGGGGGAGGGTCCCCTCGCATTCCTCATCTTCCCCGGATGGCATCAGGAGTCATCGCCAGGTGCGCAGAGCTTCGCCATGGCTCCACGCCATTGAAAACATAGGCTTGTGCACACCCCGTAAATTACAGCCTCGGAGACTTTCCCCCAGGGAGAAATGCTGCTGCCAGGTACTTTTAACCTGTGATTAAAGGTGACCACAGTAAGTGTGCATGTGTGTCTGTGTGAGTGAGACAGACAGACAGACAGACAGACAGACAGACAGACACACACACACACACACACACACAGTGACAGAGATGGGGGAGGGAGGGGAGAGACAAAGAGACACACACACACACAGACAGACAGACAGACAGAGACACACACAGAGAGAAAGAGTGAGACACACACACACACAGAGTGACAGAGATGGGGAGGGAGGGAGGAAAGGAGGGAGAAACAGACAGAGACGCATAGAGAGAGAGACACACAGAGAGAGAGTGATTGAATGAGTGAGTGAATGAGTGAGAGACAGACAGACAGACAGACAGAGACACACAGAGAGAGTGAGTGAGAGACAGGCAGATAGACACACACACACACACACACACACACACACAGTGATAGAGATGGGGAGGGAGGAGAGATAGACAGAGAGATACAGAGAGAGAATGACAGAGAGAGACAGAGGGGGAGGGAGGGGGAGGGAGGGGAAGAGAAACAAAGAGCCACACATAGAGAGACAGACAGAAAGACAGACACAGAGAGATAGAGAGATAGACAGAGACAGAAAGAGAGAGAAAGAGAAAGATATATTCTCTTAATATATAGATATATTAAGAAATATTTCACAATATATAATTACATATTGTTTTTGTGATTAATCACTATGTTTTAATTATGTTCAATTTATAACAATAAAAATACATCCTGCATATCAGATATTTACATTACGAGTCATAACAGTAGCAAAATTACAGTTGTAGAGTAGCAACGAAAATAATTTTATGGTTGGGGATCACCACAACATGAGGAACTGTATTAAAGGGTCACGGCATTAGGAAGGTTGAGAACCACTGTCCTAAAGGCTGTGCATGCAATTTTGTTGACAAAAAACGGCCCATTTTTTTCTCGTTTTTGCCGCCCCCCATCCCCCAGGAGCACTCTACAAGCCACCTAAAGGCTATTCATGCCTTTAAAAAAATGGGTCATTTTGGGGAGATCTGCAGAGAGCAAAAACTTTTTTTAAAAATTTGCCTCTTCAAAACCTTGGTGCGTCTTATACTCAGGTGCATCTTATACTCTGAAAAATATGATATGTTAATTATCAATTACTTGGAAAAGTCTATTTAGTTATGAATTTAACTTTTATGTAACCTACAAACCCTTTCCTCCCCTCTTCTTTCCCTCCCCCTCCTTCTCCCCCTTCCCCACTTTTACTCCTTTCCCTCATCTCATCCACCTCCATCTCAAGGGCAGAGAGTTGCTATTTTTTCTGCAATGTGAATGAATTTGCTGCAAAAAAGTGAATGCAATCATTCCTCATCTTTTCTTGCATTTCTAATTTGTACATTAAAAGAAAAACTCCAAGTCTTTATTTTCTACTAGCCACATTAAAACAACCTTTATTTCTGGAAATTGGAGCATCACAGTGGCCCAATGGTTAAGATGCAGGACTTCTCAGCTGGAAAGCCAGCAGCCCAGGTTCAAGACGCAAGCACCACATGATAGGGTGAGATCCTGTCCTTGCTCTTGCCAACTTCAAAAGCATGCAAATGCAACTAGATAAATAGGTACCACTTTGGTGGGAAGAGAATAGCGTTCCATAATGTCATGCTGGCCACAGGGCTGCAGAAATGTCTTCAGACAGCATTGGGTCAATAGGAGTAAAAGACACAGGAACTACTTTTTTTTAATTTCAAGGAATTACAGAACAATCTTATTCATATTAGCTTAAAAAGGATACAGTATATAATTTGAGCAACAAGGCTTGTTGTCTCTAGAAGTACACCTCCGAGGTATCTCCAAAATTATGATCAAATTGTCATAGTTAATGTGACAGAAGGGGGAAATGGCTAAATACACAGGGAGGAATAGTAACTGCATTCAACTAAATTTTAAGTAATATTAAATTAATTTCCATCAAACTAAATTTTTGGCCTGGACTATTTCTTCTTTCTGTCTCATCCACTTGGCCTGGACTATTTCTTCTTTCTGTCTCAAGTATGATTTTAGCAAGTCATTCAAGTAAAATTGTAGCTTCCGGCTCAAAAGGAATTGAATAATCCTTAGAAGTAGGATTGAATAATCTCAGTATGTTCAAATGACTTTATTTTCTTTAACTGTAGACAAAAATGTGTATTATTTTTTTAAAATGTTCAGGTTTACAATTGGAAGGCACACTCTTATTTTACATCAGGAGAACACCTTTTAAAGAAAATTCCTTTATCTTTTCTTTATCTTTGAAACCACTGTCTTTGGGTGGAGGCATTCCAACTGTACTATGTTTTCTTTAGAGTTAGGAATTGACTCTCCCATTGCATTGTCACTTTCACTTGGCATATTTCACTTCTGAAATATACATGGGCTATAAATAAGCAGTTAAAATGCTTCGCCTGCATATAACGTACACATGGCAATTCAGCAAGTCATATTTAATATTTTCTAAGGGACTATTTCCTATCTTATGAATGTCAAGAAAAAGATAACATGTAACGGTAATGTTCTTAAAGCATATGGAAATTTGTGATCAAGTCTACATCATTCAACATCGTACACATAATGCAAAATATCCTGTATTTTTCCCTCACTATAAATTTAAAATAAATACTTAACAACTAGAACTGAATAGGGATGATTGCGTGTGAATGCCTGCATGTTAGTTTATTCATCACAATCCTATGCATTTTAAATACAGGTAGTCCTTATTTTGCAACTGTTTCATACTGTGGCCTTTTGTAGTTAAAACAGTGATGAAAAAGTATGATCAATCCTTGTATTTATGACCTTCAAAGGTCTATAAAGCATGGAAAATTAAAGAAAGTTTTGCTTAGTGAGCAAGTTACAAGTTCCAATTGTAGTTGCTAATGCAATATATGCTACTTTTGTAAACAATTTAGAAGACTAAAAGATCCAATGGCTGCCCATAAAAATGGGCATATTGAGATCTTCAAATCTTTTCCAAAAGTATTTATTATTTCATTTGTTTCCCGTCACAATCCCAGTGAATCTTAGCAGCTTATATATGAAGAACAAATAACCATATTTTTAACTCCATAAGACACAACTGACCATAAGACCCACCTAGGTTTAGAAAACAAGGAAAAAAATATCAAGCAGAGCCTGAGAGGAGCACAGATAGGTGTCATACCAGCTCTGCCTATTGACTCTTGCACTGCAGAAAAGAGACAAAAGAGATGGACAATGACAAAGACAGAAGAGACAGCACTGGAAAAGAATCCCATGACCCGGCTGCTATTCATCAAAGGACCAGCACCGTCCACCTTTTTTTTGGGGGGGGGAGTGTGTCACTGTGTTAATTGGTTTGCTAGCTGCGCTGAAAATTTACTGTGCAGGTCACAGTTCTTATCTGCAAGTGATTTAGTGTGCCTGCTCCTTCACATTCCTTCCATAACTTTCTCTTCTGATCTTCCGTTCGCCTGCCGAAGGAGGCAAGCACATAGCTTTGCCAAGATGTAATTAATTCAGTTAGCAAGTTTTGTATTTTTATTTTCTTTATATTAAAAATGTTTTTATTAGATCTTGCTTTGGGTTTATTTTCGCTTATTTCAAAAGTATGCTACAAGGCATGCCAAGATTCAAACCTCCTTAATTGAGGGCGGAATTCACACCCTAACAGATGGTAGCAGAGCATGGTCAATTTATGGCTTTTCCTTATTAGTTACTTTAAAGATAAGTGTATAGGCTAATTAGACAGGATGATTTAACAACTGAGGAACGTTTGAATCATTTTCTAAGATGCCTAAGAAAAAAAAGAAACAGAAAGATTTCTCTTCAAGACATTCCGATGGCTCCCTCCCCTCTGATGGAGAAGCGAAAAGCATTTTACGCAGCCTTCCAAGCTTTCAAATGCCGATAGCTTCAGCAACCAGACTGGATGGAGAATCTGCTATGGGCAGATCTCACCAAGATGGGACTGCTCCAGGAGATAACGAATCTCGACCAAGGTCAGTAGATTATTTTCCTAATTATGCCTGCTCCCAAATGACTAGAGATTTTGAAACCCTCTGCGCCAGGCCAAAGCTCTCGCGACCGCGGGAATTTCACTCCCACACACAAGGAGATATGTATGATTCTCTCCACACTTCTGAACAAGATATGGAAAGCTATCGTAATCAAATAGAATTCTTTGAAAATGAGCTGTTTCAAGCAAAAAGGGCTTATTCCATGCTCAAGTCAGAGAAGAGAGATTCCCATGCTTTTCAAATTTCTGAAAACGCCATTTTGCCTTCTTCTCCAAAGCCTAAGACACATCCCCTGGTGGATATTTTGTCAGGCAAATCAGAACAGAGAGATGTGCATACATCACAATTGCCACCTGATCTTCTTTGTTCACCAATTCCATATGCCATGCAGGCAGAAAAGTTACAGCCAAAAGATGTAACCACAGCATCATCTCCTGGCAGAAATTATTTACTACAGACGGCAGAATATTCGTATATTCAGGCTGCAAGGCAAAAAGTATATCCACAGGCCCAATCTTCAGCACCCATTGATGGTGCACGTGCCTTCTCAGATGGAACACAATGATACTTAATGCAGCAAAGGCAGATACCTGCCACCCAAGCAAGCCATGTTAATTTTGCTGCCCAAACACCAGCTCCAGCTGTAACACAACAACCACAGGTTAGATTACAGCAACCACAGGTGCAACAGCAGCAAGCTTTTCAAATGCACATCCCTCAGCAAGCATTCTTTGCTCCTCCATTGACTAGTGAGTCAAAGTTAAAGATGTCAGGGCAAAATTATAAAGCCTGGGTTAGTGAGATTTCAATTTTGCTTCGCAGAGAAGGTACCCATTGTATGGTGTTTAATCCTCCTGCCCAGCCATAAGAGACCTAGAGACTAAGGCTTGCATAACATTATTAATAACCATTGGAAACTGAACTGCAGGTTATTTTTTCGCCTAATGCAACAGCTCAACAAATTTGGGCCCATTTGGAAGATTGCTACAGGCCCGTTTCAATTGAATCTTCATGTTTGCTCATGTCTGAGTTCCATGGTTCAAAGTTGAAACCTGGTGAACAAATTGGTGGATATTTGACCAAACTGAAAGGAATGAGAAAAGAATTGAGAGAAAGAGGCCATTTTATTGATGATGTTCAAATGATCAGCATTATCATTAACTCATTGAATTATGAAAACAAGGAAACAAACTAAAGGATTGGCATTCAGGTAAAACAACAAAACTCTGGGAGAAAACAAAAGTTAGAGTAAGGCTAGAACTTGGCTGAAGTTTTCTCTTCCTTTATCTGTAGAAAAATGTCATAGTGTTGGGTTACAGCCAACTTTAGTCTTCTACTTATAAGTCTTATAATGTAGTTCTCTTCCCCTCACACATAACTCCTGGAGGCTTTGTTTCAGCTATTATCACAATATGGAATTTTGCTTCTGCCAGAAAGAGTGGGGAGATGGTAAATATAGAGCAATGGTGCATCCTCAAGTATCTTTCTTCTTCACATGTCGGAAATATTTATCTCTTGAAGGAGCAGACTGCTTCTCATTTTCATTAGAAGTCTCAAGTGGGTATTGAAATGTTCTAAAGCAGGAATTATGAAACTAAATGAACTGGCCTTTGTCATGGCTGGCCTTTCTAATTTTAAAACAGGTGCTGTCTATCAGGTGAAAATGGTCCCAGATCTTTGGCTGAAATTTAGACAACAGGAGAGTTTGCAGTGTACTTTGGAAAGCATTGTAAGTGCTATCCTTTCTAGAAACAACATGTTATTGAGACAATAAATGAAATGGCAATTTACTGAACAAATGACTAAACAAGGAGGATAAATAGTAGAAGCAGCAATCAGGTTGCATAATGTGTTATATTTATAAAAATCCAGCTTCTTCATTGTAACAGTGTGTGTGTGTGTGTGTGTGTGTGTGTGTGTGTGTGTGTGTGCAGCAGAGCCTTCTTCTACTTTGATCTACAACATAGCATTATGATGCCACCTCAACAGCTCATTGAGCAATATAATGTGCTGTGTAAAACAACCAGGAATAGGAAGTGCAAAGACACAAAAACATACATATCTCATATGGACCAAAATTATATTTCAATACTAAGCAATACTAACCAAGCATTACTGGGCTGTTACAAAAACAAGCCAATTTTTTTTTCTTCTATACAAAAATTCCAAGCCCGTTGGAGTGATGCTGATAGCTTAATCAGTTAACTAAGGGACATCACAGTCAGCCCTTATTATAGGAATGCAAATAATATATGATTAATTTAATGCATTTGACTGCTTTGTAAGCACTCTAAATATAGTTTATAGTTTATCTCTCTCAGCAACAGATCTACAATATAGCATTATGATGCCACCATAGCATTATGATGCGAAAAATTCTTTATGGATGTAGGGAAGACTTTGATATGCAGACATACTACAGTCTCATATCACCCATGACAAACCTAGTTGGAAATGAAACCAGGTCAAGAAATACTTTCCTAGATGTCAACATCTTCCTTTGCTCTGGACACCAGCATTCTGGCTGGACCCTTTTATCCTAGCCTGCTTTCTTCCTTTCTAAATTGGTTAAAACAAGAAAAGAAGTATACTAATGGTGCATTTCTGCCCTTAAAAAATGGTCAATGGTCCCTACTTGTGCTATGGCTAATTAATTATGAGGATCAGCCCTCCTCAGCAAAGAAATTAAAAGAAATTAAAATCTGAATTGAAAAAGAAGAAACATATAAACACAAAGATATATAATTTACACCAGCATCGCCCCCCAGTAAAGCTTCAGCTTCAGCTGAAGTTTATAATGTAATGTCAGAATCCAGCACAGTCAAAAAGTGATTGGAGATGAATCAGAAATAGTCTAAACAAAGCAAAAGAAAGTAAAGATCTCAAGGCAGGTGATTTCTTTTTTTCCCCCACAATTATTTTTTATTTTTTTATTTTCAAAACAAACATAACACATAAAAATCTTCCTTCTTTACATACTGTAAAAAGTGTATCACTTGGTTAAAAAAGGCTTTCGTGCAGCTCTTCCACCGTCATCAAGTATAGTTCATGTTAATTCTAGTATTTTAACTCAAATGTTTATACATATTACCATCATCATACCTCCACTTTTATTTGACTATAATTGTTTAAACGTCCATCATAATATATACCAAAATTTAGTACATAATCACATACTGGCATTTCATTTACTATTTCTAAAATCCTCCATTAACACTGAGTCTTTATATCCTATTCTAGCTAAATATCCATAATATTTAATAACAAAATTTTCTAATCCTCCTTTCTAAATCACTGTTTACAATTTGCATCCATTTCTTTATTATATATATATATATATATATATATATATATATATATATATATATATATATATATATATATGTGTGTGTGTGTGTGTGTGTGTGTGTGTGTGTGTGTGTGTGTGTGTGTGTGTGTGTGTGTGTGTGTGTGTTTGTGTTTGTGTTACAGAGCTAAATAGCTCGAAATGGATCTATACTAGTCTCCCTTTATTTTATCAGCACAAATACAACATATATATATATATGTGTGTGTGTGTGTGTGTGTGTGTGTGTATGTATGTATGTATGTATGTATGTATTTGTCTTACAACCCCTGGTATGACTAAATATGGGAGGAAGGTCACTACTCCCTCTTTCTGTCCTTCGGCTTATCACAGAAGACCATGCAGGCAGAAAACCATATTTTTATTTTTAATGTTGCCTTTTTATATTTGTGTTGTATTTGTACTGATAAATAAATAAAGGGAGACTAGTATAGATCTATTTCGAGCTAATTAGCTCTCATCAGCTAGCCATACCCTTACTGGGATTAGAACCCGGGCTGTATATATCTTAGGCAGGAGTCTTAGCCACTAAGGCACGGGCTCTTTTCCTTATTAGATTTAGGTTTAGGTTTTATTAAATTTATAGACCGCCCCCTCTCCCCGTAGGGACTCGGGGACCTTCCTCCCATATTTAGTCATACCAGGGGTTGTAACACAAATACATACCTATTTCCCTGGCTCAACTGATAAGGAAAAGAGCCCGTGGCTTAGTGGCTAAGACTCCTGCCTAAGATATATACAGCCCGGGTTCTAATCCCAGTAAGGGTATGGCTAGCTGATGAGAGCTAATTAGCTCGAAATAGATCTATACTAGTCTCCCTTTATTTATTTATCAGTACAAATATATATAATCATTATCCTTTATTTATTTAACTATATCCTGCATCATAACATTTCCCCCCTAATAATCAAAACTTAACTGTGTCTAATTTAGTTCTTTATTATTATTATTATTTTATTAACCTTTATGTATAATCCAAAAGGATTCCTGACCTTCCCTGACCTATTATTATCATTATCCATTTTTTATTTAACTATACCTATTGTCACTGAATTTCACTAATTTTAGATAGTTTTAAATTATACTCTTCCATCTATCAACCTGTATCTTTCCAGTAACAAAACAGTCTCATATCTTCTGCCATTTGTGGGACTGATCTTCTAAACATCTTCTTGATCAAATCTATATGGACTTCTCTTAGCAACTCCTTGATTATAAAATCTCTCATGTACTCTTGATGCCCTCTTTCTGTTTCCTTTGATTGTCAGCAGTGTTATCAATATTTTTGCCGATAGAATTTCATAGTCCATAGATTTTTAAATTTCTTCTTCTTCTTCTATATCTTGCTATTTGGAATAAATTTCCTCTCCATTTAATTCCTCTTTTGATATTCCATTTTTTCCTTTTTCAAAAATAAACCAATTGCCATAGATATCGACAGGTTTAATCTCTTTATATTCATTTTCCACTTCGGTTTTTTGAGTTTCAATCACCTCATTTTGCATTTGATAAACATCCTCAATTTTTTCATCATATTTTGCTGTTAAATGCTCCAAGTATTCCAGTTTTCTCTCCATTTTCTCCTCTGCATTTAATAATTTTTGAAATTCTGAAAATATTCCTTGCAAGTTTAAAACCTCTATGTTCTCTTTACATGCCATATTATCATACGCAGCTGCTCTCACTTGGAAGGTCAACAAGATTAAAGCATAAGTTCACAAAGACCACTGTTTTCACTTTAAATGCACTTCAAAGGGACATCTGACTTCTCTTCTTATCACTCCATAGCCAAGCCATGAGTCTAAACAAAGAAAGTTCCGCCTGAATAAACACAACTCCGTTCAGGAAAGCCACCCAGCATTCGAGCAGCGCAGCGCTGTTAAAAAGTTTCTTTTTTGCAACTATTTTATATTTCAAGTTGGAAAAGGTGGTCCAAATGAGTTTTTCTAATGAATTAGAAAAGTATCCACAACAATGAGAGAGGAAAACTTTGTTCTATAGATCACAGAGAATCACAAAGAAAAGGTAGAAGAAGACTTGATCCATCCATTTTTAAAAGCTTGTAAAGATTCCGACCATGTAAAAAGCATGAGATAATCACTGTCCAAAACCATTCCAAATTTAATTTCACCGGTTAATTCTTCTATTCTTCAATTTAAATTAATTTTTAAGTTTTTATAGGCAGTCTCTTTTTTTAAAACAATAAAAATTCCTCAACAGCTGGAAACACTTTCTCTTTCCATATCCTTCCACTTTGGAAGGACTTCGTCAGCCTTGGCTGGATTTTTTTGTCTCCGGCTTGAAGAACTTCTCTTGCTTCCTTCATGGATTTTGCGATCTCCCCAAGATCAGCAAGACGTATTCTTCCTTTTCACAGTGACTTCGGGACGGTTTAGGTCCGTTTGGACCACCCAGTGACAAAAGTATTGGCTGTGGTCTTAGAGCATTGAGACACAACCATATTGTTGCAACACTGGCTCCTCCCCCAAGGCAGGTGATTTCAAAGACAGATGGGAAGACAAAAAATATCTGATGGGGTAAAAGTAGAATTTGTGGGGGAAAGGGAAAGAGAAGTTGTAAGAAAAATTGAAGACATGAGGAAAATTGCTTGCAGTGCAGTTTTGTAAAACATTCTCTTCTGCAAAAGAGTCTTTTGTTTTTCTACTTTATGCTCTGGCTGCTTAGATTTCATTTTGATCTTCAATCTTTTTTTTAATGAAACTTATTCTATTCTTGGAGGAAAGAAGGATTCTTTTGCTGGTTCTGTTATTGAGCTACAACAGCACTTCTGACTCAACTTGCTTGGTGATGTAGTTGCAAAGCACAATGTCACATTACTGCATCACTTAGGAATGGTAATTCTAGCACTCCTCGTTGCCTTCATTAATTAAGGATCACACAGGGCAATCAACAAAAGACCTCACAGGTCATGACTCCCAACTTCCTATGGCAGGGTGCATGCACGGGGGTGGGTGGGTGGGTGTTGCATGCACATTGCATTATTGGTGTGTGTGCACACGTGCTTTCAGCACAGTACCAAAAAGGTTAGCCATCACTATACTATGAGATTCCCCATTGACTTTTCTTGTGGGAAACTGGGAAGGAAATTTGAAGATCACAATCACATGACTGGATAACGGTGACATTGTAATTGAAAACTGGATAACAAGTGCCTATTCACTTGACTACAGGAAATTGCAACAGCCAGAACTTTGAAGATCTTTTGTAAATCCCTCTTATTTAGCACAATCACAAGTTTGCATGGCTGAAAATAGAAGCATGTTTCTTCAGCATTTGATACTAAAGGGGAGTTGGGGGGGGGATATGTTTGTACATTTATGTATTTATTTTTAAAATAAAAATTACCATAATTCTTGCTTAGTTTGATGCTATATTTTCTTACAAGAAGTATAAAATTTAACCTCCCCCCCTCCAATACACTAGCTATCATTATCTGTTTGAGAATAAGATAATTGATTTCTTCTGCCTCCCAGTTCTACTTCTTCCTCCAGAATGAATGGATGCTGTTTTTAGTGAGGTGATATCCCCAAATGTTGATTGATACCAAAAGACTTCTTTGGTGTGAGTCAGATCTAAATTAAGACATGTTTGCAACCTCATATCTTGCAGGACAGGTGGGCTGCTGGGGGTTCACAGGGGTTGGGGAGATCCCCTATCTAAGATTCTGTGCAGTTCAGAGAACCCTCAAATCCCACTCCTGGCTGGCCCCACCCACCCTGCCCCTCCCAGGAGACCCCATGAGACCCATTTGGATGCAGGTAAGTGCAAGGCACACACGGAGACTCAGGGAAGGCGAAAAATGGGCCTACTCAAGTTTGGGCCCATTCCCAGCTTCCAGAGGGCTTCCGGAGTCTGGGGAGGCCATTTTTGTCCACCAGGAGAAAATGCCTCCAGAGCTCAGGGAAGACAAAAACACCCCACCACCATGGTTCAGGCGGCCGACTAAGCCATGCCCACCATAGCTACACCCACATAGTGACCAGGCAGAGAACAGCTTGCTAAATTTTTTGAAGCCCACCCCTGGCCCATACCTTCTCTGTTACTGTGCCCATCATATAGAATATGATCCCTCTAATACAGTGTTTCTCAAACTTGGCGACTTTAAGTCCTGTGGACTTCAACTCCTAGAATCCCCCAGCCAGCATAGCTGGCTGGGGAATTCTGGGAGTTGAAGTCCACAGGACTTAAAGTCGCCAAGTTTGAGAAACACTGCTCTAATATGTGGATGCCCTGCCCCTGCCTGCCTTTCATACATTCCCCCTCCCCCATTGAAATTTAGCTGTGGAAGATTTGTAACCCTGTCCTGAATTCTAACTTTGTATAACAGTTACGGCAACAGATTAAAAACCAGGCAACTATGAGTTCTAGTTCTACCTTAGGTATGAAGCTACCTGGGTGACTTTGACTAGTCACAGCACACAGATCTAGGAAAGAAGCAATGGCAAACCATTTCTGGAAACTTAGAAGAATTTCTAAGAAAATTTCTGAGAAAATTACAGGGACTTGTCCAGGCAGTCTCTAGGAGTCAAGAATGACTTGAAGGCATCTAGCCATGCAAAAGCACACTTATATATAACCAGTCATGCTGGAAAGAACACCTATGAAAATTGATAAGTTGTGGCTGGTCCACCCCTGGAAGCTTTCAAACAGAGACTGGACAACCATTTATCTGAACTGGTATAGGGCCTCCTGCAGGAGCAGGGTTTGGACTAGAAAATGTCTGAGATCCCTTCCAACTCTTTTATTCTATGTTCTAGCAGATTAATTAAATGAATTCCCACATAGGTCTCCATCATTAGATGCCTCTGAAGGGGCAAGACCAAACCAAGGAAATCTGCTTTGTTTAAATAGGATGGAAACTTTGCTTTTTAAACTGTGCTCTGTTCATTCATGTGACGTTGTTATTTTTTTCCCTGTTCAGCAGCACTTCTGGAAGCAGTCCAAATTACAAGTTGTACAACAGCTAATAAATTAGGCCAGCTGGCATTCACAAAGAAGTTAGCAAAAGGAAGTGGAAACAAATTACAGAAGCTATGCATAAAACTTGTAAAAAGACTTATTAAGCTCCAAAGCTATTTTGAATGGTATAAATCTGAGTTTAAGAACTTTGCCATTAAGCTTCCATGTTTGCATTGCCTAAATCTGAGCAAATAATTAGACATCACTTCTTTGTGTATGTGAGTGAATTAGTAATAAATAAGGAAAAGGACATAATTGTAAAAGAATGTGACACTGAGAACTGCATTCCACAGAAAAATGCAACAAATAAAGGACTAAAGAGTTTCTAATTAACATTACGTGCCGTGCCAGGTAGTTGAGAAGAAAGGAAGACTATGGTAGAGCAGTGAAATAAAGCATTCAAAACAACTAGTTGCATTTTTACTTCAGTATATATTTTATTTCTTAGACAACCTATTTTCATAATAGTCTACACTGTGAATAAACCATTGGGAGAAGCACAGCCTTGACTGATCCTATGTAGGATCAGTAAACAATTCAACACTGTCATCACAAGAGTGCCATATATTGCAAATTAATAATAATAAATAAACATGTCCGATAACTTGTTCAACTAAGGTAGCCATCCCTGCTTTAATTCATATTTTGGAACAACAGATGATTCCTCAGTTTTTTCTCCTAACCACAATATTGCTTCTTTCAAGTCCACCTTAATTCAAATGAAAAGCCTGTGATAGTAATTCAAAGGTTAGCACAATTACCAATACAGACAATAAAGGTTTTTTTTTAAAAAAAAGAGTTTGGATACTGGAAGAGCCATATCCATCAAATCCTAAAAAGGGGTGGGGGTGGGGGGGAAATCCCTGAAATCAAATGTAGCTTTTCCTCGGTGTTGAATGCATCACTGATGTTCTAATCTTCCCTGCACTCCCTTGTTGCCATTATTTTATTTTATCTGTGTCCTTGAGTCAGTAATGACTCCTGACAATTCTTATGTTCTTATGTTGTTGTTGTTTTTCAGGTGGCTTGCCAATGATGTATTCCTAGAGCTGAGATGGAATAGCTGATTCAAGGTCACCCAGGTGGCTTTATCTCTAATGTGGGACTAGAATTTATGGTCTCCAGTTTTTAGCCCGATGCCTTAACAACTATACCAGACTGGCTCTCTTGTTGCCATAATGGTTGCATTTTTATTATAAATATTAGCAGGATACCAGAAAAACTTGGATTTTTCTTCATTGATGCCACCCTTTATGATTAATGGGATGTTTGGAAAAGTTATCAGTAAAAGGAAACCACCAAATGACACAATGGCTGGACACCATCGAAACTGACACCAGCCAGAGTGTAAAATAATTCAAAGAAGTAGTGCAAGATTGGAAGATGTGGATAGACCTGGTCTATAGAAACGCCAAGACTCAGACATGACTGGATAATGTCATCAGCATGATTAATGGAAATGAAGCTGGGGAACTTTAGTAGAGTAATCCAACTTTTTTTCAAAGCCATCAAGGTAGATGATTTATCTATCATATAAAATCTTCCTTCAGTTTACAAAAACTATCTAAATACATTTTACACAATAAATGTAGAACAAAAGAAATAGATACACAGTAGCCAAAAGGGTAAAAACAATGGTGCCAATAATTCCAAATTGCAAATAACTTTGTTATTTATTAAAGTCCATAGATTAAACATTTTTGTTCTTAAGCAGAAGCCAGTCGTCACTGACAACTTTGACTTGAAGTGTAATGTTTTACTAATTTCTTGTTTAAATAAACGTCCACCAAAGTAATTGCTAGACTTAAAATCAATATTGCTACAGTCAGTCAGGCTATAATATTTATAATTAAAAAATAAGTCCAAGGGCATCTGAGATCAACAAATATCAATAGGTTTTATTGAGAAAAAATAAAACCTATTTTATTTTTAGGATGGGATGGGATGGGAGAGCAGAGGTGAGCAGAGGAGAAAGGAGAGAAGAGGAGAACCACACCTATCTTTCTTGTACATTTGTACCCAAGTGTCACAAAACACAAAAAAAATGAGTCAGAAATAGTAAAGCTAAAGAAATTTAAATGCAGGGTAAGAAAAAATGGGGGAGAAAAATATTGCTACCTGTAGTTTACATCAATACATTTATTTATCATCATCATTTAACTCTTCATATCTACAATATCTACATATGACTTAATACAATACTTTTAACTTCTCAGCATTCTCTTTTTGAGGATCCCATCAACTTCAACCAACCATGACAGAAACACATTTTTAAATACAGCTATTTAACTCCTTTTTATAAACATTCCTTTTCCCAAAAGAACTAAATAATACTAGCCACCATATTCATACCAATACAGTAATTGCCCTTCATATGGTTTCTCCACCTATTTCTCTTTTCTTATTAAACATTTTACATTTACAGATTTCTCAGGGACTTGCTAAATAGCAATACCTCATTTTATTAGTCCTGATCACACTTTTGTGGGTTAATCAACTCAATGAGCACCTTTTGGGGGGGGGAGGGGGGTTATCCATTGTTTTCCAAAGAAGACAAGCACATCTTTGTTTCACATAAGAGATTAGAGATCTCTCGTTTTATGAAATAAGAAAGAAAACGTCATCTTGCTGGCATGCTCTACTCAGTGTCTATGGAGATTCTCAATCATCCAGGTCATGATTGTCCCTAAGGTGCTTTTTCCAAATGGCCACTGGGCTTTCTTGGTTTTTTTAAAAATTTATTTTCAAGCATTTCAATTCTCATCCCAGAAGTTTCTTCCATTCAGAATTAGTCTTATGTATATACATACGTGTTGTGGCTTGAGCTGCTGATGGACTCAGATAGCGAGAGATCATTTGAGTCTGCCCTGGACGATGTGGAGGATCCTGTGCAGGGTTCAGATTCAGAGCAGGGACCACAGAGGCTAGTTGGCCACCAGGAGATGCCTGACGCATGGAGCAGTAGGAAGGATCAAAGGCAGTTTGTCCCTGATGCTAGAGTGAGAAGGGCTGAGAAACGTAAGCAGCAATTACATAGACAGGCTCATAGAAGATAATTCAGCTCAGGTGGTTGTGGGTTGGCCCTTCCCAAGAGAGCTTATAGGTGAGGCATTGGGAGGCAACATTTGCAGGAAACAACTGTTTGACATTAGCAGTGAAGAAAGTCTTTGTCTTAGAGCCGTGTTTAAATATCTGGTTTGTTTTTCTTGTATTTTGAGTTATCTGGGCCCTCAGCCAAAGGGTTTGTTATCTTGCAATTAAACAGTGGCAAACAGCCAAGCCTGTGTTCTGGCTTGTTCACAGGCATGGAGAGAGGGGGGGTCAGAATACATACATATATTATTGAACCAGACTGCTAACTGCAAGCAGTAATAGTGAAGTCAAGGCTTAAACATTTTAGTCACCTAATGTAAAGCTAACAGGAAATTGAAAAGACTCTCTGTTGCTTGCAGTGTTTCTCAACCTTGGCAACTTTAGGATAAATGGATTTCAACTCAACACGACTGGTTAGGGAATTCTGGGAGCTGAAGTCCAAATGTCTTAAAATGACCAAGGTTGAGAAACACTGATCTACAGCCATTCAGAGAGGCTGATTGAAGACAAGCCTGAGACTATTATTAATGACACAATCATAAACTTAGAATAATCCACAGAAGCAGGTACTGGCAAATAATCATGGTGAAATTGCATTAATAGTATTATTAAGAATCAGAAGTGACTGAATGTATTGACAAGAATATAATTAAGCTATTAATATTTAAGTTGGTTTCTTAATATTAAGAAAAACTAGGAAATCAACATATAAATTGGCAAATTCAGTCTAAATAATTCCCTAAACAAGACTCCTACAGGACTACATAATGTCACAATTTCTATGCATCATTTCTATTTGACTGGTTGGTTTAGCTTTAAAAGCAGCAAGAAGGAAGGAGCAAAAAGTTATAACATTAAACTCATTTTAGCTTGTGGAATCATATTTTTTCTTTGGTATAAACAAATAAATTCAATTAATGTGACTGGAACAAATATTGAAGAAGACCCTACTCTCTATTTTGGTATCTCCATTAATCTGACAAGTTGATTGGATATTGTATTTTAGAACATTGCAAGTTTTGATTGATATACTGCTCCTAGAATTTGAAGAAATGGGAAGATGGCCTGTTTTGCCATAATTCTTTCATTTAATGCAATATCATGGAGAATTCTGTTTTAAATGGAAAACCCAGGCTGGATTAAGACATTTGATTAGAATTCAGAAGATCATGGTTTAAGTTTACTTTCATGTATGGAAGCTCATTGGATGACTTTAGATGAGTCACTGCCTCATGGGTTGCTGATTTTTATTTTTATGAATAATAAATTAATAAAATATTTGGATGAATTCTGGTCACCAACTAACCACTTAAGAATAAATTTAGATAATTTAAAAAAAGAATCAGTGGTAGATATTCCATTCATGTATTTTTTTTAAAAAAAGAAAACTATAAAAGAATAGGATTTTCTTTCTATAGATAGCCAACAATTAAAAATAATAACAATGGAAATCTTTGAAATATTGAGCCATTCTAAATGTGAAAGCCTCCCACACTCTTATTAAAAATGGCAGATAAGCCTTCTGCTCTTCTAAGGCATGTTTTGGGAAGGTACATTATATCTATTTTTATAAGAAAGGAAAATTTGCAAAATTAAATCTTGAGAAAGTGACATGTAGAAAGACCACAGCAGTCAGTCAACAACCTAACCTTAAAATAAACCCACAGGCACCATTATATTTGCCTCAGGAATATTTTGAGGGAACAGATGCTGCAAAAGAATACTTATGAAAACAAAACAAAAAAACAAACAATGTAAATGTTCAAGAAACTTTTACAGTAAAAAAAATTCTATTCTCAGCCTTTGCTAACAATTAAAGTTTTAATCAAAGCCATCTTTTTTTTTCCAGTGAAGATTGCTGTTTGAGTGGTTTTATGAAGTAACAATATTTGATGTGGGAGTAACTTGTGGGAAGTCCTTCACTTAAAACTAAAAATGTGAGAGGTGAGCTAATTGGGTTTACTGGCTGTTAACTTATTGACACATGTAAGAGAAGTGACACATTTTGGAAAGTAAATGTGACGTGTTCTTATTTGTTTAACTCCTTGTAATGAATAATCCTAATATTTCTGAGACCATTACAATGTTCTCTGCTGGAATTAAATTTGTTCTGAGTAATTTAGCTGTTTTGGTTTAAAAAAAACATTTTTCTCTATTTTTCTCCCTCCCTCTCTCTATTCTCCACACGTACACAAACACACACAAATGCACACAAACACACAAACACAAATGCACGCACATGCATGCATAGAGAGAGAGGGAGGGAGGGAGAATAGTTTTCTTTTAACTTTAATCTTTGATTTCCCATAAAATATTTTTTGTTTCCTCTGAAAAATTAAATAGTAATATTCTTTAATGTATTTTTATTTATTCAAGATATAATCCAGTTTATTTATTTGCACAGGAAGGACAATCTAAGATATAATTCTAATACTGTATTACCATGATCCTCAGTGCCTTTATGAATACTTTTAAGTTCTTTAACCAAACCTTTTTCCTTAGGCTCTGCTTAATTTTCTTCTTTTGACAGAACTTCAAGATCTTAGAAGATGTACTCCAGTGATACAAATAAATAAAAAAAAAAGAAACCTTTAATAAGAGACTCATTTTTTCTTTCTAGACTTATTTTTGGCTTAGTTGGTGAATTTAGATAATGATATTGTTCCCATGATGGCAATAGTAATAGCACTTAGACTTATATACCACTTCACAGTGCTTTATAGCCCTCTCCAAGCAGTTTATAGTATCAGCATATTGTCCCCCAAAATCTGGTTCCTAATCTTACTGATCTCAGAAGGATGGAAGGCTGAGTCAACCTTGACCTGATCTGGATTGAAGGAATTGAATTCCTGGCAGTGTGAGTAGCATTAGGCTGCAATACTGAAGATTACAGAATACTGCATTCTATCTACTGCACCACCAAGGTGTCTCACATTTATGTAAGACATAAATTTACATGTATTTGTATTTTATTTTAATATAATTTTAATTAATTTTTCTACTTCTGAATCTGTATGTGAAACAGAACTTAGATATCCTTGACATTCAATCTTCAAGTGAATGCTGCTGGAAGTTGAGTAGCATATACATTTTATTAATTAAAATGTTGGTTATATAGAAAGGCAGATGTTTAAATTGGATCTGGCATTTTTATCTACCTAACAAGTCCTTCCCAAGGACCTGTTACAAATTATGTCAGGATATTTTACAGTTAGTTTCATAGTCTAAGATTTCATTATTTAAGTCCAAATCAAGGACCTAAGAATTATTAAAATAGCATTTAAAATATATGCAATTCCGAGCAGGCTATGTTTTTTTTATTAAATTGGGGTGTTTAGTTCTGATAAATTCAATATTTCCAGATATTGAGAAAGTCCTTTAGATATCACTTTAAGGCATCCAATCACAATTGGTATAATAATGGATTTCCTTTTCCATAAGCATTCAACTTTGACCTGCAAGTTCCAATATTTTGTAATTCATTATTAAGTTAAAGTATTATTGTACTAAATGTTATGAAAAGTTCTAAATTTTACTACTGGCATATATTACTACTGCAAAAAGTATACATGTAGTACACAATTGCATCAAATGCAAACATTATATTAAAAAAAAATCCAAGCTCAAGTCTCTAAAATTCAAAAACTGAATTTAAATCTTGAAAAAGGGGAGTCTGAGAAGAGGAAGCTGATAGGTCTCCTATTTCTATCATCAGCTCAATCTCAGGATCTCCAGCCAAAAAGAAAATTTGAAAAGAAGTGAACTATTTCTCTCCTGCACAAGGCCTTTGAACCATTCTTCTCTGTGACATTTTTTTTTCATCTGATAGATTATTTCACATAACTTTGTTTTTACATACTTCCTTGACAATACATTGACTTTAGAACAGGGGTGTCCAAACTTGGGAACTTTAAGACTTGTGGACTTCAACTCCCAGAATTCCCCAGCCAGCATGGCTGGGGAATTCTGGAAGTTGAAGTCCACAAGTCTTAAAGTTCCCAAGTTTGGACACCCCTGCTTTAGAACAATGTCTCGGATGAACTTTATTATACATTCTAATTGGGGAGAATTAAGGCAGAGAGATAAGCTACTGTAAAGTTCCAGATCAAGTAGAAATATCAAATTCTTCCATTCTTGAAGTTTGTTTAATTGAGAGAAAAGAGAATCTGTGTTTAGTGTTAGAGGCTTGCATTTCAATCGCAAACAGCACACAGAATTAGCAAACAATGACCTATGCTGCCTAACCTAAAGAACAGGGTGTTTGTCTTGTTAGTAACTTCTTTATCTGCCGAATTTTTAATCTCCTGATGTTATTGGGACTTACTGCCCTTGAGAATAGCTAAAATCTTTTACATAGTTTAATATTTGTTAACAAGATTACAATAAAGTATCTTTAGTATTTCTTATATTAAGTTTGGACTTTCTCATTATTAAAAGTCTTCTTTGGGGTGAAAAAAATGATTATGGTTCATGAATAGGGTTTAAAAAATGTAAATTATTGTAGACAGAGCAAACCTATTTAATTCTATCCAGAATAAATCTTATGAACTTAATTAGAAATAAATTCCAAAACTGTATGTACCAATAAAGGAAACAGTGTGATTAAAAAAAAATCCAAACTCTCCCAAGAGATACCACAAACAATTATGTACTGGATACTCAACAAGCTTGATATTAATTAAGCCTTTAGCTAACCACTTCTTTAAAAGGAAGTGAAAAGTAATTACATCAAGGGCAGGTCACACCAAGGGCTATTCGAGCTGATACTGGATCTCTATTAGGCCTAAAAGAAACAAATTTCTTGTAAGACAATGACTTTATTTTCAAACATTTCTTCCAAAAAATTTAATAAATCTCCTGGTTATCAATTTAATTATACAACACCCTATCCTGTGCAGGTAACATCCAATCTTATACTCAACTTAAAACTTGTTACCTGTAAGTATAAACCAGAACCAGGGGAAAAATTGGTTGTGCATTTTTTCCATCTATTCAACTGACCTTACACATTTTGAAAGAGATTTGATATCTGGACTCTTTATGCAATAAAAATATACAGAGTATCTAGCAGGATGCATTTACTGTCTTGATTTCTTGCATTTTGGATATTCTTCAGATACCTGTAAAGACCCGAACTTCAGAAAGCTAGATTTGAGAGCTTTGCAAAATGGTAAACTTGGGGTTATGTTGCTCACTTGACAGTGATGATGAGTTGTTCTCTCAAGTGAAAGCATCCCAAGCTGGCTTCCATGCAAATCTCTAAGGATTGTGCTGGCTTTCTAGAGGTATGGGAAACAGCTGCAAGTTCATTGTATGGAACCAGGAGATGGTAAAGAAGCCTTAGAGCTTTTGTATGTGATGTGTATTTTTGGTCTGAAGCTATTTATGTTTCTTCTGCCTAGGGAAATTTACTCTTCTGCATGGTTGCAATAGGCATCCTTTCCCCCTAAAGAAATACAGTTGTTTTTAGCTCTTTTCTCCTATAAGATATTTAACTACCTCTGACAAGTATAACAGTATGCTTTTTCAGTGTTGATTGAGGGAAGAAAGTTCTAAGTACGAACCCCAAGTGCTTTTGATTCTGTAGAAGAATACAAAATTACTCTTTGTGCCTATTGGGATATTTATTACACAGTGGAAATAATGAAATCATGAGGGAATAGAAAGAGAAGTAGAAATAGACAAGAAGATGCTATGGTACTAGAAGATGGATAAAATGCAAATCAAATAGCAATAGCACTTAGACTTATATACCACTTTACAGTGCTTTTACAGCTCTAAGTGTTTACAGAGTCAGTCTATTGCCCCAAACAATTTGGGTCCTTATTTTACCCACCTTGGAAGGATGAAGAATGAATCAACCTTGAGCCTGGTGAAATTTGAACTGCCAAATTGCAGGCAGCTGGCAGGCAGCAAAAGTAGCCTGCAGTACTGCACTCTAACCACTGTGCCACTGTGGCTCATTAATCAAACCTCTAAGAGTCATTTTATCTCCATGCCTAGTTTATCAGTTCACTTTAAACCCTTAAGATGTCACTGAAGAATGAATGGCAATTTAGATACTTGAAAGGTGACAAAATACTTTTGGAGTAGAAGGAGAAGAAAAGAGGGCTAACAATCTGCCAAGTATAACTTGGTTGGATAAAGAGATATTTATTGCACTAACAAGGGCAACATCAATTCAGATATCTTACAACTTGTTCTCCCAGGCTTACAGATGTAGCCTCAAACTCAATAACATCTCAATGCTAGTGATCTCAGATATCGGGTCAGAATTTCACAGCTTCTATGACAACCATAGCCCAGTGGCAATGCTTACTTTGAACCTGGCTTTGCGTACTACTTTATAAAATTAAATTTTACTATTTTTATATATCATCCCATCCCAGTAATTTCTGCTAAAACAGTAAACACAATGGAAAAACAAAAGTATCAAATTTCACAGCCCATACCACCAATTGTTCTAATAATTATGATTCGGCTAAAACAGCTTAAATGAACCAGGTTATTTTAATTGACTTTCTAAAAGAAAGGATTGTCAAGGTTTAGTATAAACTTGTTTAATCCCATGAGTTTCCCACAACCTGAATGAGGGTGTCTGCCATATTGTCATTTCAACCTGAGATATAGAGGAATAACTACATATCATCAGCATATTAATATCATCTCACTTTGAACTAATGGATAACCTCTTGAACCACTGCTGTTTTAAAGACTAGTGTGAGAGAACTCTTATTAATAAGGAACATTATATTGACTTCTCCCCGCCCCCCTGGACCTGGAATCAGCATTCAGGAAAGAAAAGAACTAACACAGAACAATGCTAACATTCCTAACCCTCACATGTGGTCTACAAGGATACCATTATTGATGGTAGTGAACATCATTAAGATGTGTGGAAAGACTATGAGGGCCTCCACCAAATTTTGTCAAAGGTCATCTAGCACTGCAATTTCTAACCTATCTACAGAGCTTCTTTCTAACTGAAAAAGATCCAAATCTGTGTTTCTATAGCTCTTGGAGAGGAAGCCTCACAGATGAACTGGAAATTGTCCAGTCTATTTAGAACCATGAATGTAGGTGAGATAGAAGTAGTTCTCATATCATTTTAGGTTCTTTGTTTGATCATACCTAATCTTTAGTATCCTTGGTTTTTAGATCAGTTTTGAATTTTTGTTTGTCACTTATTACTAGGAAATAACCTGTGATACCACAACTATGTAAACCTCCTCATCTCAATTGTGGAACTACAGTAAACTTTGGTATTTTGTGTAGATAAGGACTACAAGCAAACAAAAGTCATCTTAGATTCATTGTGTGAGGGTAATGATGACAAATATATCTTACTTTGTCAACAGTATTGCATCTTCATAATATTTTCCAATGGATCATTTCTGACTTGTGGGAGAAAAAATGATATCTTAAAGACTCAGGGTGACCAAGTTGTATAACATTGTGATAAAAAATTGCCTGCATTCATTCCTGATCAAATGTCATTATCTTAATAGAATCAGAGATGGATGTAGCTAGCAAGTCAGGTTATTTGTCATAGATTTCAGCTTGAGGCCCACTGCTGTCTTTTATCCATTCTCCTCTTTATTATTAAAAATTCCCAGAATTGGGATGACCATTTGGATATCAAAAATGATTAAAGTTTATCTAAATAATAACATTTCCATCCTCATTTAAAAGAGCATCTATATTTTTGTTGAATAAGAATCTACAAGTTAGACTCTTTGACTAAAGATATAATCATCTAATATCAAATGTGCCACAACTAAATTCTAGAATAAATCATAATTTCTCTACTCACATTGAACGTGGATAATGGTTATTATCTAGATGCATTCTAATCAAGATTTTAACTTGGTTTATAAGCCAAAGCTAATTTTTGCTAAGGAATGAACAAACTCTTCTTCTAGACCACTATCCAGTTTCTAATACTGTTTTTCTTCTGAATATTCTGGGAGATAATTGTGAAACTTCTGAAAAGCAGTTTTTTAATGACTTAGGTTTTTTTAGATTAAAATACTGCTGTGGACCTCTTATTGTATGCCATAGCACTAGTGTTGAGATTAAATTGGTGATTCTAACTTGTCCATTTTCTTATTAAATGGCTACGTGGCAGCCTTTCAAAAAATTATCTGGGAGTACAGGCTAAAACGTTGTCATGTGTGCACATATTCAGAAAGGATGTGGAAGACCGAATAAATAGCTAAAGGCAGTTATGAGATAGATAAGGGCAAACAAAATTACTATGTCAATCTGAAGTATGAGACTAGTGTTGAATTTAAGGGCAAGAGAAATCACTGTTGAAGCTTTAGCAATATCTGATTATTTGTGTTTTCAAAGTAATTTTCATATTAGTGACCAGAGATGACAGGGCTTTAATCAGTTTTCATTCAGCTATATTCACCAGAAGCACAGTGAGATTGAGTGTAAGAGCTGCAACCAAAACCGATCAGAAAGTGAAAGCTCACAGTTCCTAGTTAGTTTACACTTCAATCATTAAACGGATGCTGGGTTGTTAATTATGCAGTGTTAGTTTCTTTGGAGAGCAGTTGCAAATGACAAATTGTGCTTCAGGTCAAAAAGCAAATGTCTCAGACAATAATGCATGCACAGCACAAATACAAGCTTCTGTAGATCCAAAGAGCATAAGTGATAAAGAAGCAAAGGCAAGGAAGTTTGTTAAATTGCCTATTTTGAAACAGAGTTCTTCTAAAGGTCAAATTCTTTAATTGAAACAAGAATGCCTGAAAAATAATAGTGTATTAGGTGACTCTGTTGATTGCTTATATGACCCTACAACTGCATCTGGATGAACTTTTCTGCCCAGTCAGCTTGACATTTAATCTTCAGATCACCAAGTTCTGTTCTTTCTAGTATGCAATGACATTTTCCAATAAGATGGGAACCATTCTAAGCATTCTTGTCTACTTCATTCATTCTGTAGAAGGGCAATAAGAATCTGACCAGTCTGACCTCTACACATCCATCAACTCCTTCCATGGTTGGGATGTAAAAAGAGACTTACTCATGAAGAAAACCTGTTATCTCAATCAAGAATAAGGGAATGGCTAGGCTTTGGGAGCATGGAGAACATTTCTAATGTTTAAGCATAACTGGAAATACCAGTTTGGATCAGAAGCATTGAGCACATAATTTAATCTTAACTGACCATATGCAGATGAATGAGAGATATGATGGCATGGGTGATATTTAATGTAGTTAATTAAGATTTCCCTAAAATGGTCTAAATTATTGATCTATCACATATTATAACTCAATCTACATACAATAATATTAGACATTACTTAGCTCTGAAGGCATCTAAGCTATTTATTAATTTTATTTACAACGTTAATTAATGATTTGGAATCCAACAACAGCATATAATGTTTGCTTATGTTTGGTTGTAAATAAATCCTGAAAATTTAGTTAATGTTGAGTTATCATTGCATAGTAATATAAAAGAATACATGTGCAAATTAGTTCTTACATGGTCAAAAGTAAACAGCACAAAACAATAGCCAGTTGTCAAAAGAAGGAACAGACTGAATCTATATCTTCTGTCCAAAAGTAAATAACTTCCAGCTCTTTTTTATAAAGTAGAGACAAGGGATAACAAATGCAAGAAATTATAACATTGATTGTGATAAATAGAGCACATATTCAATGCCCAGCAGCTGCAGGAATTATTTCATAAATAGTTTTTGGCTTTTACTTTAGACTGATTTATCAGAAGTTGCATGTTTAATTAGTTTCAACCCAACCTGCTAAGATGTCTACCACCAAATTCCAGCAATTCATTACTCCCACCATATAAGAATTATGTTACTCCAAGTTTCTAGAGTCAGACCATAATGAATGGTCTTCCTGCCATGGCTATTGGTTCTTAAGCAGGTCACTCCAGAATGTGATGGTGCCCAAATTTGCCACTTGACCCAGACAATGAACCAAATGGCACCACAGATGGTCCTGCTGCTGTGATCACCTCCTGTAGATTGCTTTACTCTCCCGTTTGTTAGATAGGAATGATTTAAATCCAGATAGATTAAAGGTCTTTATCATTCCATGTGATGTATATATCTCTTTGAGAATTTTCCATGGATGGCTTCCAGAAAGGATGTATTCTGGAACTCCTGCCTGGGCCAACTGTTAAGGAACTGTTAAGGAACTCCTGCCTGGACCAATCCGTCTTCTGGAAACCACAAGCCATTTCTAAACAATAAGGCTGATTTTTTAAGACTGAGGCTTCTACTGAGGCTTCTACAGGCAAGAGCAAAGCATGAACCCCACTGATTGCAACAAGATAAGTGCAGAGACTAAACATATAGCTAACTTTCAGCTTTTTGCTCAATATATCAGCTGGAATGAATTGATTTTCACCAACATATTTAAACAGGGCATATCTAATAAGAGATGGTGTGTGCTTATTTGACAATACATCCCAGAGACCTTGGAAGCCTTAATCTGCTGCTGCGTGATTATAAATTGAAGACTTGACAAACTAAGAATTCCTATACCTCTTCTCCCTCTATCTTCTCAGCAGAGTATTCAGATGTCAAGTCAATGCAGCTGAAAACCAGCAGAGCACCATTGCTAGCTGCAGAAAACCATCAGAATACATCTTGTACACTCAGACAGGAGACCTACTGATGAGGGTAGAAACCATCAATGGCAGACCTCCTGCCTTCTGACTCAGATTCAAAACAGAAATCTCTTTCCAAATTTAGTAGAGCAGGAAACCTTGTGATTCTATTTTACTTATCTACATTTCTGATAATATCAGGGATAGTATGGCTGCACATCTACTGTACAATCCACACGTTACTGGGACCAAGAAAACATATTTGACTTCAAAAATGCCAAACTCACTATTGCAAAAACTAGAGATGTCTCTTTCCTTCCTGTGAATCATGACCTGTGAATCAAAAGGATGTTTCCTGTCCTATTACTAAATACAGGTAGTTCTCAACCTACAATAGTTCATTTAGTGACAGTTTGACCTGATGGCATTGAAAAAAGTGACTTATGACCATTTTCTCACCCAACAGTTGTGGCATCCCACGATCACGTGATCAAAATTCAGATGCTTGGCAAGTAACTCATATCTGTGATGGGTGCAGTGTCTTATATGATCACCTTTTCTGACCTACTGACAAGCAAAGGCAATGGGAAAGCCAGACTTAACACACATTACTAATTTAATAGCTGCAGTGATCCCTTTAACAACTGTGGCAAGAAAGGTCATAAAATGGGGCAAAACTCATTTAACAAATGTCTCCCTTAGCAACACAAATTTTGGGCTCGGTTGTGGCTGTAAGTCGAGGACTCCCTGTACTCTCATGTTTTAGAAAAGGAGGTTGGGAGCATTATTCCTGTTCCTACAGAGTTTTCTTAAGGAGATAAAGACTCTGCAGCAGTGATGGCTAACCTTTTCAGCACCGAGTGCCAAAACTGAAGTGTGTGTGCATGCCACAGCACTGGAATCTGGAAGAGAGCAGCTGGCTGGTATGCATGTGCATGATGGCTGGCTACTCTTCTGGGTTCTGTGGCATGCATGCACACTGGCCAGCTGCTCTCTTCTGGGTTCCAGCACACGCATGCACAATGGCCAGCTGTCTGACTCACAGGCACGCCATGGAACCCAGAAGAGCAGCTGGTGATGGGGCGGGTGCCCAGAGAGAAGGCTATGCATATCACCTTTGGCACACGTGCCATAGGTTCGCCATCATGGCTCAACAGCTTCGATAGACACAGAAACAGAATCAATGAAAGAATCCAGTTCTTCTTGAGGCAGCATCCTGAATGGATTAAAGAGAGAAGAACCAGGTTCTTCCAGAGATGAGTGAACAAGGAGGTGAATCATTGAAGGGGAAAACCAAAGTCTGCTCTTCCATGCTCAAAAATAAATAACCTGATACTATTTTAGGCCATTATCAAATCAAGAAACAAACGGATAATGCTCAGAGTAGAATCACTTCCAGTCCTTTATATAGAGTGGATTGAGGGGGGAAAATAAATCTGAATATCAATTTTTATAAAGAGAACTTGCATTTAAAAGTCAGTGGTAACAATAATTCTTTCATAATGGCTTCTTTTCTACAATAAATTATTTATCCAAAGTTCTGAGATTCCTGTGTGCTGTAATTTGTTTCTACACAGCTTTTCATTTCAGGGGTTCAGGCACTGTATAAGGGGATAGCAAGTTCAGCCCGTTATCTCATGGGTGTGCATATTTCACTGGTGTGCACTGAGCCACGATGGCACAGTGATTACAATGCAGTATTGCAGGCTACTTCTGCTGACTACTGGCTGGCTGCAATTTGGCAGATCAAATCTTACCAGGCTCAAGGTTGACTCAGCCTTCCATCCTTCCAAGGTTGGTAAAATTAGGACCCAGATTGTTGCGGGCAATATGCTGACTCTATAAACCACTTAGAGAGGACTGTAAAAGCACTGTGAAGCAGTATATGTCTAATTTGCTATTGTTATTTCCCAATTAATGTGTCTCTTCATGGCTTATTCCACTGGCCTATTCCTATTGCAGTATGAAGTCTGTGGCCAGTGGAATAAGCAATGAAGAGAGGCATTAAATGGGAAATAGCAATAGTAAATTAGACTTATGTACTGCTTCACAGTGCTTTTACAGCCCTCACTAAGTGGTTTATACTGCAGTATTCCCTCATACTACAGAAAACAAATCATCTGGTTTATGTCTGGAGAAAGGGAAGAGGCTTCTGGGTGATGCAACTGATTGGCAGCACCACCTGGCTCCACCCCTTACTTAGAACAAAGATTGGCAATTTGAGGGCCTTGAGACTTCTTGCCATCTGGAGAAGGGGGGTGGGGAAATGCTTTGATCTGACATTCCAAAATGGGGAGAAAAATATCCTGACCTTGTTCAAAAACCTCTCAGTTTATATCTTTCTAGACTCATAGCAACCGTGCCATGAGAGCATTTTGCTTACGAAAATGAGATTTCAGAGGAATTCCTTCAGTGTTTCCAACTTGTAACATTGAAATCAGTGGTTAAGCAGATTTTATCCTTTATTAGTCACTTACTCATTTGGCCATGATCTCTTTGACTCGATCAGAGTTTCCACACTTGAAGAAATGATGTTTGATATGTACCAGTATGTACTAATTGTTTTTTTATTTGCAAGTTCTTCTTGATTTATATTAAAGATGGAAATTAGTTATAAAAAGGAAAGTTGTCTTCTTCCCCATTCATCAAGAGTAAGGAAGTTCTAAAAGAAGTGTTCCTTAACCTTTTGTCTTAAAAAAGCTTAATCTGTTGGAAAATATAACATTTATTCATAATGGGACCATATCAGATTTGTTTCAATTAGCTGTGTTGTATGTTAAAAAAATACAACATTGTTGGTTGGAACCAGCAGCAGTGCATGTAAAAAGCCTCTCTATATATGGTAAGAATGGGAAATGTGATAAAAAAAACCTATTCATAAACATTATATAGTAACTTTCCCTGAAATGTTCACTCCTTAGTTTTCCAGACCATCCTTCTTCAGCTCATGCTGTAATCTTACAATGCATAAGTAGGCCAACTAGCATGGAGCATATCAGCATGCAGTGAAGCTCTTCCAGGGTAGTTGGCTTGAATGCACATTTAAATCTGCAGTGCGTTTCAAAATTGCCCAGTCTCAAAATAGTTTGTCCAGTGCTTTTTGTGGGGTAGCAGAGAGAGAGGAGTGAGGCTGAGATGAATGTTCTTCCCAGTGCTGGTTTGAGGCAGCTGAAGGTGATAGAAACTGGTCCCTGGATGAATCACTTTAGAGTTGTTTGGAATTGGGCAGCATCTACATAAAATTAAATATTATTAAAAAGCAAATTAAATTACAAGAATCACATCTCCGTGAGGTGAATTCAATTTGCTTGGGCTCCTTGTCCCAGCTCTACTTGTAAAACTTCCTTTGTTTTGTGTAATAAATCTTCATCCTCTTATAAATCTTTACATTTCCCCCCAGATATATCTGTCATTGAGATCTCAGATGACAAAAGCCCTTAGATGGGTAAAGATGTCTTTATGATTTAAAGAAAAAAAGTCATTCAGAAAGACTCAGTCTCAAGAAGGTTTCACTGTCAATAACTATAGCACCTTCTTTTTCCTACAACATTCTACAACCTTGGTGAATGGAGAGGGGGGGGCAGAGAATCCATTTCATATATGGTTCTTTTCACTTCTAAAACTCACCTGATGGGTAACATCTTTATTTTCCCACTACTATACATCTACTATAAATATTAAGAATAAATAAATAAATAAAAATTAAAAGAACACATTCACTTCCAATCCTTCCCAGATAGAGATCTATGATCTTTAGTATAAAGGAATTTTTTTTTGGTGGAATCACAAGAGATCTTGATTTTCACTAGCCCCACATTATCAACTATGGGATGGAACATCCTTAATGATACTTGGTGAAAGCCTGAAAGGTCATGGATGTGGGAGAGTAAGCCATATTTTTCATCAGGGATCTAACTGTAATGGATAGAGAAAACCTTGGCCTGCCTGACAAGTTTAATTTCCTCTTTAAATTGAGGTTTTATTCCTGCACTATATCTAATATGAAGATTTAAGAACCCAAAGTAATTGTCTTTAATCCTGATTTTATTATGAATAGCCCTAAAAATCATGGCCTTAAGAGTAATCCTAAAATCATAAAGCTTGTTAAAAAGTGTCCTGTCTAATCTTCATCTTTCTTGATGCTAAATGTTAAAATTGATTGAAAAAAGACTATTTGCTGTTGTGGGGATCCAAAGATTACAACAGCATTTAACTGCTTTAGATAAATTGCATAAGGCAAACCATGGTTAAACCATATGTAAATCATGCCGCTGGAGGTAAAGTCCAAATGTCCTTCTTTCTATTGAGGGAAATTGTTCTGCCTGTAGAAGTAAACTGCCAGATTTCATCTTGGCTCTGGAAGTTTCAAGAAGATTAAAGAACCAATAGCATTTGGAGCTCCCTAAATCCTTTATCAATGACTATGTTTGGCTGCACTGCACAGATCAGTAGTGTTTGAAGGACCATAACTTTTCCACCAGTGCTATGCATCCTTATTAGAGTAGGCCCTACTCAACATAATGAGATTTCCTTCTGTATAAATGTTCCTATATAGACAACACAGCACAAGAGTTCATCCATCATCTCCAAAACAACTCATTACCTTAGAAGTTCAAGCAAATAAAAAGGAAACTGTTAGTGACACAAAATGGCTGATTCATACTTAGTAAGGTTGAATCAGCATGTACATTGTTTTAAAATATATATAATTGCATCTCTATGCTACCTCCTCCTCTTTTTCACCTTTCCCTTGTGGACAGCCTTAATTACAGCTTCTGCTGTTGGTATTCTGGAAGGCAACAGCTGTTTGGAGAACTAATAATGATGCTTAGAAAAATCCTATCCCATACCATAAGTAAACACATAGACTTCTCAATTAATATTCCGGTTATTTGCATTTAACTTTTCCTAATGTAGAATATTATGCTTTCTTTATTCAGAATCAAGTTTTTCTAAGTTTACTGGCTTCTGGATTTGATTCCAATTTTTATAGCTTTCAAATACAATGTTTAAAACCATGAGGTACAGGAATAATACATGCATATTTAACACTCTTTCAGAGGGTATAATAAAAAAGAAGAATTCTGAATGAGACAAAACAGAAGTTATACATACACAGATATGCCAGAGATAAATTAAGAATAAAAAATAAATTAAGACGGTGGACAAATATATGCATGCAGTGTGAAATGACATATTGCAGAAATAGGAAAACATGAATGTGAAATCTTCTATTCCAGTGGTGGGAATCTATGTATCTTTCCCATCCCTTCTATGTGCTTCTTTTTCTCTCCCCCAAACCAGTTCAGAAACTAGCATTCCAATGATGCAGAACAAGTGGAACATTAAGAGAACATTTGTGCATTATAGAGTATCGCCTTTGGATAAGTTAAAGCTTGACTCTGTTGTCCTGCTTGATGTCCCTCATAACCTTCCATTTCTGAACATCTCCTGTAGGTAGTATATGAATCATTGCCACACATTCTATGTTATTTGGATGACTTTGGGTACCTCCTTCTACATGCATCGTTTTTTTCAACACAGAGAGCAAAATGGACCATAAAACATGTGCTTCAAAACCAATTTATGCAGCTCTAAGTCTTCATTTGGGTCTGGTATTTCAGATTGCAAAATGTATCTTAATCTTGTGGTCTTGGCTTGGATATTACATAAGGCACAGCAGACAATGCCAGTACCACTTTTGATATTGTATACTTATCATATAAGCAATATACCTATCAAAGAGAAAATGTAATCCAGGGAAGTACTTCACTAACAACTTTCTCTTCGAGATGAATACTCTTGTGAATAAAAAAGGTTTTTAAAATCTATCTCACAGGGTCATTTGGAGGAAATATAAGACAATGGTGCACTATGTTCGTACCATGTCCTGAACAAAGATAGATACATGTGCATGTTCCTGTGCCAGAGAAAGGGCATAAAAAACAATAAAAATATACAAGCCTTTCTTCAGTTGTTGCTTCTTTAAGAGTCACATTATGAGTCAATTCCTTGCTCCTGAGTGGGGGAGAAAGCAAGGGATTGTAAGACTGGTTAGGAACCAGTCCTAACCAGTGTCAAAGTGAAGATATGTCAAAAGTGAAGATCATGTGCATGCAGAAGCAGCCAGTAGCAATGAACCAACCACACATTTCTCCAATTGTATTCCCTTGAAGTCATCGGTCCTGGATTATGGACCCATGCTATAAATTAGCATAATTGTGATTCAAAAATTGCTTTTCCTATGATGCATTGTTTCACCTAGGTAAAAGTCATGACAAGAGTTTTAGTAGTATATAGATCGATTAATGCTAGGAAATGTATTATGATTTCAGCATTAACATTTATTAGACCCTTTTAATAGCAATGGCATATCCTTTTAAAGCAAGTGCTCAGTGCAGATTAATCATCACTAAACTTATTAAACCAGCTGTTCAACCAGGCATGTGCAAAAGATAGTTTCTATATAAAGAGTGTAAGTATAATAGATTAGATGTATGAACCCAGAGGCTGTTCCATGTTTGGAAATTGTCCATTCCCTCTTCAATGCACTTAAAAGAAATAAGCAGCCTGGGACCTACCAACAGAAGCAGGAAGCACTGTTTAATCTTTTTGTTTTACATTATTTATGCAGTTAAACTTCATTTTTTCCTGTTTTCTCATATCAAATGTAAAAGGTAGGGGACTCCCAAAGACAAGTAAACTTCTTTTTAACACAAAATGAATTGGAAACCAGAGAGTTAAGCATAGTCTCCTCTGCAGTTTTGCATTCAAAAATAAAATTGTCTGGACAATATGCAGCAGGACATCACATACAGTTTGAATCTGATTTAGCCAAATAACTTCAGCAGTACTCTCCACAGTTTTGACCAAAACAAAAGAAGATAAATTACTTACTGTAGAACCAAAACTTATGGACTCCCCAGACAAAATCTGTGCATTTAACCCTGATCCAAGTTTTCAATCTTGCTTTACTCACATTCACCACTTCTTCATCTACTGACATTACACATGAGCTCAGTTTGATTTTTACTGGCATTTGGAGTCATTTTATCCCTGATCATATTTCTGTTCGTGGACAATCCTGGACCTCTTACTGCCAGCAGCTACCCAGGATGAAAACAAAGCATGTGCAGCTTTTGATTGAACATGCCAATAGTTAAAAGTCTCCAAGCATGTAATTCACATGCAGCAGTGTTTCCATTAAAACATATATTCCGAACATTGGTGAGTTGAACTTTGATCCCACTACGTCGAAAATTTGGGGAATTATATTCCCAGCGGCTACAAAGTCAGAGAATCTAGCACTTGAAAATTGCTACGCTCATTCTATTTTTGGCCAAGATTGAAAACAAGCAATGATATAATAACTGCATAATTAAAATGTAAGTATAATTTGTCTGCCATGCAAGTTTGAAAGTGGTTTGAGGTAGATTTCTTCCTTGTGCTGAGTAAGAGTGACTGGTGCAAAGTCACCCAGTTGGCTTCGTGCCCAAGGTGGAACTAGAACTCAATGATTCCTGATTTCAACCTTGGTACCTTAACCTTTCTACCAAACTGGCTTTCTCAATCATGATTAATAAATTATGTGCTATCAGGTCATTTTCCCTTCTTAATCACCCCACAATGTAATGGTACATGGGAATGACCTTGGGAGACAGAAGGAAGTATGACAGAATTGGTAACAGTCAGATAAATAGAAGCTTAGTCTTGAGAAGGAAAATGAGTATGGCAAATATCTCAGAAGGATCTATCCCTAGTTTCTTGTAGTGGCTGTAAAGAGGAGAGATGCTGTCAGATATTGGTGCTTGGTTCTTTAGCTGGGCAGCTGGAATGACCTTCATATCTTGGGTGACTACTGGGAACATATAATTGGCATACACTCTTGACATTAGTTGCTTATATCTCCCAGGAACATGACCTCAAATTCAGCAGGATTTGGCGAAGGAGGCTCTCAACCATGTATTAGAATAAAATAAATTGTATTTTGTCTTGCTTTTCACTGTTCTTTGGCTATGTGCAAATCTCTTTTATGATATCTTAAAGTGTTTGGGTAACACTCACTTCTTTTGAAGGTGAGGATCCCGGGAAACAGAAATTGCACATGAGAAGAAATATGAGCTTGCTTCTGTGAATTCAGATAACCTGAGGTGAAATATCCTTTGAGAAGAACACCTGAGAAAAACATGGCTTAAGGAATTATTAAAATCTTTGTGTTTTAGAGGTATACAGGGTACTGCTTATTGTCATTTATGGTATAGTTAATACATTTAATAGATCAGTATTTTATATTATTTAAATTATTTAATGTATTTTTATAAACATAAAAGAGATACAGTTCTCTCAGAGTCCAGAACACTTGAAAGAGAAGGTTTACTCCATGAGGAATAGTATGGTTTAGGGCCTCAGTTAAAACTTTTATATTAATTTTGCAAAAAAGTCCTCAATTTGCAAAGCATGGAAACCAACAGAAACAAAAAGAGAAGGGGAAGCAACATATTTAAAAAGAAAAGAACAAAGATAAACCTGTAAAATTATAGAATACATTGTGGCAACAGAAAGTGAATGCGAGCTATTTTTATTTTAAATTTGTTTTGCATAAATTAATTAAATTAATGCAGAAAAGAAATGAAAAAAATATGGTCTGCTTTTAGGTCTTTTCCTCTTCTAATGTCACAACATATTTTAACAATAACCTTTAAAACATAAACATTAACAACAAAAAGATTGAAATGGGTTTCTCCTCACCTCCTACAATCTTGATTTGGAATTAATGAAAATGTTATCATTTTATTTTATCTTTTGAAATAATATTTTTAGGGAAAGCATGACTATGACCAAAAATCTAACCTGAGATATCAGAGAACATACTAAGGAAGGGGAGTTAAAGGTAGTGGCAATTTGTTGGTCTTGCTTTGGGTAGCTATGTCATACCACACAGCTACTAAGTTATTTAAAACCTTTAAGAAGAGATCAGAAATTCAAATTTGTCTGAAATGGTATTGGGACCCCCTGTATGAGCAGGGGGTTGGAACAGAAGATGCTCAATCAAAACCTGCATATGCTTTGATTACATCCTGGGTAGTTGCTGGTGGTAAGAGGGCCAGGATTGTTCAATAATAGAAAGAATCAGCGATGAGTCCAAATACCAGTGAAAATCAAACTAACAAATATCCCTCGCAACTCTGTTTGTTAGCATTCTGAGTAATGCATCCAAAAAAATCAGAACTCTAAGGCAGGAATGTTCTTCAGAGAACATGTTTATTGGGCACATCATATCAGCACAGCCAGTGAAAACCAACTCTGAAAATTTCCCGTGGTTACCATGTAACTGAAAGAGCAAAGGTTTCCTTCCCCAGGTGTCACAGGTCAAATTGTCCAATAAAAGCTGTGGCGGGCTCCCTTGACCAGTTCTGTCTCCTGTTGGGATGACCTTGGTTTCCATGGGAGAGCTCTTTATTTTGTCTATGAAACGGTCTAGCTATTTTCCCATCATCCTCTCCTCCATAGTTGCATGGCAACTATGAAGCAGCACAAGATAGCTTCAGCCAGGTTCGATTCACAGTTGACACTGTTATTCTGTTAAAAACAAAAGCTAATTTGGTGTGGTGGCTTAGGATACCAGGCTAGAGATCCAGAGAATGGAAGTTTTAGTTCTGCCTTTGGCGCAGATCCAGCTGAGTGATTTTGGGCCAGTCATTTCTCTCAGCCCTAGGAAAGAAGCAACCATGACCAATTTAAAAAGCATTGCCAAGAAAATTGTGTGGAATTTTCCAGGCAATTGCACAGCACAAAAGAAATAAGAAAATTAAAACACCTATACATATGCACACAAAGAAAGACACACACTCCTTCGCTATTTAACTTATTCAATCTAAGCTCAGAGGCCAAATGAATGGAGAAGACATTTTTCTCTGCAAATTCAGAATACAGAAATGTTGGAATGCCTTCCATAGAGTCCTATCTATCTTAGTAGTAGGTAGACTTTGACAAATCAGTCTGATTAACACCGATATGTCTTGCCTAATAGAGTAACTGAAATAATTCCCAGATTTACTGATCTATGAAGACAGGATTACATGTGCAGTTTAAAACCTAATTTCCCTTTCTTTCTTTTTCTTTCTTTTTCTTTTATTTTATTTTTGCTGCCGCCGCTATGTGAACCATTTCCTTTAGTTAAAATCCAAACGCTGCACCGCCAAACTACAGCCTGACTTCTTTCATCCAGTTTATAATGTTAGCTATGCTAAATTTATCTTCCATCCCTATTTAACATGTTTTAAAAGTGAGAAATGTCATTTCTGGAAAAAGGACTTCAAACAGAGAGACTTGAAAATGGTGTCTGAATTCATCATCAGCTCAAAATGAGACAAATGTACAGATTTGTGAGTTGACTCCATTTGTCTATCATTTCCACTTAGACTATAAATGTTTCTCTCTCACTATGCCACAATCAGATCTGCATTGAACAGCATTAGATGGACTCTGTTGGCCACTCTTAAGAAATCTAGATTTTAAGGGAAGACAAAAGCAAATCAACTCCAGAATTATCATATAGGCAAGAACAGAATGCCCTGTAAAATATACTGTGAAATCAGAGTTACTTTTAAGTACAATCCTCTGAGTTATTCTTACTGCGAAATATATATTTTTTAAAAAATCACAAACCCTTAACTCCTTTTTGCAAAATATCAGAAGCCAGGTGCTTCATGGCCAAAACTATCAAATGTACTGCATCTCTCATCTTCCCTTGAACATAACTTTTTTTTTTTTAGTTCTGTGGAAAAATCAAAGATTTCAGCAACCAAAATAGGAACAGGAATGGAGGAGATGAACTCTTTAATCAAGCTGATTGTACATGAGCAAAAAAAACCATGAAAATGATTTAAATTCAGTGGTTCAAAACTTAGGCTATTTATACATTTAGGAATAAGGAATTTACCTGATTAAACTTTAACATGATTCTGAGTTTCCGTGACAGAAAATCTTAAGATATTGGATTTCTTACATTTATGTCCATTCTTCCATCAAGTATATTCAAGGAAGTTGTTACTGTTATTAATGTCTGTCCTTCTTGATTACAGAGAACACTTATTTTACATCACCTTCAGTTCTGTTCATGTAGCAAAGTTAGCAAAGTACAATGTCTCAAGGGATTTTATTTTTCAGCCAGCTTGTCACAGAACCTGATGCTGATCATGGCTGAGGGGTGTCTGGCCTTAGGTCACCAGCCAGTTTTCATCCTTAAGTGAGAATTAGAATTTGGATTTCCGTGCTTCTAGTCCAGCACGTTAACTGCTATACCACATTGGCTTTCCACTTTACACAAAAATGGTAAGACTTGGCATATTTCTGGAATATATTTGGTCAACTGTACAAGTGTCTGCTTTAATTTTACATTAGTGCTATTAATTGTGTATATTAGTCTATAGTAATCCTAAAATGTCTACCATTTACATTCCCCACCACCAAAGAAGAGATTTTCTGTATGTACAGTATTCTGATTAACATAATTTTGAAAAATTTCTAGAACTATTGGGACAACAGTACATTAATCTATTTTAGCATGTACAACCTAGAAGGAAAAAAAACCCAAATACTACTTATTTGGAGATTTCAGGCCTAATGCATTTTCTTGACCACTCTAGGTACTAAAATATGGCAAAGCTATAGGGAAGATGGTTGCTAGCCTATTTGACAGTTAGTGTATTCACTTTCAAACTTCAATTTTTTCTGCATTTCAATATTTGCTTCCAGGAAGGATCTGTTTATGAGTATAACTGTATTTATTAAGAACACTTTCTCACAAATACCTACTGAGTATTCATCAGGAAAGAAGGGGAAAATCACCCAAATGGCTGTGACTTTTTTACCCTCTTTACAAATTCACTGAGTATATGAAGCTGCTTGTAACTAGACACCAAATAAAATTTAAGATTCTTTTTTTATTTTAAAGGGGAAACATCCTTTTAAAAAAGTAGTTGCATTCATCTCTTCACAAATGTATAACCCTTAGTACCAGTTTTGAAATCTACACACTTGTGAAGTCTTTGTGTGTAGGTCTGCCGCCCTGTTTAGGGTGACCCGCTCCCTCTTGTCACAGAGGACGCAGGGGGCACCCTTACTGGGCAGAGCAGAGGAATTTGGGGAATATCTGCAGGACAAAGTCGCTCAGATCCGGAGCGGATGGGCCCCACTCAGTGGACCAGACGAGCCGCCAACAGCGAGTCTTGTGAGACCATCCTGGGAGGAGTTTGATTCTGTTGCCCCCGAGGATTTAGATAGGTTGCGTGGACGGCTGCGACCCACCACATGTTTAATGGACCCGTGTCCCTCCTGGTTGGTACTGGCATCTTGGGAGGTGACACGAGGCTGGCTTCTGGGCCTGGTGAATGCCTCATTGGGTGAGGGATCCTTACCAACCGCCTTGAAAGAGGCAGTGGTGAGGCCCTTACTTAAGAGGCCCTCACTCGACCCAATGGAGCTAGCTAACTATCGTCCAGTCTCCAACCTTCCGTTTCTAGCGAAGGTTGTTGAGAATGTGGTGGCCCAGCAGTTTCCACGACACCTTGACGAATCCGAGTATCTAGACTCACGCCAGTCCGGCTTCCGACCTGGGCACAGCACAGAGACAGCCTTGGTCGCGTTGGTTGATGATCTCTGGAGGGCCAGAGATAGAGGTTGTTCCTCTATCCTGGTCCTATTAGACCTCTCGGCGGCTTTTGATACCATCGACCATGGTATCCTATTGCGCTGGTTGGAGGGGATGGGAGTCGGAGGTACCATTTTGCGGTGGTTCGGCTCCTACCTCTCCGACTGGAGGCAATGTGTGTTGACAGGGGGACAGAGGTCGACCCCGAGGCCACTCACTTGTGGGGTGCCACAGGGGTCGGTCCTCTCGCCTCTCCTGTTCAACACATATGTGAAGCCGCTGGGTGAGATCATCCATGGTTTTGGGGTTGAGTATCACCTCTACGCTGATGATACTCAGCTGTATATTTCAACTCCAAACCACCCCAACGAGGCTGTCGAAGTGATGTCCCGGTGTTTGGAGGCCGTCGGGGTCTGGATGGGGGACAACAGACTTAAACTCAACCCCTCCAAGACTGAGTGGCTGTGGCTACCGGCACCTCGGTTCAGCCAGCTGATTCCATCGCTGGCCATAGGGGGCGAGCAATTGCCCCCTGTGGAATGGGCGCGCAATTTGGGCGTCCTCCTTGATGCCCGGCTGTCAATGGATGACCATGTGGCGGCCGTGGCAAGGGGGGCGTTCCACCAGGTTCGCCTGGTGTGCCAATTGCGCCCCCCTACTGGACCGGGATGCCCTACGCACGGTCACTCATGCGCTGGTGACGTCCCGCCTGGATTACTGCAACGCTCTCTACATGGGGCTGCCCTTGGGACGCGCCCGGAGACTGCAGTTAGTTCAGAATGCAGCCGCGCGGGCTGTGATGGGGAGTACGAGGTACTCCCACGTAACACCTCTCCTGCGCGAGCTGCATTGGCTACCTGTGGTTTTCCGGGTGCATTTCAAGGTGCTGATTACCATCTTTAAAGCGCTCCATGGCACGGGACCTAGTTTCTTGCGGGATCGCATCCTCCCACATACATCCCTGCGGCCAATACGCTCACACAGGGAGGGACTTCTCCTGGTGCCATCCACTGGACAATGCCGGCGTGCGACACCGAGGAGTAGGGCCTTCTCTGTGATGGGCCCAACCCTCTGGAATGACCTCCCCCCCGACATTAGAACCACTTCTGACCTCCGCTCCTTCCGGCAAAAACTGAAGACTCACCTGTTCCGATTAGCAGGCCTGGCATAATTCAACTGTCCCTCCTGGCAAACGTACTATATCTGGTTATTTTAGGGGTTTTTTAATTTACTGTATTTGTTTTTAGGGGTTTGAATTTATTTTATATCTGCTTTGTACAGTTCTTTTAACGGCATTTTAACCTCCTCCATGTCAACTGTCAACTGTACATATTTAATTTTATTGTATCTTGTTATATTTTGTATGAACTGTACACCGCCCCGAGTCCCTTTCGGGAGAGGGGGCGGTCTAGAAGCATTAAATTAAATTAAATTAAATTAAATTAAATTAAAATTTGTGGGTATGATATCATTTTTAGCAATGGTGCAGTGGTTAGAGCGCAGTATTGCAGGCTTCTTCTGCAGATTGCCAGCAGTTCCGCAGTTCAAGTTACACCTGCTTAAAGTTGACTCAGCCTTCCATCCTTCTGAGGTCAGTAAAATGAGGACCCAGACTGTTGGAGGCAATATGGTGACTCTGAAAACCACTTAGAGTGAGCTGTAAAAGCATTATGAAGTGGTATATAAGTCTTAAGTGCTATTGATATTGGCCAGAGATTTTACTTCTTTCACACTACAATTGGAAATTATTTTGTGATGTTGTCATTTTCTAAGGAAATGATATCACTTACAATTACAAAGTATCTTCTTCCATTTGAGATGGTTAAATTACACAAAACAGGGCCATAGAGTTATCATACAGATTAACTATAGTTAATGTCTTTTATCATCATAGGAGTTATAGCAACAATTTCATCTTGTGGGTTATACATTCATACAAAATATAGCAGAGAAATGAGAAGATCAGTGTATATTATTATTAATCCTATAACTTTTTTTTCTAATGACAGTAATAACTCTGACCAAACCTTTTGGGGTATGTGCTAATTACATTTTTTTTCATAATTAGATTTCTTGATATAGATTTCTAAACCTGGGACAGAATGTAAACTAAGTAAGAAAAAATTATAAGCAGCAAGGAAAAACTTGGTGGAGTAAAGCATACTTTTTGTCATTAACTAGCTGAGGGCATCACTGAACACAGTATTAGATGCTTCTCATCACTGTAACGTTTGTACCTGTCAGTGTTTATTAGTGGGATTGACAGATGTATTTGATTTTTCACTATCAGAAGAATGGAGCTAATTATAAGAAAATGAATCAGATTTGCAATGATTGCAATTTTCCCCCCTTTAATCACCAGAAAACCACTTCCTATTTACCTCATTCAAAAATGCTAGGAATGAAAATACTGCTCTGTGTTATTTTTGCAATATCTGGCATTTGGAGAGCAAATGGAAAATCACATCTCTTCTGAATATTTTATTCTTTTCCCCCCATAATCTTGTACTGCGACTATAGGGGAAAGTTATTTCCTGTTTTTATAATCACCCTTTCATTTATTTTCCTCTCCTCTAACTTTACATAAAGGTATAGATACAGGTGGCATATTACTAAAGTCTTAGTATAGGTCTTGTGCATGAGCAGGGGGTTGGACTAGATGACCTCCAAGTCCAACTCTGTTACTGTTAAGCTGTTAAGCATTAAATATCAAGAATTGGAAATTTCTGTCGAATGATTCCATGTTTCCATAGGGATTATGAACTATGCTCTTCGACAGTCAGAGTAGAACGGAGACCCCCGTGTCAAATTTGCCGCATCCTTAAAAGTGGAAACTTACAGTAGCTTCAGTTGCTTAGTCAGCTGCTTATTCGATACATCCAAGACTGTGCAATAGTCTTAACATGCATTTATGGACAATATGCTTATTCCAAACTGAAGAGACAAAAAAATAGACTAAGCACATTAAAAAATGGAAAATACTATTGTAATCCTGGAAGCAGAAAATGCAGTTTATGGTGGGTGAAATAAGAGTAACTAAATGATGCTGCACAAGTGCTTTTACTACCTTAATGAAAAGGGAAATGGCTGGAGAGCTGCAGTTCAAAGGCAAAAGTGGTGACAGCAATAGCAGCAGCAGCAGCAGCAGTAAAGCCATTTATATGGGGCATATAAAATAAGATCCCATTTCCTATTGTACAAACACAAAGGTCTTAGATTCTTATATTTAGGGTTCACCTTCATTATTGGCTGATTACTCTTTTTATTCAAACAGCATAGATGGTGCTCCCTCCTCAATGTATTCTTGTGATAATCTATTGAGGATAGTTGTCTGAGGGGAAATGAAAGGTCAACTCCACTGCTTTCTGTTCTCATTGTCAAGAACCTTGGAGATCTTCTAATTCACCCCTGCACAAGTAGGAGACCCTATATCATTCCAGAAAAATGACTGTCCAATTTCTTCTTGAAAACTTGCAGTGATGAAGCATCCACAACTACTAAAGACAACCTGTTCCATTGGTTAATTGTTCTCACTGTTAGGAAGTTTCTCCATAATTCCAGGTTGCTTCTCTCCTAGTTTCCATCTGCTATTTCTTGTCCTGCTTTCAGCTGCTTTGGAAAACAAGGTGACCTCCCTTTTCTGTATGGCAGCCCCTCCAATACTGGAACACTGCTATAATGTCTCCCCTAATGTTTCTTTCACTAGGCTAGACATCCCCAATTCCTTCCACCATTCATCCTATGTTTAGTCTCCAGTCCCCTAATCATCTTTTTTAGGGAGAGGTTTTTTGAGATCCTGATTGGATCACCCCACTCTGCAATATTTGGGGATAGCTCTTTGGGGCTAAGTCCACTCCGAAATATTGGCCACAAAGTCAAGGACCTCTACAGAGTCTTGGGACAGGAAGGACCCTGCTCAAGTGGGACATTCCTTCTTCCCAAGCAGGAGGAAGCCTTTAAAAGACTGGGCCTCTTCAGGTCTCCAGCCCCAACTTCTTTGGGATTAAGGATTTGAACCTTAGTCTTTCAGGCCAAATTGAAGTATCTAATCATCTTCCCATGACACAAGGCTTGGAATTCTTAGAAAGCAGACACATTTATACTGGTGTAAGCTTTCATGCCATTATCTGTTTGGCAGTGTGGGGCATCAGGATTTAGTAAATATGATCTATGGACTGGCATCGGTGGTGCAGTGTTAGAGTGCAGTACTGCAGGCTACTTCGTCTGACTGGTTGGCTGCCTGCAATTGGGCAGTTCTAATCTCACCAGGCTCAAGGTTGACTCAGCCTTGCATCCTTCTGAGGTGGGTAAAATGAGGACCCAGATTGTTGGGGGCAATATGATGACTCTGCAAACCACTTAGAGAGGGCTGTAATGCACTATAAAGTGGTATATAAGTCTAGGTGCTATCTTCAGAAATAAGATAATTTAAAAGTTAAATTATCTGGGTATAGGTGTCCTGTCTATATCCTGTCACTCCCTGCTTTGTTTCCTGGAGTCTGCATAATGGATTTCCTTGCCTCTGAAGATGCCAGTCAGAGTTGTGGCATAATGTCAGGAAAGGTATTGTCTAAACCCATGATGGTGAACCTAAGGCACACATGCCGGAAGTGGCACACACAGCCATCTCTCTGGATATGCCAGCCATTGCCCGTTTCTCTTCCAGATTCCAGTGCACACATGTTCACTGGCCAGCTGGTCTTCGTGTGCACAGGAGCACCAGAAACTGTAAGACCAGGTGGCAGGTGCGCATGCGCACACCAGAAACCAAAAGCTAAGCTCAATGGCTATTCCGGCTTCCAGCGCTGTCACGTATGAGAGCCAGGAAGCTGTTCTTCCAGTTTCCAGCACTCCCATGCCTGCATGCATGCGCTCCCGTTTCAGCACTCAGTGCCAAAAAGGTTTGCCAACAGTGGTCTAGACCATCGTCAATAAATGATGAAGCCAATATTGTCCAATAGACACATTTATTTAAGCAAGTCTTTGAAATCTTAGAACACAGACACACATGAAATTATTTTGTGGGTATCATATGAAAACTGCATGTGTCAATTATATCTACATGTTGTATGTATATTGTAAAATACAACAACAGCAACAACAACAATAATTTATTCTTAAGATTTGGATTTGTGCAGCCAGAATTAGCTCTTTTATCTTTTTCTTCAACTCTGCACTCTTAGCTATTATCTGCATTGTCTGCTACGTATATGTTTCTGTGTAAGTATTGGCCATGTAGTACTTTGTCTTACCATGTCTGTTTTTAATTCTTCATTTGGTACAAAGCCAGAATTGAGAAAACAGCAACAGACAGAAAATGCCATCTCTGAGAAGCAACTCAAGAAACAGTTGAGTTTCCACCTAGTTGGCTGCTACAGGAAGATTATAAGCAATGACATGATATCAACAATGGTGCATTGGAATAGCTGCAAGAAATACCACTTGCTTGCAAGCAAGAACTGGGTCTCAAAATCGACAAAGTAATATAAAATGAAGAAGGAAGGTACTCTGGAACTTTAGAATTCAAACAGATAAGCACCAGCCGCATAACATCCCAGACTTAAAAAAATATTGATAAAAAAGACAAAAAGGTATTGATAGTGGATGTTGCAGTTACTTGTAGTAACACTATCAAATAACATCTGCCTATCCCAGGTCCTTGAGAAATACTCAATAAGTAGATAAAAATGCTACTTCTAATCTAAACATGTGGTTGACTGTGCAACCAACCATAATAATTTAATGAATTTACATGTCACTGACTCTCAACAAATGCTAATACAGGTATTTGATAGGAATTGTGCAGATATTCATTTGGTTCAAGCTACCTATTCTTCAGTTAGCTTGTATGACCCACTGAACCTTTCTTGATTCAGAGATACAACATATTGAGTTTTGTCATTGTATTTAGGAACATTTTTGACAGCACACAAATGCTTCCAGATCTAGACGTGGATATGTGATATTTGCTTGGTGGGATTACCCTCTGTCCAATTTAAAATATGTTATTTGCCCTGTCAGTCAAGTTTGCTATTATCATCTAACTAGATTTCATTGGCAGCAATGTAGCCTGTTTTCTTTCTGTCTATTGCATAAATCCCTAACTAGCTAAAATCAGCCATGTGAATAAGTAGAAAATAGAAAGAATAATAACTAGCAGAGAGAAAAAAAGTACCAGTAGAAATAAATGGCTGTAGCAGCAAAAAGAACTGGAAAATATTATATTTAAATGATTAAAAAGTTATGGAGAAAATATATTCTCCAAACACTGCTTTGTGCCTGAAAACTGAAATAGAAGAATATTTTATTTTAGTCCAAATGTATATTTATGCATAATGCAATCCAACTATTTTCACTTTGAGATACTGTTTTGGTTTGGTTTTGTTTATAGCCAGCTATATTGTTATATGGGGAATTCGTCATTTTGGAAGAAAAATGGCAACTAGGGCAAAGCAATAATAGAAGCATATGTACAGAACTAAGCAAGGGAAATAAATAAGGGTATTTCTAAAGGAGGGATGGAATCGCAAGCACTAATATAGTTCAAGCCAATTAGAAAAACAGTTCCAGTTTAAGTTCTACTCTTAATCACAATTATTGCTAATCAAGTGATTGGTTCATTTTCCCTACTACAGAATGAAACCTGACTCAGTTTCATGTAGAAAACAAAGACATCTCAATAACAGAAAGCATATATTTTTATTCAAAAATCACTTTCTGGAACATCATGGATGGCTTTGAAACCACAACAGGTTCTCCAGCTTATCTCTTTTGGGACTTCTATAGAATTAGATAGACACCTCTTCTCGAACTCATGGTGTGCAGAGTAGTCCAGCTTAATGTATGATTTTGTTGCTCTTTTTTTCCCCTCTCTTGTAGCTCTGTGGGTCATATGGAGGATACTTGAGAAAATTAGTATTGTGAACCTTCCTGTGGGAGGTTCTAGAGCACTAGAGCAAGTATCCAGCTCTACACCATTCAAGGTCATGTGTTACTTATAACTGAGTTACCATGTAGCTTTTGCATTTTTCTATATATTTTGATATAGTTTGTCACAATGCTTCCAATGTATTTCCCCACCTTGACCACTTCCCCCCCTAAAAAAAAAAACCTACTATGCAGATATTTTTTTCTTTACATTTTACCACCAGTGTTATACAAAAGCAATAGCAAGGCTACTGGAACAATGAAAAAAAGTAATATGCAATAAACCTTGATATATCACAAAAACAATTAGGATTTCACAAAGTCATGTGCTTTAGAAGCCCACTCACCCTTGGGATTCAATTACAGTCCAACACATAGAAAGGGTATTAAATTGGAGAAATTTCTGGGTACTAATCAAGTTCTAAGGGACACGGTGGCTCAGTGGCTAAGATGTTGAGTTTGTCGATCAGAAAGGTCAACAGTTTGGCTGTTTGAATCCCTAGCACTGTGTAATGGAGTGAGCTCCTGTTACTTGTCCCAGCTTCTGCCAACCTAACCATTCAAAAGCATGTTAAAATGCAAGTAGAAAAATAGGGACTACCTTTCGTGGGAAGGTAACATGTGCCTTCGGTGTTTAGTCATGACCACGGAGGCATCTTCAGAAGAGCACTGGCTCTTCAACTTTGTAACCAAGATGAGCACCTAGAGTTGGAACGACTAGCACATATGTGCGAGGGGAACCTTTACCTTAATCAACATCTGGCCTTAAAGCTACCAGGAAGTAATATGAAGCAGGACAATCTGTATGTTGGACTGAGCAATGTCAAGCAGGCCTGCATTAATTGAATGTAAGCAATTTCTCAAGAATTGAATCATTTTTCTGTAGAGACACAAGGCTCAATCTGAATGTAACTTATTATGAGAGTGCCTGACATGTTCTGGAAACTCTGATCTCCTCAGTAAAGCTTAATTGACAGGATGCTCAAGGGAACTGGTTTGTTGGAACATCTCTGTCAAGTGCCAGAAGAGATTTTCATGTTCCGGGGGAGGCAGGTGGTGGGGAGAAGATATGATAGACCAGCAATTGTTCAATGTAAGGTACAGCTGAAAGCAAAAGGAATCCTTTTTTTCATTTTGGTAGCAGGCATATCTTTTTATTTTATTAACTTTTCTCTTTTTTACTGTTTGGTATGTATTTGCCAGTTTTTGAAGTGAAGATCATTTCTTAGCTCTCTCCTAAGAAACCACGCCTAGAGAGCTTGTGAACAGCAATTTCCTATTGCTATAACATACCAGCTTGCAGTCCCTACATTTTTCATGCTACATGAAGAAACAGATGAAGCAAAAATAAAGGGATTTTATGCACACACAGACACATCCTTGAGGCTAGGAGAAAATTAACATCATAAGTACAGATATAGGATAGATTTTGCCTTATATTACTAGAGTTGAATTATTCAGTGCTTCCCATTAGCAAAATGATAGCATGACAATTTTATATTTAGACTTCCTTGTATATTGCATCAGCACCTTATTTCCAAAATAGTTTTAGTGCACCTGACAACAAATATCTAATTACAGTTACTGTTTACTTGAACAACCCAGTATCTTTCTCTTTCTTTTTTTTCTCTCTCTCTTTCTTTCTTTCCTTGATTTTTCTTTCTCTCTTTTTTTCTTTCTCTCTCTCTTTCTTTCTCTCTTTCTCTTTTTCTCTCTTAGTATTTTTCTTTAAAAATCTTCCTTTTCAAAAAAGGAAACAAAATTCTTATTCGTTGACTTTTGCCCTCTTATTCATTTCACAGTTATCTGTGTTACATTAATTGTAATCAGCCAACATACATTTATATTTCATTCTCCTTATCATTACAACATCATTTTTATCTGGAAGTTTGATCTGTCCTGATTAGACAGTATATGTGCATATTCCTATGTGTCTTTAAAATCACTACATTATTTCCTTTCCTGTTGGAAATTTCAGTTTTTTAAAAAATACTATTATAACTTTTGGGGAAAAATATGGGATTATGTTCATTGCTATGTAATCTTTATCTTGAAGAAGCAGCTTAATTTTTAATAGTTCACATTTTTATTTTTAAAAAATCACACATCATACAATTTGCATCATTGTAGTTTGGTACACAGTTGACATTTTCAACTACAGATACTACACGTGCATGCACCAGTACAATTTCATGTGCTTCCATATCTGAAAATAATCACATCCAAAGTAAAAAAAAATGTTGAAAGAGTCCTTGTGCTATACTATACTCAGTTTGCCACTTGTAATATTTTTTTAAAAAAAATTCAAAATAAAATATCATATTCCTTACATTTTTATTTCCACACCAGGTCGAATAAAATTTAAAGAAACAAATTGGGGAACAAAATCTCTGTTCCAAATTCAGGTGATCCTAAAAAGTAATGTCATTCTCCATCTTTTTTTAATGTAGATATAGACTGGACCTTTTTATCCAAGTACATATGAAAGATACACCTAAGCGTTTGTGTGTATGTGTGTGTGTACACTTAGCCAGCTGAGACAATTGACATGCAACTTAGCAAACTTTGCATTATAAATTCATCCACACATGCACTTGAAAGAATTTAGAAGGCATTGAGGATTGCAGCATTGTAAACCACTCTCCCATGAAAACCATACTCTAGCACCGTGATGGCGAACCTATGGCACGCGTGCCACAAGTGGCATGCGGAGCCATTTGTCAGGGCACGTGACAAAGCGCATGCGCGCTGGGCAGCTGAGTTCACCTTTTTAAAAGCTATTTTTCGCCTTACCCAGGCTCCAGAGGCTTTATAGGAGCCTGGGGAGGGCGAAAAGAGCCTCCCCCGCCCCCCCGGAGGCTTCAGGGACAGTCCCTGAAGCCTTCGGAATGCTTAAAACCACCCTCCGAGCAAACCGGAAGTGACTTCCGGGTTGCTCGGAGGGTCGTTTTAAGCGTTCCGAAGGCTTCAGGGACCGTCTGAGGCTTCCCTGATGCCTTCGGAGCGCTTAAAACGACCCTCCGAGCAACCCGGAAGTCACTTCCGGTTTGCTCAGAGGGTGGTTTTAAGCACTCCAAAGACTTCAGGGAAGCCTCTGGACAGTCCCTGAAGCCTCCGGAGGGCCTCCGGGGGGTTGGGGGAGGCTCTTTTCGCCCGCCCCAGGGTCCTATAAAGCCCCTGGAGCATGGGGAGGGCAAAAAAAACATGTAAAAATGGGGGGGTCACGCATTTTGCACGCATGCGCACTGGGGGGGTCACGCGTTGCCTTATGGGTGCGGCATGCCCGCATTTGACCCCCCTGCGCTCCCCCCACTTGTGGCACGTGAGCCAAAAAAGGTTCGCCATCACTGCTCTAGCACATGGTTGCTTGGGGGGGGGGTGGAGATGAGTGAGTGTATATTTAGAAATGTTTCCCATCAAATTATTCTTAGCAAAGAGTCAACTTTCTGAATTCTGAAGTTATGTACAATAAATATTAGCATTCCCCGATGCTATCTCCTTGAGGCTTTGCCTTACTTACAATACCACGCAGAAAGTTAGCTATCTGGCATTATGACCAAGCTACCACACATAGGATGAGATGTGTTACCAAGTCATTTCCAAGGGCTATTGCTAACTCCATGTTTATCAGGAAAATATAAAAATTTGGCAACCCTTTCCCCCAATACTGAACCTCAGCATACATAGATCTTAAGTCCTTGGAGGATATTTCCTGGGGTTTGGGGGGGTTCTGGAAAGCTGTAGAGACATAGATTTCTATGTCTCTCTTTCTCAGAAACTCTCTATTACTGAATAGTTATTCAGTAATAAATGTTTCTGACATTCTATCCTGCTTTAGGTTTATTGCATTTGTACCTGAAACACCCCATTGGCTACCAGGTAGCTACGTAGTTTCAAGAGCTCATTTCAGGGAAGCTCTAGTCTTCCTTGAAATTATGGTGTCCACTTGCATTGGCATTGTATATATTTTAATTGAAAAGGAGATGAGAAAAGTTGAGCGATTTACTTCAGCTAGGCACTGATAGTTTCTTAAATCCAGGTCATCACTATCCTTCTCCCCCTTCCACACACACACACACACACAATCCTCATGTAGAAGTCAAGAGAAGCAAAGCTCTAATGACTGAACTGTCTACTTATTTAAACTTCACAGGCCTAACAAATCTTAGACAATCTGGCAAGATGTAGTTCAAGTTGTCACATTAAACTTTACTCACAAAGAAACATAAGATTGGTGAATCTGAGTAACTTGGAAAGCCTTGTGCAAATTAGTCAGGACAGCCAGATAGAAAATTTACTAAAAGAGAGTTATCTATCCTAAACAAGACCATTGGCCAAGATTCCATCAATGCAATAAGGGAGAAGTAGTGATAATTCATCTCTCTTAACATCATAGCATAAGCTTGGATTTGAGCTTATTTCTCATCTTTCTCTATTGGCATGCAAAAAGTCAATTCCTGGAGCTCTTAATAAATCAGCCAAAAGAAGTCACTCATTAGCAATTATAATCAGCCTGCATCATTTCTTGTTGCCATTAGGCAATTAAGTACTGAATGGAATTGTCCCCATGATTTCTGGGAAACTTCTCAAGATACTATTGATATCAATGCAGATCCAGTATCTCAGTTGACTCCCCCCCCCAAGACATATTGAATGAAAAGGAAGTGCTGTGGCCATGATGAAGAGCTAAAAGAAATGTTCTTCACATCTGGATTAGTAAATAAGTGCACTGATGCAAAGACAAGGTCCAGAGAGAAGCCACTTATATGTATTGTATCCAAGGTTGTCTTGAACAAATAAAGTGTCAGGCCTGCAGTCATATTCCTTTTTAGGATCTTTGGCCTGCCACACTCTCTATTATTTTCCTATGCTGTTTCATTAGTGTAGTAATTGGGAGGGGGAATAGTAAGGAGTAGAATTGTAGAATGTGTTGTTGTCATTCCTTTCTAGAAATCATGGTCATCTTTTGTTTCCGCACCCCTGCATCTGACCGGAACTAGATGTGTGGAAATGCCAGCGTGGCCGAAGAAGATTGGACTATGTGATGGATTTATGGGTGTGGGGATAAGATCATGAACTTTCAACTGGGTGGAATCCAAGGAAGCGCTTAGATTTGGGATTACACAGTTTGTTGCCAACATGTCTGTTCTTATTAAATTGGAACTTTAAGGATAGCTCTGCCTTGGATTCTGATTTAATTCTGCATGATATTTGGAACGCTGACATAAAGGTATGAACTTCTGAGTTCTTTCCACCCAGCCCCAAGAAATGGAGATTGAAGACATCCAAAATATGAAAATGAGAGACACCCAAAGCTAGTCCAAAGATCATTTGGAGCAGTGGTATACAAATTTAATAATAAATAATAATAAATAAATAATAATAAATAAATAATAATAAATAAATAATAATAAATAAATATTTTTAATCACCAACAATCCAACTATCAGGATCCAAATATTAGACAAGCAGGCCAGATGTAAAAATTGAACCAAGTTGATTTCTCTTTTCCCATAATATCCATCATTCTCTGGTTGCTTTTTAAATATCTCTAACTAGGGCTAAAATTGTATTATCTAGCTCCCTACCAGGCTAAATATCAGCTATACAGTCAAATCCCAACCAAGCAATCAGGTAGATGAGCTCCATTTGAAGACCCCTTTTTTCATTACAATCAACCATAACTTTGAGACTTCAAATCTAAGAAATCCCAAAACTGTCTTTAGCCAAATAATATGTCACTTAGCTCATTGTCAATCCTTCATGACTGGATCTGCTATAATCACAACTTATCCAAATAATCATTTTTCCCTAAGATATAAATGCCTTAAACTTACACTCTAAAAATATGTTTATATTATTTTATGTTTCTTAGTTTGAACATTGACTAATAATCTATAAATGAAAAAAAAACTCCAAACAATATTAAGCAAGATCTGAATATACAGATATAACTTCTCAGTAATATGTGAACCAGCCTGAAAATGTGACAAAACCAAAGTTCAACAATGTATATAAAGGTTTCTTGATTAAATAGAAACATTTTAGACAAAATAATAATAACTAATTCTTATCCAAAAATTGGCAGATCTTAGCTATTAGGCATTGTAAAGTCATATTGGTAACCCTTTGGCCAGGGACAGGGAGTCATGGGGTGGTATCAATGATGTCAAAACAGTGGTGCAACAAGGGGAATCAAAGCCCCACCTTTTTTCTGTGTTTATACGTTTGCATATATGTGATGTTCTTTAAAACCAAATGACTGTTTTGACTATTTCATCATGCCTGCAATTTTGATGTTGTTGAGCCCCCCTCCCCCGCAGACACCACTGCCTTTGGGATAGAATAATCACACACTTTGCATTACAGATTTTCATTCAGTCTAGATGTCTAAAACCAGTTCAAAATGTAAGGGTTCCTGTCTTCTGCTAAGCACCTTCTGGCAGTGTTCCATGACAGCTTGAAATAGAGATGAACATAAGCAGCAAGAGCACTGAGACTGGAGACTAGAAATTATATGGATATTAGTGACAGATGGACAGTGGAATCAGGGGATTTAAAAAAAATGTAACCACAGCTGGTAAAGGGAGATAGAAAATGGAACTAAGAGATACCGTCCTTAGGATATGTGTGCTGCAGTTTCCTAACCTTGTTTCATTATGAATGAACATTTTCAACATGTAAAAACAGAGCAGGAAACAGAACATTCATGTTGATCTCAGATAATAGTAATGTAGCTATTTGCAAATTTTATATTTTTCTCAATGAGAATGGTGAAAACTGAAAGTAGACATGGGAAAAAAAGGGGGGGGGGTCATAAATCTCACTTCCCTGCAATTCTCAAGGACAACTCAAGAATATTTTAGTATGACTTAACATTTGGAAATATAGGAGAGAATAAATAGAACCAAAGAGTTCACATCACAAGCAATTCATTGCTGGCAATGAGAGTTAGAATTAACTCTGCAATAAACTCAATCACACCTCTCAACAAATTCTGTAATGTTCATAGGTGCTAAAGAAATCCAGGATAAAGCAAGTTTTCCAGATGATACAATTGTCTCAACATAAAAAGTATGAGATCCAGTGAAAGACTCCCGCCTTTTTACCTTGAAGATTATCTTGCAACAATGGCCTGTATATCTTTAAGAGCTGATAGGATGCACTGAGAGTAGTGCAGTACAATAATCTGGAACTGAAGGGGGAAAGAGATTTAGAGAACTTATGGGCCACAGCCACATAACCCCAAGAACATACACAATTTCTATCAGAGGTTTCAGCAAGTACTGTGCACATGCCCTGTGCATTCTGAACCCCCTTTTCCTGTGAGATCCTGACTGCTGTAGTCCTTAATAGAGGGGGGCATGAGATTCTAAAGCCTAGCTTCATACTTTCTAAAAAAATGTCTGCCACTTGATCTCCTCTCTGATGAATGTTCATGAAATATTCATGAAGAAGAATTTCTTGAAAATACAGAGACACAAAGAACTCCTATATTCAACACAGATCTCTTCCATGCAACTATTCTTTTCCCTTCCAAGAGTTTGATATATTTTCAGATCACCTTTCATGGCAGCCAATTTTAAAAGGCTGCAGAACCCAACTGGAGATCAATCTAGCTGATCAATGGGAGAGTTTTCAAAAACAACACTTAAACAACACCTGGCTTTCTTCCATAATGTGTTTACTACTTTTAGTGCTGTGAAAATTCATTGTGATAAAGCAGACAAAAAAAGTGAAGGTGGTAAACAGTTTTCTTGGCTCTGGAATATATAAAGATGGATAGTGCACAAGAAGTTTCATGTAAATTTCTGTTACATGCTAAACATTGCAATGGACAATGTAACCATGGAAATGCTCTTCACTGAATAGATCAAGGAACAAATGAAGTAGAAATGGGTAATATGCAATCTTCCAGATATTATGGTATTTCACTTTACCACAGTCTTTATTGGCATAGCCAACAACACCCAGAAGATTATCCACTCTTGATCTAAAGATCTAAACCAATTCATCTTAACATGTATATAATTCCTATCATATTACATACAAGTCCATACTAGCCTTACATTCAGGCGGGGACTTTGATTAGAAACCCACTGTCTTGCTTAGAAAGAATGGGAGAATCCTAAATGTAACAGGAATATTTTGCAATATTTTGAAGCAGCCTTTATCTCATCACACAAATTATTAATTCCAGAGTCTAAACATATCTGGCTACAGAGCTGAAAAGATTTATAGCATCAACTGGCCCACTTTTACATTATCCTTTAAGAAGAGGGATGGTCAGTCTCTTGTGTATAACTTATTATTTGTATGCATTTGACAGCCCCTGTTTGCCCCTGGAACCTTCAAAAGATTTCACTATGAAAATTCATAAGCACAATTTTTCAGTTTGAAATTTTTTAGCTATGAGAAGTAATCCAGTTGAAAAACACAACCAGAAGTGCTAATTCTTTCCTTATTGTAAGATTACATTAACATAATCTTACAAATCTAAAAGAATCATTTCTCTACTTCACTCATAGTTTTCTGAATACTTGAGAGGATTTCCTTCTGAAGTGCTTTCACCAGCCCTCCTCCTTTGAATTTAAAATTTGTTGATGAGACCATTGTCTAGTCTGCGGCCCTTTTTCCTATCTCCCAAGGTAAAACTCACACTTTAGTACTGAAATTGCAAGCAATTTCTAGAATAGGTATCTTAAATCCTTTGATAATGTTCCATATACTAACTTTAGTAAATGCCCTCACCCCAAATATATAAAAAGAGGGACTGTGAAATCCAGCTCTACCTCCTGTTTGGCATCATCATTATCACAACAAAGACTCTGCCACTCTCATTTCAAAACTAATGCAGGTGTGTCCCTCAGGCATAACACATTTGCTTTCCTCTATTTTGGAAGAGTAGGATGAAAATAAGGAGTACTTAAAACCCTGAAGAGTAGAACATAAACTTCAGATTTCAGATTTCAAATCATGTACCATAGAAGATATATGAACAATTCCATGAAGTTTTGACTCTTTTTAACAGAGCTTAAGGCTGATTTGGATACAATGATGTGGCTTAATCATAGATACAAAAAACGTGCTTGGTTTATGATTTTGGAAAGGTTCACTGTGCTACATGAACTGATAATATAGAGTTATTGGATTGAACCAAAAGAGAAACTGGCCATGCATAAAGTAATTGTATGAATCACACATGTTGATCATTCTAGACTGAATTATGCCTTAACCTTTGATTTTCATCTTACCAAATCTTGGTAGACCTCTCTTTTATATTCTAAGACATTGGTTTTTATTTTTCACACCTTATAGAAACATAGAATTTAGCCATCCATTTAAGGATTTATAATACATTCTATTTTTTTATGGACATTTGTCACAATGTGACATACAGATAGGTAGTCCTTAAGTTATGATGACAGTTGGTTCCTGAATTTCCACTGTGATCTTAAAATTGAATAGCACATGACTGCATCAGTAAGCAACAGCAATACCACAGTTCCAGTTGAGGTCGTAACCACAAGATTTTTAGATCATTAAACGCAAAGAAACAGGAATCTCAGGCAACAGATTGGAAAGCAACAGCTGGAAGTAAGAACCACAGGTAGGTAGGTGATGGGTAATCTAAGCAGGTACTGCAGAGGACCAGGTTATTTGTGGGATTGCCTTTTCCCAGTGACATTTACCTGTCCAATCAGGTCCAGTAGGAGAGGCTTGTTCTAAACTCTATCCGCCAGGGTTTGGTGGACTCTGAGAGGAGGGACTTTTCTGCCTTAGCTCTCACCCTGTAGAACATAATTCCCCCTGAATGAGGCTGAACCAGCTGTGTTGATCTTTTGGAAGGTCCTCAAAACATGGTTTTCTCAATGATTTTGGGAATCCCATGAAAGAGTGGAGCCTATTGGATATTTGCTATTTGTTAGCTAAGTGTTTTATTTTTATGTATTTTGTTTTACTGTGTAAACCACCCAGAGTCGCTATCTGAGAAGAGTGGTTATACAAATATGATAGATGGATAGATAAATAAATAAATATTATCAAGGACACTTATGAAATATGTGCATGCAAAGCTGTGTGTGAAAATGATGACTTAGAGACGTCCTAAATTATGGACAGATGGAAAAGGTTACTTGATCAGCATTTGTGCCATTTGCTCATATTCATCCAGGGATACATGTCAGAATTAAAAGATGTTACCATTTTGATTCCCTTACCCCATCCCACCCCAAAAAATAAGAGTTCATCTCAAGTACCAAATAAATAAAATCCTCAAAAAGTAAATAAATCAAACCAGATCGTATGAAAACATGTTATATCAGAGATTTGTTTTCTTTAAAAAAAAACTTTCAAAATTTGATGAAAATTGTTTCCAAGTTCTAAGATTGTAACATTTAATTTTCCATATGTATGTTTAGAGAGAAGTAAATCACATTGTTAGAAGATATTTTTAATTAAGCAACTGAGTCGGTCAGCTGAAAAACCAGTATTTCAATACCTCATGAAGCTGTTCCAAACAGCCACACCTATCTGTCCTATGAGAAAGCTATCCTGAATTGTACAATGAAGAATAAATAACATTTATCAATACTTTGTAAACCTGTGGAAAATTTTTGAGGAATTGCCTCCAAATTCAAAACCGCAAAGAGCTGCTGATTCTGTTCTACAGAGGAATTATTAAGTTTGTCATCTGCACATCTATAACTGTCTGCAACCAACAAGACAGGCACAGACTTCAACAGATAATTAGAACTGCAGAAAAAAAATTGCTACTAATCTGTCTTCCACTGAGGACCTGTATACTTAGGGCACTGCACACCAGAACTGTGGAGTTAATTGGTTACTCAGTAGCTGGCAAACAACACTTAGGATCAATCAAAGTCCACATTTCTTCCTCTTAATCCTTTGCTTACAAGAAGGTACGATGGAATTTACACGTAGACATCACATTGCATGCAGCAGAAGATTAACTAGCAGATCTATAGTATGAGCTGTCCACGAGCAAAATCACAAGGATACCATGCCTTTGTAATCCAATCAGCTTCTGCCAACAGTACAAGTTATTCAGAGCTTTTACAATAAAAGGGAGCCCCAAACAATACTCTGGGTGCCTTTTCCCATCAACCTTGTTCCTGTCTGTTTCCTCATTTCTACGTCACCAACAAGAACAACTAGACACAAGGACAGTTTTTCCCTGAAAGCCATCACTCTGCTAAACAACTAATTCCCACAACACTGTCTAATTGTTTACTGAGACTGTATTACTATTATTCTTCTCATCCTTCCTGGTGCCTATCTCTTCCCACTTATGACTATAACCATGTTACTTGTCTCTTTACACTTTATATTGTTTTATTTGTTTCCTAGTATGATTTGATTGCTATCACTAAATGTTGTATCTCATGATTCTTGATGAATGTGTTCTATTTTATTTTTCTTTATATATGCTGAGAGTATATGCACCAAAGAAAAATTCCTTGTGTGTCCAATCACACTTGGCCAATAAAGAATCATATTCTATCTATTCTATTCTATCAAAAAGAATCATGTTACTAATCTCCTATTTCAGACTCATTATAGCTGCCATGTCTTCCTTCAGTTTCATTGTGGTGGCTTTAGAAACTGTTCCCAATTGTATCTATGGACATGTTTTCATAGACATTTCACATTTTACTCTTTTCTCCAGTTATTTTTTTTTTTTTTAGTATTGTTAAACTACTTGCCTTTTTTCACTACAGGTAGCCCTCATTAATGGCTGCCCTGTTTAGCAACTGTTCAAACTTACAACAGCACTGAAAAATAGTTTTACAACTGTTCTTTGAACTTAACAACAGTCACAACATCCTGTAATCAAGTATTCATCCTTTGTGAACTTTACAGCTGGCTTCCAAAAAGCAAAGTCAATGGAGAAGCCAGTAATAATTATTGTCACGGATTATAGTCACATTACAATGTACTTAATGACTATGGGCGATTTATTTAATGACTGCAGCAGAACTGAGGTCTTAAATCCAGTGTGTTTCACTTAATGACCATATTACTTAATGAATAAATTACCAGTACCAATTACAGTCATTAAATAACAACTACCATATTTTTTGGAGTATAAAACATCCTTTTTTCCCTCAAAAAAGAGGGTAAAAATCTGAGTGCATCTTATATGCTGAATGCAGCATTTTGGACTCCTGAAACCCTGCGTATTTAACCAAAATGGATGTGCATAGCCTTTAGGAGGCTTTCAGAGTGCTCCTGAGGGCTGGGGAGGGCAGAAATGAGCAAAAAATGGGCAGTTTTTACAAAGAATGGGGCAGTTTTTGCTTGTTTTTTGGGGGGGGGCTAGTCCCCCAGGAACACTCTACAAGTCTCCCAAAGCTCTGCATGTCCCCCCCTCTTTTTTGCAAAAAACCCAAACAAACGAGGTGTGCAGAGGGTTTGGGAGGCATGCAGAGTGCAAAAACTTTTTTTTTTTTAAATTACCTCTTCAAACTCATGATGCATATTATACTCCACTGTGTCTTATAGTCGTAACAATACGGTACCTATATCTTAACTAAATTAGCACTGCAGGCACTCTCTCCTTTTTTCCTCCTCTAAAACAGTCAAAATCTAGGGGTTTACTGTTATTTAGATTACATAATTTCAAAGAAAAAAATAGATGTTCACTACGTTAACTTGGATCACAAAATGGCTTGATTTTTTAAGGCCTTCATTAAAACCTCAAGTTTACTCAAATCTCTGGCTGAATAATTTTCCAAAACTTTGTCACCTGAATTATGCCCTAGAAGAAGCTAAACAGGAATTTGGAGAAGACCTAAATTTTAAAAAAAGAAAAAAGGAAGCTTCATATATGACTGTTACAATGATAAATTCCAGAGTTTTCTGAAATGGCTTGCAAAGTTTTGAAGAGCTACATCTCTTCAGGGGTGTCAACCTCGCATCACGTCTTCATATGATGTAGCATTACTTTTTTCCACTTCGCTAAAACGGAGGTGGGCGTGATCAGTTTGTGATGCATCCAGCCCTGCTTTAGAAAATTCTGGGAAGGAAATACCTTCTCTGAATCAATTGTCTTTTTACTTGTGGCCTGAAAGTTGCTGAGCAATGCTTTTTCAAGCATAGTCGTGTGGCCAAGACTGAAAGAGAAGCTTGGAGAACTGCAGAAAATAATATTATTTCACTTCGCTCTGAGAAGCAAAGTGACCATTGTTCTTCTTGTAGAGCTTCAATGACATGCTTGAACCTTTCTCAAACAAAGCACCTCTTTGAAGATTTGCATAGCCCTACATAGGGTATTCTGATCCAATTATAAGTGAAGTGATTCCAGAGACAGTGAAGGTAATGACTGCCCCATGTTTACTGGGTCTTTTTTTTGGGGGGGTGGCTTGGCTGCCATCTAAGTTTGTAATATGGGCAATCAACTAATCCATGTGAGTTTATTTTAGCTGCACAAATGCAAGCTTTATAAATAAAGGCTAGATGTTTTTAATCTAGTGCCACAACCACCCGCCAACTCTGTGGGATACTGCAAAGGAGACTGGTAACATTTTCTCAGTAGCCTGCTGGTCTATAATTAACCTTAAGTCCTTTCTTCTCTTTAATGTAATCTGGGAAATAACAGTTCAGTTATAAAGAACAGGGACAATTTGCTTGCCTATTCACCTTTCTTCCAATGGCTACTTCAGATAAAATAAAAAGTTTCTGCTCAGTTGCACATTTTGAAGAAAAGCAGGTGAATTAATTTGAGATCAATTACTCTGTCAACTTTCCTGATTTAACTATTAAGTTGAGTTAAGAATCCTTTCTCCACATATTCTATGTTTACTTAAGTACTTTTGATCACAGTATTAGGGTTTTTGCCAGGGAAATGCCAGCTTATTAAACACATGACAGAAATGTGGAATACATACTTTTCAAATTAGTTGCAAACACTTAATTACTTTCTCATAAATGTTTTCAAAGAAGTCATGGAGAATAAACACACCTGTTCAATGTTCAATTGTAGTGCACTGGATTCCCACTTGATAAAAAGCATCCATGAAAGAGACCTAAAGCAATACGGAGCAACAACATCAGCAAGTATTGTGGGCCCAACTGACAAAGGAAAGCTCAAGACTGTATTGGTTGGAAACATGCAGAAGAGGTCTTGATCCTGCAATGGATAGACAATGGCTTGATGATTGATGATGATGATGATGATGATGATGATGATGATGATGATGATGATGTAGCTCACACAAGTTTCAGTTCTGAATTCATCTGAGATTAGAATTGTATATCAGAAAACTAATAGTGACAGTAGAGTGTTGCTTCATGCAGTTGTCTTTTGTTTCTCTTTGCCTGAAAATGTTTATCATATGTAGAATTAGCTGGGAAGCATCCCTGCAATTTGCCAGCTAGTAACTGAGTTCAAGGTCATGATATCAATATCAGGGCTGAAAGCAGGAAGGGCTAATATTGTGAAAAGACATATGGCTAATACTTTAAAAAATGGCTCATTTGATACTATAATCATGAACTCTATGATAATTCTTATAAAAGGCATTGTAGTTAGCTTCTTCCTTTCTGACCATCTTATACTTGGACAAAGGTCACTAATAAAGACCCAGATTATTGGGGGAAAGATGCTGACTCTGTAAACTGCTTAGAGAGGGCTGTAAAGCACTCTGAAGCAGTATATAAGTCTAAGTTCTATTGCTATTGCTATTCACCAAGAGTCGTCCTAAAATTCAAGAACTCATATAACCATGCAAAGTTCTACTATTAGTTTTTACTTGTTTACCAGCTAGCTTGAAAGAGATATAATAACAATGACAAGCTATGTTCCTTCATCCCAATAATACTTATATCTGCATTTCTAAAGTTCTCATAATTTCTCATTTAAGTATTTATGATCATTATTTAGCTTATGAGCTAATTTATAACCTACCTTTTATAAGGTACTCAAGGTGGCATCAACATCCATATTCCAATTTTTCACCCCAAAATAATAACTCTTTGAGATAGGTCTGAAAGAAAGCGACTCACTCAAAGTTGTGCAGTGTGCTTCTGAAGTTGTGAGTGGATTTCCCTACTTTCAGTCCAATATTTTAACCATTACATTATAGTAGCTCCTGAATGTACTTACAATGGGTATAGTAGCATCATTAAGGCTGTAACGCTGGCCATATAATTATATAATATCTACAGTCTGCCCTCCACCCCAATTGATTTTGTTTTATTTAATCAAAAGATCCAACCTATTGTTTCCTCCTACAAGTAGTCCTCGACTAATGACCACAATTGAGCCCAATATTTGTATTGCTCAGCAAAAGGTATCAAAGGAAAAAGAAGAAAGATACAGAAGTACTGTATTCTGTAGAACAGGGGAGAAAAATAAGAGAAATGGAAAACACTGGAAAGATGGAAGAGAGAGAGAAATTAATAAGAACAGTTTGGATTGCCAAGTGCATGCCCAAGATGGTGTCCTGTCGTATTTGAGGAGAGCTTCAGGGAAATGATTGTCCTTCTCAGGGCTTGCAGGGGATACCCTATCCCATCATCGGTTCCATGTCCAGCTATGAGAACTTCCTGGGACCTCAGGGATACCCTTGAGCTGCGATTTCCTGCCTTGTAGCCGGAATGTCCTGAGTGAAGCGGGGCGGTTGGCGGTGAAAGGAGAATGGACAGCATTGGCGGTTGGCGGCGTGGGTGTGGTCGTCGTTGGTGGCGGGACACCCAGCCTGGGGTCTCTGCAGCCAGCATGGGTGTGGTCAACGATGGCGGTGGCAGGATGCCTGGCCTGGGGTCTCTGCGGCTGCCGCTACCCACGCCGTGGTGTTATCCCGGTTGCTCTCCCCTTCCACCTTGCTTATGGATGTGATAGACTGGATCAGTGGGTTGTGGCTGAGGCAGCTGGCATGGATATTGATACCAGCAGAAGATGGCTTCGGTAGTTGGCATGGGCACAGTTGGAGTGGGGGGGTCCTTCGTTGTGGCCCCTCCGGTATCACCACTGTTGCCCGGGCCACCATACTGTGTCATTTGGCCATTTGGCTCCTCCTCTTGTGATACTATGGACTGGGTCAAAGGAGTGCGACCCTGGTGATGGATATGAGTGTGGCTGGCATGGACGGAGCTTAGCTGTTGGAGTTGTTGAAGTTGTTGGAGCAGCCACCGCTGCCGCCGCTGTCCTCACCACAGCCATCATCACCGCCGCCATCGTCACCGCTGCCATCACTGGCCATTTCACCACCTCACAATTTATCATCTACTGTGATTTTGACATCTGGCCGTTACTCCTACATATTGTCCTTAACACCAATCATTGCTATGTTGGACATAAGTTTCCCGCTACCCCCTTGTTGGCTGCCCACCCCCCATGGACATGTCATCTCCTTATTCCATCTCCCTGTGATGTCATCCCATTTAGTTGATGCCACACTCTCTCTATGTTATACTGCAACAGAACTTTACTCCCTTTAGGAACTCCCCCTTTCCCTGGGATGGCCTTCTTGCATATAAAGACACTTCCTTAATGACGGCTCTTGGGATCCCAAGAGGTGGCATGTGAAGAAGAGACTTCTTAGGGGTTTCTTACAGGGGTTTTTAAATCAAATTTTAAGGAGGGGGGCAGGGGGGTTTGATTCGGATGGCTCAGACAGGCTTGGGGGGAGTCTGCCAGGGCACAGGCCAGAGCTAACTAATGGGCATGGGTCGGGCATGCTGGGAAGGGTTGGGATTCCAGGGAAGACATTAGGCCATTCCATTGGGGGGTTTACCATCTCTACTGTTTGTGGGAGAGGCAGATATGGTGGGGGTCAAGGGCCAAATTATGTTTGGGGGATGCGGGTTCACTATTTAAGAACAATTGCGCATTCTGACCCTCATTGCCCTTCTTGCACTCCCGGGTGCTTGGGATCACAGGTCTCCAGTTGGTGTTGCTTAATGCCAGGTCTGTGGTACATAAGGCTCCCCTCATTTACGAACTCATACAAGAGGGTAGAGTGGACCTGGTGTGCATTATGGAGACCTGGTTGGGCCATGAGGGGGGTGTTCCCCTTAGTGAATTATGCCCACCAGGCTTCCAGGCGTCTCACCAGCTGAGGGCCCAGGGTAGGGGCGGAGGGTGGTGGTGGTTATTAGGGAAAGTCTCGGACCTCAGGAGGTCACTGTGCCTCAGATAGGCGGGTGTGTGTCCCTTTTTGTCAAATGGGGCCTTGGAGTTCAGGTGGGCCTTTTTGTTATGTACCTGTCTCCCTGCTACGTTTCATCGGCCCTGCCGGAGCTGCTAAATATGTTAGCCGGATTGGTGGTTGATTTCCCCAGGCTTATGATCCTGGGGGATTTCAATCTGCCTTCCATTGGCAAGACATCTCAGTCAGCTCGGGAGTTCATGGCTTCCATGATGGCTATGGACCTAACTCAGTTAATTGAAGACCCCACCCATAACAGGGGACACACGCTCAACCTGATTTTTGTCTCTGGGCAGTGGATGAATGATCTAGATTTAGAGGATATTTCTATCCAACCCTTGTCATGGTTTGATCATTTCCTCATCAGGCTTGACTTCCATACTGCTACCCCTCGCTGCAGGGAGGCAGAACTGACTAGATGGTTCCGCCCCAGGCGCCTGATGGACCCTGAAAGGTTCCTGATGGAGCTTGGGACTTTTCCTGAATCCCTTGCTCACATCTCGACCAAAGCCCTAGTGGAAGCCTGGGATAGGGCAGCCACTGGGACCTTGGATCGCATTGTGCCTTTGCGGCTTCTGACCCAGTGTCGATCCCGGGTAGCTCCCTGGTTTACCAAGGAACTCTGGGAGATGGAACGCTGGAAAAGATGCCTATATTATGGGGAGACTCAGTGCTGCCGCTTGTATGCTGGACCCGTGTTCCTCTTGGTTAGTTTTCGTTTCCCGGGAGGTGACACAAGGCTGGTTCCAGGTGATTACCAACGCTTCATTGAGAGAGGGGTTCTTTCCCACCTCCTTGAAGGAAGCGGTGGTGAGGCCCTTCCTTAAGAAGCCTTCTCTGGACCCAGCTTCTTTAGCCAACTATTGTCCGGTCTCCAACCTTCGCTTTGTAGAGAAGGTTGATGAGAGTATGGCAGCATGTCAGCTTTCCCAGTACCTGGATGAAGCTGCCTACCTGGATCCATTTCAGTCAGGTTTCAGGCCCGGGTACAGCACGGAGATGGCATTGGTCGCATTGGTTGATGATCTCTGGTGGGCCCGGGACAGGGGCTGCTTCTCTGTCCTGGTACTATTGGACCTCTCGGCGGCTTTTGATACCATTGACCATGGTATCCTACTGCGACGACTCAGGGGGTTGGGAATTGGAGGCACCATTTTACGGTGGTTCTCCTCCTACCAGTTGGATCCGTTGCAGTTCGTGTTGACTGGAGGACAGGGATCGACCCCGAAGCGTGTCACTTGTGGGATGCCCCAGGGAGTTGGTTCTCTCACCCCTCCTGTTCAACATATATATGAAACTGCTGGGCAAGATCATCCATGGTTTTGGGGTATGGTATCATCAATATGCTGATGATACCCAACTTTTCATCTCTACCCCAAACCACCCAAACGATGCCCTCGATGTGATTTCCTGATGCCTGGAGGCTGTGTGGATCTGGATGGGGGGTAACAGGCTCAAGCTCAATCCCTCCAAGACTGAGTGGCTGTGGTTTCCGTCATCCTGATTTGTGCATCTTGTTCCATCTTTGATGATAGGGGGAGAAATTTTAGCCCCCTCAGAGAGGGCCCACCATCTGGGAGTCCTCCTGGATATGCGGCTTAGTTTAGAAGAACAACTGACAGCCGTGACCAGGGGGGGCTTTTACAAGGTTCGCCTGGTAAATCATTTGTGTCCCTTCCTGGATCGGGATGCTCTGTGCACAGTCACTCATGCCCTCGTCCTTTCTTGCCTGGACTACTGCAATGCTCTCTACATAGGGCTGCCCCTGAAGAGCACCCGGAGGCTTCAGCTGGTCCAGAATGCAGGCGTGGATTATCATGGGGGTACCTAGGTGCTCCCATGTTACACCCCTTTTAGGCGGCCTGCACTGGTTGCTGGTTGTTTTCTGGGTGCAGTTCAAGGTATTAATTATGACCTTTAAAGTGCTCCATGGCTTAGGCCCAGGGTACCTGCGAGACTACCTACTGCTACTAGTAGCGTCCCATGTCCAGTGCGATCCCACAGATTTGGTCTCTTCAGGGTGCCGTCGGCCAGACAGTGTCAGCTAGCAACCACCAGGGGGAGAGCCTTCTCTGTGGGAGCACCTTCCCTCTGGAATGAGCTGCCCCTGGAGCTTCGCAGAATCCCCGACCTCCGGTCCTTCCGACACGCCCTAAAAAGTTGGCTTTTCCAGCAAGCCGGCCTGGCCTGAACAGAATAAAATTAATGATTAATTTAACTGTTAATTTTAATCTAATTTTTAAATTTTTATTGTTAATATTAATTTGGTTTGGTTTTTGGATACTTTATTTAATTTCCTTTTTAACTTTTGTAATATGCGTTTTTTTTAATGTTGTACGCCACCCTGAGTCCTTTGGGAGAAGGGCGGCATATAAATCCAATAAACAAACAAACATAAACAAAACACTAGAGGGAGAGAAAATGTGTATGCGTGCCTAGGAATATATTTAAGATTCTTTAATCTACTCACAAAACATAGGAAGATACCACTGATCATTGATGGACTTGGATAACTTTGATCGATCTTGATAGTAGATAAATATTATCTGCATTTTCCAGCCAAGAATTTGAGAAGTAGGACAATTATTGCACAAGTTTGTTTCTAAATCGTTGTATTTGAGCATACTATCTACTACTTCTGCCGCTGTTAATAACTTAATTATGTTGTTGCTTCTCTTAAGACTACTCTAATGCTACAATTACTAATATTCCCATAGCAACTACTTTATTTCTGAAATGAATAAGAACACTTGGTTTAGGGAACAGCCTTATAAACATGAAAATAAAAAAGGAAATAAAGTTACAGTAAGTTAGAAGAGATGGTTTTGAACTTCCAGTAGGTAAGAAGCTGCAAATACTGGAAATTAAATTTTGCTCTGAAATTCACTTTTCTGATTGACATAATTTCATAGGATGTGTACATAATGTTGCCCATTTATAATCCTCTTTTTTCTTAATCATTTTTTCTAGGCTTTCCCCCATCATGTAACCAAATTCAATAAGGAAAATAACATAGCATAACTACATAGCATCTATTGAATAATGAGACACGGTGGCTCAGTGGCTAAGATGCTGAGCTTGTCGATCAGAAAGGTCAGCAGTTCAGTGGTTCGAATCCCTAGTGCCGCGTAATGGAGTGAGCTCCCATTACTTGTCCCGGCTTCTGCCAACCTAGCAGTTCGAAAGCACATAAAAATACAAGTAGAAAAATAGAGACCACTTTGGTGGAAAGGTAACAGGGTTCCGTGCGCCTTCTGTGTTTAGTCATGCCGGCCACATGACCACAGAGACGTCTTCAGGCAGCATTGGCTCTTCGGATTTCAAATGGAGATGAGCATCGCCCCCTAGAGTTGGGAACGACTAGCACATATGTGCAAGGAGAACCTTTTCCTTTTCCTTATCTATTGAATAGAATCAGCATGCATTCACCATCTGAGAGTAAGCAGAAGAAATATAAAAGGATTTATAACGATGTTACTCACAAAGTACTCTAATACTTCTGGAATTATGTAGAGTCTTCTATTAAAGTTGTTATATTAATAAAAAATAACAGCTACCTCCCCTCTCCCAAATTAGGCAAATGACATCAAAATATATTAAAATGTTTCCCCTTTTATCAGCAGGTGATAGCCTACATTTAGCTATTAGACAAACCTCTGGGCAGTTTCCAGCAGTGAGGAAAGTGTAAGCCTTAATACAGTTTTATAAAATTATGCAAATATGCACTGATATCACCAGTTAGTTCTCAGATGAGCATTACAAAGTTACAACAGTCCCTTACACCCCACAGTGCTACTAAATTAACCAAAGTGCTTCAGAACAGCATAGCAAATCATTTCCATGGAGTAATTAAATAGTAAACAGGGCATAAAAGCTTTATATGAGAGATTAAGATGATATCAAGGCAGAAGGTTTAGTCCCTTTGATATATTCCAAAAATATTAACATTTATTCCCCACATCTCCAGTTAAAAATCAGAATTTGTACAAACAGAAAATCATGATATATGTTGGCACTTATTATGTTCACAATTTTTATTTCCTTCTTTTCTTGCAGTTTTTGTTTTGTTTTTAAAATGTATCAATATCATTTATGCAAATTTGAATTATAAAGGAAGTGAGATGGACATTAATTAAGTGTGCTTAAATAGAGATAGTGGCAAATAAAAATTTTAAAAATGAATGAACCCAATTACTTCATTTAATTCATAAGAAGGACTCAAATGCATGAACACTAAATCTAAATTCAGTCATAGATTCTGACCAATGTTACTCATTATTATTGATCAACAAGAGCAAAACAAATTCAGCCACTGATATACTTATGAATGTTGATATTAAATAATGGTTGACCCTGTATGATCAACTCAGAAAGATAGGCAATCTCTTCCACTCCTTTTACTTATAACATACTTTTTCAGTTTCAGTTGAAATTTGGGAGTTGGCATAAGCCATAGATTTGCCTAGTCTAGCATTCCATTCCCACTATGGCTAACTGGATTCCTACAGAAATTCCAGGATATGGTGCAAAGTATCTTCCCATTTTGACCCTAGTCAATTACTATTAAGGACATTATTTGTGATATGGGGGTAATTTATATCAAGCAGAATGAGAAGCAGAAATCTACTATGGTAAATTCAATCATCCCTTTTGAAAACAATTAGTCTTGGTCATCATTACATCTTCTGGATCATCCTTTACTGCTGAAAAACACTTTGAGAAAAAAAAAAAAGCAGAACACCACTTAAATAACTAAATTTCAGTACCGATTGCATTGTTTACAGTTTCTGATCATTCATCTTTAAAAAGTGTGAGTAATTCCCTCTTCTTTCCCTGGATCATATCCTTGCCTTATTCACTAAAATCACATGTAATGCCTAAGTATGCAAGTTGTTGGTCTTCTGCATTTTAAAATTCAAATACCCATGTAAGCATTGTGTCAATGAGGGGAAAAGGGAAACTGCAAATTTAGATTGCAAGGAACAGTTGAAAAACAATTCCTTTCAGAGAAAGTCTTCTATATTTAAGTTTTTTTTAAATAAAACAATTAAAAGGACAAAATTGTCCTTTTATTCATTAGATCAGGAATTTTCTCCTTCTTTCTGAATCTCTCGGTAATAACATTCCTGTGAAATGGATTGGGCTGAGGAAGACTGAGAGACCCAAAGCCGCGAGGGGATTTCCATATCTAACAATGAGCCAGAATTTAGATCTGCCCAGAGTTACTCCAACAACTACATCATACTGTTCTTTCTGTGTTGTAGTCCTAAATTCCATTATTGTGGATATGTTAATATATTTTGGGATGTAATGCATGAGGAGAGTCTGGGTTGTTGTGGGATGAAAGGGCAAGTATGCTAGCCTTCCAATTCTCCACATTGTTGTGGTAAATGTGTCTCTACTAAATGTAGAAACTGACTAAGAGGAATAAATCTATTTTTCAAATAGTAAAATACTATATTGCATAAATACCAACCTGATTACCAGAACAACTATAAAAGTAGCACCCTGAAGGATCACAGCTTATTCTGTTAATAGTCTTAAAAGGGTTAATTCCTATGATGAAAAATCCACATAGTCTCTGTTTTCAGGAGCCTGTGGTCCTGTGTTACTCATCACAGCTCTATGAAGAAAATTCACAGATGATTTATAATAATGTGTAAATTGTCAGCTGTGGATATTTTATCTCTTCTTCCAGTGAATGAACACATAGTTGTAAAAAATAAACGTCAGTTATGACTGATATGATTCATGGTAGAGAGGACTTATTACAAAGCATTTAGCCTCCTTGCACTCGGTCTCTCCATCCTCACCAATAAACACACACCAAGATATGTTTATTATAGGAAAATATATGAATGACATTATTTAGGGATATAACTTTTTCCGTGTCAGAGACAGAGGCAGAGCCAGGGAGAGAAGTCAAATGGGGAATTAATTTAGAGTACTAGTCCCAAGAGAACAAATTCTAATCTCCATTGAATGCCATTGAACCTTATCTAGTTTTACCCAGGTGCAAGCCATTAGTCTGAGAAGATTGTTCAAGCATGAACAATCAGGTCTATATCTAAATGTTCCAATTTATTGCATGTACACAGACTAAACTAAAAGCATTGATCATAGCAGCACTAAATCCAAACTATAGAACCTTGGGTTAGATCTGCCCAAGTCCCTCCTGACTCCCAGAGTCGAGATGGCACACTGGTTAGAGTGCAGTACTACAGGCTAGCTGCAGTTCAGTAGTTCAAATCTCACCAGCTCAAGGTTGATGACCCAGATTTTTGGGGGCAATATGCTGACTCCAGAAACAGCTTAGAGAGGGCTGTAAAAGCATTATGAAGTGATATATAAGTCTAAGTGTTTTTGCTATTGCTATATGGGAGATGCCAAAGTAGCTTATAGCAAATATCAGGGCTAAGATCCTCTGGAACTTTCAGCTCCAGAGAGACAGGCAGATACTATCCAATTAACCATATAGCATAGTGGTAGACAATGAGCAGAAGATAGAAATGGTACATGTAGCAGTACCCAGTAAGAGCAACATCAGGAAGGAGTATGAGAAGCTGGAGAAGTAACAGGATCTGAAGGGAGGTGGAAAGTAAAGGCCAAAATAGTCCTAGTGATGGTAGGAGCACTCAGAGTTGTAACTCCTAAATTGGGAGAGTGGCTCCAACAGATCCTAGGACAACATATGTGTCAATATGAGTGCAATTCTAGGAGCAGCTAAGATATTGTAATGAACTCTCAAAATTCCAGGCTTCTGGAAGACATATACCACTTATAGGGGATGAGAAGGGAATTAATTATATATTCAAATTCCACACAATGCCCCAATGGGTTTAGTGAAATTTACTTTAAGGTTATATAAATATGGAAATGCAAATGTAAAGATACTTGAAATGTCTTAGATGCATTTTTCTATGGGAGAACAAACTACAAAGTAATGTTATCTTCCAAAAGACACCTCCTTGAAACAATTAATCCTGTTATCCATGTTTTCATGGTATATAATATATGCAAGCCTAGTAGAGATTATTATCCCAAAATTAAAATGGCATTACATATGTTTCCTATCCAGCAAAATAATAAGTATTTATTTTCTGTTTAACTAAATAGAAAGAGTTTGTGACAGCGGCATAATGAGGTCCCATATTTATTCCCTTCTTCACTTTCATAATAAATCTGCTTATTTCTTACATCAAAAGACCATTCCTGTAATTGTCAGGCCTGCAAACTCAGTGTGAAGCCTGAAATGCAAGCTGTGCTTTTCTAACTGTATACTTCAAGGAAAAAAATCTTTAATTAGGACTCAGAAAATACTTTGCGTTGGGGGTGACTAAGCCAAGAGCAATGCCATTTTTAGAACTAATTATAAAAATACCAATAGAATAAATACTGTTTTCAAAAAATGCATATTCCTAGACTTTACCCTAACTAAGTTTTAATGTTACTTTCAGTGAAAACAGGACTCCTTTGTATTCATTCTGGGAAAGTGACTTTTTCCCCCAAATATTTATTTATGTAGTCAGTTTGATTGCTGCCATGATGCAGTCATACTTTTAACTCTAAAGACAGATAAAATGTTAAACACAAAGAAGAAAACTGTACTACTAAGAATTGGAATCAAAGCCACACCACAAGGAATGTACTGGATTTATATTCTGAAAATGTTAAAATAAGGAATATTCTCTCCCCCCCCCCCCAAAAAAAAACTCTATCTGTATCCAATCATTAAGGTTGAGTTTTCTTTTTTACATTTTGCATTTATCATTACCAGATTTGGCCACAGAAGTCTGCATCAATCGTCACCTGACAAGGAGAAACCAAATACTGTATGTTGCCATGTCTACCAGTGGTGGGATTCAAATTTTTTTACTACTGGTTCTGTGGGTGTGGCTTGGTGGGCATCGCAGGGAAGGATACTGCAAAATCCCCATTCCCTCCCCACTCCAGGGGAAGGAGGTTACTGCAAAATCCTCATTCCCTCCCAATCAGCTAGGACTCAGGAGGCAGAGAATAGATGGGGTGGGGTCAGTCAGAGGTGGTATTTACTGGTTCTCTAAACTTCTCAAAATTTCTGCTACCAGTTCTCCAGAACTGGTCAGAACCTGCTGAATACCACCTTTGATGTCTACATTTCATAAAATAGCAAGTCTTTCCTCCAGTGGATTAATAGCCTCTGATTCAGAACTATTGATATAAGTATGTGGTAGCATCTACAACAAACCATGGTGACACCAAAATAGCACCATACATACATTTCCATGATGCATTTACGCCTCCTGACAAGTAAGTCATAGTACGTACGTAAGAAAGTTTTTAAACATATAACATTATTTTCACATCCACAAAAGATGCCATTTTAATCTTGAAACCAAATCAAATCTGATTTGTGGAATCTTAATTATCTATGTCATGAGATTATAATTGAAGTTACTATCACTCAAATATCTTGTCAAAAACAGCAAGCCTGAGGCTGACCAATAGTTGGCAAGATTAGGGTGATATACAAGTCTAATAATTTCCTTTAATGGAGCTAAAATCTGAAGGAAGCTAGAAAATATGGTCTTATTGGTAGCCACAGAAATGTCATTCTCTCTCTGCCAAGATCTTGACTCATTATATGCAAGCTACACTTCAAACTGTTAAACTGGGGAGAAACATGTTTTCTTAGGACTATGTCAGAAAAATGCAGAATTTATGTATATTTCTGCACTCTCCCTGTCCTATATCATCTATGACAGAGATTCTAGGAATTGCTTTTATAACCTCATTCCAGCTCTGAGCATTAATCACCTGTCCAAAAATATTCTCCCAGGCATCCCTAAGTTTATGCCGGCTTCAGGTATCAATTTCTCAATACAGAATATTAAGCTTGAAAGACCCCATGGGAAACATTTCAACAGGGGGAAAAAAATGCTAGGCTTTAATAACAAAGTATATTTTTCCTTAGCATTTAAAAAAGAAACCTCCACTCCAGTAAATTATTTACCCAGGAAGGCAGGACTTCTAAAATGTTGTCAATCCAGAGAGTGCCAAAATATCACTGAATGGGACAAGAATATCCACAGCCCAAGAGCTACACATTGCTACCAAGCAAATATCATTACAAATGCAAACTATGTAGTGAGAACCTCTAACTATATTGCCAAATTTGGCAGATGTTGATGCCAGCCCTAGGTGGAATCTCCAGTTCCCATTCCTGGGCCAAAGACAAGTGAATATAGTAATATCAATCCTCACCTAGGTTTAATACTTTTAAAAAGGAAGATAAACCCACAAGCAAATGCAGAAAAAAAAAATCAAATCCCAATGTGATCTATATCAGAGGTGATATTTAGCAGGTTCTGACCAGTTTTGGAGAACCGGTAGCGGAAATTTTGAGTAGTTCAGAGAACTGGTAAATATCACCTCTGACTGCCCCTGCCCCCATCTATTATCTGCCTCCCGAGTCTCAGCAGGAGGAAATGGGGATTTTGTAGTAACCTTCCCCTGGAGTGGGGAGGGAATGGAGATTTTACAGTATCCTTCACCTGTCATACCCACCAAGCCATTCCCACTAAGCCACACCCACAGAACCAATAGTAAAAAAAATTGAATCCCACCACTGATCTACATGCATTACACCAAGGGTGTCAAACTCACGGTGTCACATCGCCATCATATCATAAGTGTTGTGTTCCAGCAGGCGCAGCCAGCAGATGGCGCTGTGTGAAATGCCTCTAATTGGTTTAGATGCGCCTGCCGGCCGGCGGGAAACAAACAGATCCCCCATTGGTTCCCCATCTGACAGCTATGCGTATAAATAGCTGTCAGACGGGGTCAGTTGTGGTCTTTGCCTGTGAGTAGTTGTTCTGTTAATAAACATTTACTTAAATTGGCGCCTCCTCAGTTATTGATGCCTCAGACTATAAAAATAACTTTTTCCCCTTTCGCTAAAATGTGGGTGGAGGTGGCCAGTGCATGATGCATCCGGGCCATAGCCCTCAAGTTTGACACCTCTGCATTACACAGTTTGCATGGTGTCTTTACCCACCAGGGCCCATCGGCTCCTATTGAAGACAAAAAAAAAAGTGAATATATGCCATCATGCAGTTTCCTGAATAGAAATACTACATATCTGGAAGCTCAAAGCTGGAGGAGTTTAGCTCAAAACTTTTGCTGTATTCCTGTGGCTTTCTTGAAAGATGAACCTAGATAAAATTTGTCATTGTTCACAAATTCATATTGATTGTTGACGGCTTTTATCTACTTACCTAAATTTATCTGTGACTCTTCTTTGAGCTAGTTGCTTTGGATTTTTAATTAGCCTCTATTAAGAATAGGGATTTTAGTTACTGGATGCTCATTGAAGAAGAAAAAGAACAATAAATGATCTGATACGCTAATTACCCTAGAAATAATACTAATTGAAACTCACTTAATGATTTTTGTCCAGGAAGCTTTTCTTATCTTTACCTCCCTGGTAAATTTCATTTGGCTCTGCCTGTAAATCCAAGTAGTAAAGGAAAGAGTAGAGTACAGACATTCTATTTAACCCTAATCCTCAAAATTTGAAAATGTGAGGGCAGTATAATCAAGGAAATCATGTTGACTATATCATAGTCAGTATGAAAACTTTGCGTGCTGCAGTCCCAAATGCATTCACTCAGAAGTGCTGTAAATACAGCTAAATCAACAGATATATATTTTACACCTTTGCACTGAAGAATGATGTGAGAAAAATGAGACTAAATATAATTATGTTAATTTACTTGTGCAACTACTTTCAGAGGCAAAAATATATTTTTTAAAAAAATCCCATGGAATCAATATGCTATAGAAGACATAGGTGACTGTGGCCTGAGTGCCACCGTCAGTTTTTCCATTCTATTTTGAAAGCACTCTATAAATTATTGCATAAGGATTCTGTCCAGAAGATCACATTTTATAGATTACTTGGAACAGTTCGCCCAGGTTTGCAATAGATGCTTTGTCAATTCATGCATGAATTCCAAACACTGATGATGTTACCTAGTTTAGGCAATGAAATGTCTGCAAGAAAACAACCAAGCTCAGAGAGCACCAACTGGGCAAAAGTTACCAAGCTATCTAGGGCAGGGGCGTCACACTCAAGGCCCAGGTCCTGCTTAGATCTAGCCCGTGAGTGCCCTGGAAACAGTGAAGGACCTGTCCATGGTGCCTCTGCCAGTGAAAACAGAGCTCGAGCGGGTCACCTGCAGGCCTCCAGGCTTTGTTTTTGGCTGCAATGGCCTCCTACAGCCTTCTGCCAGTGATAACAGAGCTTATGGATGCCACGTGCAGTCTGCCTGGGCTCCGTTTTAGGCTGAGGCATCCTCCTGCAGTTCTCTGCCAGCAAAAATGGAGTGTGCAGCCTCACCAAGCTCTGTTTTTGCTGGCAGAGGACTGCAGGAGGCCAGCACGGTCAAAAACAGAGCCTTGACAAGTGACGTCGAGCTGGCCATGCCCCCTAACCATGCCCCACAACCCTCCCCAGTCAAACACAACCCTGATGCGGCCCTCAAAGAAATCAAGCTTGACACCCCTGATCTAGGGACTGGATTTATTTGGCTACCTCACTCATTTACTAAAGTCAATTCCCATGACCATATGCAATTTTTAGGAAAGAGCAAAGTATATTACTTTTATATTAATAAGGCTGTGCAATGAAATAAGGGCTTCATAAAGTGCTTCAGCTGAAATGTAAGTCACCTCTTTACAAAGGTTGCTTTGGACTTTCAGTGGCTGTTCCTGGTTGCTTCCATATGCATATCTCTGCACAGCCACTCTGGTTTGCTAGCAGTCCCAGCTGAAGTTTGATATATGCACAAGCAACATATAGGCATCCAGAGATAAACTTCAAAGCAGCCATGACAGCCTTGGAAAAGATGTACTCAGTCTAATGCATAAAAGGTGTGTGCTTTATTCACACTAAAGCACTTTGGAAAGCATTTTTTTAAAAGTTTGGACATTAGCAAGTAGTGTTCATTTTATCATGAAATACAGTAGAGTGAAAGAGCAAGATTTTCCCTAACAGCATTTATATCCATACCAAAACACTTTGACATTCTTAGCATTAATTTTTCTGAAAATATAGTATATGGTACTTGTAATATAAGGGGACGCAGTGGCTCAGTGGCTAAGATACTGAGCTTGTCGATCAGAAGGTTGGCAGTTCAGCAGTTCAAATCCCTAGTGTTGCATAATAGCTCCCATTACTTGTCCCAGCTTCTGCCAATCTAGCAGTTCGAAAGCACATAAAAATGCAAGCAGAAAAATAGGGACCACTTTGGTGGGAAGATAACAGCGCTTCACGCATCTTTGGCGTTGGCTCATGCCGGCCACATGATCATGGAGACGTCTTTGGACAGCACCGACTCTTCGGCTTAGAAACGGAGATGAGCACTGCCCCTAGAGCCAGAAATGACTAGCATGCCTGGGTGGGGGAACCTTTACCTTACTTGTAATATAACCATCCTTGATGTTTTAAATAGTGGAACTTGTTTAGCTAAAGCTTTAATATGATGGCTTTAATGTCAGTGGGGGAAAAAAGCAAATGGCTATTTCAAAAGTGCTAGAAACATTGGTTCTTTAGATTCATAGAGTATTTTTTTTTTACGTTATGCTGTTGTAAATCTTAATCCATTATACTGTTTCAGTGCAATGATATTGATACAATATTAATTGAATATTATTAACCTTCTAGATAACTTAAAATGATGAAGAGAAAAGAGAAAGAAGTATCCATTTAATATCCATTACAATTTAGGATGTTAATATTACAGCATAAGAAAATTCTACTTTGAGTCAGAGATATCTGAGGAATAGGATATTCATGAGCTCCTTCATATATATATATTTCACATTTAAACACCGAGATTCAGGTCACATAATTGGGTATAAAAATCACACTTCAATCTAGCTGGTCATTTCCCAACTTCTACTTTCCAGTTTCTGTTTCAGTCTGAAACATTTCATGTGCAATGAAAAATTATATCTGTTTGATAGATCATCTCAAGCATTATTACACACCACAGGACATACCGTATGTGCTGGACAATATGAGAGGATAAATTCTGATGGTGTTAAATTTTGTGAGGTTATTTTCAAATTTGAATGGAAAACATAAATATCAACTGAACAAATGAATTCAATCAACTGTTATTTAAAACCTGGGTGATTTAACCCCGACTCAGTATCTATGCATACGTGCAGTACTAGGCCCAAATACATTTTCTCTTAGTCTTGATCTACATGTGAACCTTAGAAGAACTTCATGAGTAGATGTAATGTAAACTTCATTCTTAGTTTGGGAAATCATATTTTTTCAATCTCTCTTTCTCCCAGAATTCTCACAAGATTTTTTTTTCATGGATAAGAGTAATCTCATCATGAAACTCTACCTAGCATAATGTTCATATGTACTTAATTTAATCTTTCAATATGGTATTAAGAAAAATCAGAGGTCTTGACTATCATAAATCCCACTGACTTCAATGATGCCATACCAGCAATAAATGAAGCCTGCATTAACATGGTTCATCACCCCTCTATGCTTTACAAGACATTAAAATGTATTGCCCCATTACATTTCTAATGTTTTTTGTCTCCTGGTTTTGCAAAGCTACATGCTGACACTTAAAATTTAGTGGGTTTCTGCAAAAACTCAACAGTGAGCTATGTAATAGTTATTTTAGCAAGATTATGACAAGGGAATAATGCAGAACTTAATCCTCCATGTAGCTTGATGTAACAAACAATTTAGCTCACAAACACTCATGTGGCCCCATTCTTAACAAAAGGTTGATGACAATTTGGATTATCTTGTCTGTGTCTAGACATGGGTCTTCTTTCATATTGACATTGTTTGCTTACTGTATTACAGTCTAATAGGTTTTTTTTAATATGCCAAGAAATCCACTGCATGCCAATTATATCAGTAGATAGACATTTCTGAGATATTCATATTTATTTCAGGCATTTCAACCTGGTTTTTTTCCTCCTAGTTCCTCCCCTTTTGCTTTGCTAAACACACTAGTTTTTAGTGTGTGCATAGTGTCTGTTCAATAATTCTACACACACACACACACACACACACACACACACACACACACACACAAAATCAAAAGTTACAGAATGTTCCAGGTACAGGTGCCTTCTACTAAATCTTGTCATACAACTTTTCCTTATTTTACAATATTTCTAAATTACTTATTCAAGTCACTCTTAAGTTGAATATAAATAAAACAATATGGACAATAAAACATAAGCCATTATAATAAAACTGCAAAACAACTGCTAATAGAGAAGCAATAAATATAGATTGAAAACAAAATGGTATTAGATAACAAAAGAAACCCTGAACAAAGAGATGCATCATCAACGAACACTGAAAGCATAGAAGAGAAGGGCTTCAGAGAGAGGAAGGGAGGGAGGGAGGGAGGGAGGGGGAGAGAGAGAGATTGAAAAGTCTCATCTTTATTGTTAGATATTAACATATATCGCAGCAAGTCTCCACTCAGGTCCGCAGTTAGGGCGGGAACCAGGTATCATTCTGATTGGTCGAGAGGCGTACCCGATCCCTATAAAAGGGGAACCCTCAGACCACAGAGCAAGCTGGATCACTACTACTATTAATAAAGAGCTGTTAAGTTACTTCTTGTCCGGAGTCTGTTCTCTCGTTGCCCGAATCTAACACTGGCGACGAAGGTGGGATCGAGAGACAGATAGGACGAAGACGCTACCTCCAGAATCCAAGGATTCGATCCAGCCTAGGAATTCGGCGGAAATTCCGGCAGCCATCTCAGCGCGGCAAATTCAAACGCAGACAAGATGGCGATGCACACTCCTCCAGCTCCGTTCGACCCAACGAACGACCACTGGGAATCCTACATGATCAGGTTCGAGTGTTTTCTCGAAGCAAACGAATAAGCGGGAGTGCCTGACTCTCGTAAGAAGAACATATTCCTGAGCTACTGTGGGAAAGAAGTCTTCGAGACAGCCAGAGATCTCTCCGAACCAACGCCTATACAAGCAGTAACATGGACGGCGCTGCAACAAACGCTGCAAACACATTACGCACCAAAACCGTCCCGCCACGTTTGCCGCCAAGGATTCAACACGAGGAACCAGAAGGCGGGGGAATCTATCAACCAGTACGTTGCAGCTCTACGGAAGGCAGCCACACATTGTGGATTCAGGGATTTGGACGAGCAAATCCTGGGCCGCCTCATATGCGGGTTAAGAGACATTTCCCTTCAGAAATGGTTGTTGGCAAAGTCCAATCTAAGCTTACAGATTGCACTCGATGAGGCGAGAGCGGCCGAATCAGCGGACAGATCAGCCGAGACCATACAACGCGGATACAGCGCAGCCCAGACCGGATCCAGACACGCCAGAGTTCATTATGAGGACACCGACCCAGAAGTCGAGGGTCCCGAGTTCGAGGACAGTCACTGTATGCGGAGCAGTCACATGAGACCGGTGGGTAAACCCGAATTCCGTTTGCCACCCTGTGCAAGCTGCGGAGGGAACCACCCCCGGTCTACTTGTCGGTTCAGAAACGTTTGTTCGCAATGCAACAAACTTGGGCACATCACAAGAGTGTGCCGGAGCGAAGTCCCTGCCTCACAATGGCAGCCTCCCATGTACCGCCAACAGAAGCCCAACCCAGGGGCTTGGCAAAAGCAAAAAGGGCGCCCAGAGAGAACCCCAAGAGAGTTTACCCAGAGAGAGTATTCACAAAGAGCTGAAGGGGGATATTCCCAGAGAGATTACACACAAATAGCTGAGCGAGCGTATTACCAAAACGCTGAGCGAGAGTATTCCCAGGATACCGATGCTGAGATAGAGTTGACCCAGAGAGAGGAACTGCGAACCTATCTCACCACAATAGGTCAGGTCCGCACCAAGCGACCTAAAAAGCTGAAAGTCACAGTCCTCCTGGAGGACTCCCCTTGTGAGCTGGAAGTTGACACAGGATCGTCCCTAACGATCATTTCATGGTCCGCCATAAAAAAGGCTATCCCTAGCCTCAAAAAGAGCCAACTGCGCACACCAGACATACTGTTACGAGACTACCAGGGGAACAGGGTCCCCATCGTGGGACAAGGCATGTTCCGGATCCAGTTTAAGGACATCATAGCCCAGCTGCCTGGAACCGTCGCCAGCGCGCCATTACAGAACCTTCTAGGGTTGGATTGCTTTGGAGCCCTGGGGTTGGAAGTCACCGGAATCAACGCCGTGGAGAACAACAGCACTGATCAGATATTTAAGGAGTTCGAGGATGTGTTCAGCCCCGGTTTTGGTAAGTATGTGGGTAAACCTATTTCATTCAATCTAGACCCAAATGTGGCGCCAATCCGACTTAAACCAAGAAGAGTGCCTTTTGCGCTCCGCCCCAAAATAGACAAAGAAATTGACAAACTAGTAGAGCAAGGGATCCTTGAACCGGTAGATCACACGCGTTGGGAAACACCCATCGTGACCCCAGTTAAACCAGACGGGTCAGTCCGCATCTGCGCGGACTATAAATGCACAATTAATGTCGCGCTACAACAAAGTGCATATCCTGTGCCAGTAGTCCAACACTTATTGCACTCGTTGGGGCCAGGAAAGATATTTGCAAAATTAGACATGGCACAAGCGTATCAGCAGCTGCCTGTGGATAGCGCCACGGCGGAGGCCCAAACTATAGTGGCGCACAGAGGCGCATTCAAATGTAACCGGTTACAATTCGGTGTGAGTATTGCCCCTGGTCTGTTCCAGAGCGTCATGGAACGGTTATTGCAAGAGATACCAGGAGTCGTCCCATATTTTGACGACGTTTTGGTGTCCGCTGCAAACGAGGAGCAACTATTAAAGAGAGTCAGAACTGTTTTGGCCAGAATCAGAGAGAAGGGTCTCCGCCTCAAAAAAGAGAAATGCCAAATTAACGTGCCTAGTGTAGAATTCCTGGGATATAGAATCGATGGTCTGGGCATACACCCTACATCGAAGAAAATTAAGGCGATCCAGGACGCCCCCACACCACGAAATCAGACCGAGTTGCAGGCCTTCCTCGGACTACTTAACTTCTACAGCGTTTTTCTGAGACAGAAAGCGACCGTCGCTGAACCGCTACATCGACTCCTCGCCAAGAACGCAACATGGAGATGGGGACGTTCCGAAGCAGCCGCTTTTGCCGCAGTCAAGCGCCTGCTCACCACCAACTCGCTACTAGTGCAATACAGCCAGACGCTACCACTGGTATTGACCTGCGATGCATCACCATTCGGCGTCGGCGCAGTTCTCAGCCACCGCATGCCAAACGGGAACGAAGCACCCATCGCATTCTATTCAAGGACTCTTTCATCAGCCGAGAGGAACTACAGCCAGATGGACAGAGAAGCGTTAGCCGCTGTAGCTGGAGTCAAACGTTTTCACGAATACCTCTACGGCCGCGATTTCGAACTCATCACAGACCATAAACCGCTGTTGGGACTTTTGGCGGGAAACCGCCCCACACCAGTTTCACTTTCTCCACGCATGACCAGGTGGACTGTTTTCCTGGCAGCGTATTCCTACAAACTAATACATCGACCGGGCTCCACTCTAGGGCATGCAGACGCACTCAGCCGTTGCCCACTTCCAGAACTTTTGCCAGACCCCACTCCCGAGGTACCGGTTTTATTAATTGACTGTTTGGACTCAGGACCTGTTTCTTCATGCGATGTTGCCAAATTCTCTTCTAGGGACAATGTAATAAAACAAGTTCAAACTTGGGTTTGGAGGGGGTGGCCCAAGGGAAACGTGGGGCCGGAATTTAAACTGTTTTGGGCGAAACGGGATGAGCTATCAGTGTTACAGGGTTGTTTGTTGTGGGGGGATCGAGTTGTTATTCCATATGCTTTGAGAAGAAATGTTTTAGAAGCGTTACATGTTGGGCATCCGGGAATCGTTAGAATGAAGGCGTTAGCAAGGAGTTACGTTTGGTGGCCAAACATGGACAAAGAGATAGAGGAATGGGTGGCCACTTGTAATCCGTGCCAAGAGTCTAGACCAGCACCCCCTGAAGCAACCGCCACGGAATGGGAGAAGCCGAAAGCACCCTTGTCGCAAATACACATTGATTTCGCAGGACCAGTCCAGGGACAAACGTTTCTTATAGTTGTGTATGCATACTCCAAATGGCTAGAAGTAGTCCTAATGACTTCAATCACGGCAGAGGCAGTCATTAAGGTGCTACGGTGACTTTTCGCCACTCATGGCCTGCCCGACCTCCTGGTTTCCGATAACGGGCCTCAATTCACGGCCATGCAATTTGAAACATATTTAGCAAGTCAGGGAATTCGGCATGCCCTCGTCGTGCCATTCCATCCGGCATCGAACGGACAGGCGGAGAGAATGGTGCGATCTGCAAAAGAGGCCCTCGCTAGGATGGGTCCAGGTGATTGGCAAACACGCATTGACCATTACCTCTTAATTCAGCACATTACCCCCAGCGCAACGACGGGTAGGAGCCCCGCTGAATTGCTCATGGGCCGCCGTCTACGGTCTCACCTGGACCGTCTTCACCCAAATTACTCTGCCACAGCGCCCCCAGACTCTACAAGCAGAATTCGGAGTTTTAGCATAGGAGATTCGGTATACGCCCACAACTATGCAGGGGGAACATTGTGGATGCCGGCAACGGTAATTGGTATCACGGGTCCACGATCATATTTGCTGGAGCTAGAAGATGGAAGGAACTGGAAAAGCACATCGATCAACTCCGGGGTCGCCTTGCACACTCAGAACTACGATCCGGAAACGAGGACTATGTGCCAGCGCAAAGTCAGCAACCCGAGAGCCCAAACACAGAAGAGCACAACACCTTGGAACCCAGGGTAGAACCAGCGGTTGATAGCGAATCGGAACAGCTTCCAAACAAGGAAAGCCTCCAGACCCCCAACTGCGAAATAGGGAGAGCAGAACAAGCCGATCCCAAGAGCACTCCAGTTCAACCCGAACTACGACGATCCACCCGTGTAAGACAAAAACCAACATATTTAAAAGACTTTGTTACTAACAGGAACACTCCATCTAAGACGATCCACCCGTGTAAGACAAAAACCAACATATTTAAAAGACTTTGTTACTAACAGGAACACTCCATCTAAGAAGGGAGGGGTGATAGATATTAACATATATCGCAGCAAGTCTCCACTCAGGTCCGCCGTTAGGGCGGGAATCAGGTATCATATATTGGTGATCGCACCATGAGCCATGGAGTCATCCAGAGTTGCCTTGCAGTGAGATGAGCAGCAAATAAATTCAACTGTTGTTATTACTAATAATTATAATAATCCTGCCTGAACATCTGGCTCATTGTGCAATGAACCATAATAATAACAACTTCTTCAAAAATAGTTTTGTCATTGAGATAATTCCATATAGATGGATGATGATGACGATGACGATGATGATGATGATGATGATGATGACGACGACCATCCTATAGACTGGTAAATTAGTCAAGGCTAAGCATTAAAAAACTTAAAGTAAAGCAGATCTAACATTCAACTGGCAGTGTTGAACTATTTTGAAATCCTAGATTTCAAGTGTAAAAACAAGACAATGGAAAATAGATATGCACACCTGTATGTAAGCTTACAATATTGAGGTGCTTCCAGAAGTGAACTGTGGGATGGGGGGGGAAGAGTAGTGAACATCACTGCCCACTTCAAAAGTATTGTCTCAAAATATATTCAAGTGAAGAGCACCATGGAACAACCAAACTTCAGAAGATTTGTTCTAGGTTTTGCTGTGCAAATAGCTTGTCTTGCTAGACAAGGTAGACAAATGGAAGATGAAACATGGGCTGCAGTAATGGTCAAACAAAAAAACAAGAGTGGCAAAGTTTTCTGGGTGTTCCTTGAAACTGTAGTAATAATATCCACACATTTCACATAAAAAGATCCATCTGGGAGCAACCTTTGTTTCAGAGTCATAGGAACGAAACTCATTAAGCACCAGAGGACATGAGAAAATGTTAGGAGGAGGGAAAGGTCATCTGGGGATTTACGTCAAAGAACTAGGGAAGCAAAATAGTAGGCTAAGCCATTTTATTTCATCACTGCTTTTATGAGTGTTACCTTTGCCTTGAGTAAAAAACTTTATGGCTCTGTGTATTTTTATGAAAATGTCATTTTTTCCCCTTCTTATGCCTTTTCTTTCTCTCTCTGCCATCAATGCAGGAGAGATGATTGAAATAAAGGCTATATAAAATTTCCACAGCAATCATCCATCACATTTGCGCAATATAGCTCAGATTTGGCACAACCAGATTTGTTAGAATTTCTTCCATATTTTACCCCTCCTGCAGTTAGAGCAGTGCATGAAATTCCATTTCTTTCAACACACACACTCTCTCTCTCCCTCTCGGTTAATTCTTAATTTTAGAATGCTTCACGTAGCAATAAGGAAGATTGGATTCACATTAGAAAAGAACACATTGCAACTTCATTGGGAATGGGAAGACTAACCGCAGCAGAAATTGAAATACAAAAGAATGCTATCAAAACTCACCAAAAGGAACTTAATAGGCAGCATCCAGGCATCCAAGAAGGAATTATCCGTTGATCTCCTTGCCGCAAAGAGCAAACCCAGTCAGATGAACCAATGTACTGTTTCAAGCTGTAGAAAGAGGCTGTAGACAATCAGGCCTATTTATTCCAAAATGACTGATCAAAAATGCTAGACTTCAGACACATCCAATCTGAGATGCCTTAAAGGGACTCACCTGGCAGAAAATGCAAATCATCTGGATAAAAACCTGATCTTTTGCGTTTTAATGATGAAGATCATTAGTTCTGAAAATCTATATGGACAAGAAAATGTAATAAATTATTAACTCCAGAAAGATATAATTGATTTAAAAGGAGCCCATTTGACATCAAACATACAGAAGTGTTTTGAAATATATTAAAAATTGTATGAAACAGGGAAGAAACAATATGTTCTAGAAAGTTTTTGGTAAAATAGCGAGAGAACAATGCATTGTTCAGAGGCATGTTGGAAAACCCCACAGAGAAGCAGATTTTATAGGTAAAGTTTCATAACCAATAAGAAGATACTTGTGTTGAGCTAGAAATACCTCATGTGTCCATATTTTATGGAAAAAAAGTTTTATTTATATTAATCTGATCTCTGAAACATATTTGCTACTTCTGTTTAATACATGTTACGACAATTTGTTTCTGGTTATCACTTGGTAACAAGGAAGGTGACTGGGACTATTACTAAGCACATATGCAGTTGCATGAAGTTGCATGCTTCTCCTTGCTGTGGAGGACTAGCAGTTGAATAAATGTGTGCTATGGTTCATTGGTTACCATCAGTAAAATGGTTTGATGTAAAGATAAAATCTGAAAAGAAAGCATTTGAACTGCAACTTGGAAAGGAAGCCAAGAGGTTAATCGAAAACAATAAAGCTTCCCCCAAATGCTCATTTTTCCATATATGCATAAAGACATATTTCTAGACTGTCAAGAGTATTACAGCTGGGGTTGACTGTTGTGGTTTAACTTAAATAAGAATATGGAACATTTCTTTTCCTGATTTTTTTTCAATAAGAAAGAAACAAAGAGCTTCTCCCCTCCTCCCCATACTCTTATTCTACCAGCACATATCTACTGATTAAATACAAATTACCATCCATCTGAAAAAAGGAAAGACCTGTAGGCCTGATTATTTTAATAACATGTTCACGGTGCCAACAGTGTATTCTGTGCTATAGCTTTGTTATTACAAATGCCTTGTTTTGCAAGTTGTCTGCTAATAAATTATTTTTTGTCGGCATTTAAATCCCTAAAGTCTTGATTTTTGCCTCCATTGCCATTATCGAATTATCCAGCTGCAAAGACAGGTGAGAAAAATGCTTCAAAAAGCAGAATCTGTTCCTTGTCTTAGCTAGCAATACTTTCTGCTCTTGTAGCTAGAGTGCATTTCTCCCCGCTGGTGGCAATCACCAATCCAGTCATTCAGAGTGTATTTTTGCCTTCTGCTCAGGACAGATTCAGATTTGCCTGTGTGGCATTTCACAGTTGGAGATGTTACCAGAGTCACCATAGCCATGTTTGCTTCATTTTGCATAAATATGCATCAGCACAAGCTAATCATATCTGCTTATGGTTTTAAAGAGAGGTCAGTGATCATATTTTACAATGGATTTAGATTTGATGTAATGTATGTTACATATGTTAAAGACACAGGTGTATTGGATAGTGTTTGCATAAATAATCACAAATAGAATGTAGTGCTGAACTCATGTCATCCCTACGTGGAAGAACTCCCTGTTACTTCATCAAATGTTATGTTCAAGGGATTCATATTGTTCAGGAACCCAGAAGGTTTTGTAGTTGATTCTATCAAGAAATAATAAGAAAGTAAGATGAGAGAATGAGAAGGAGGTCTGGTAGGACATGTACACACATCTGGAGAGTATTCAGATTGAAAGGCTATTCCAAACAACATCATCAAGGAGCTATCCAAGGTGCTAGGGAGAATTATTTCACATTATACGTGGTTACATTTTTATGCTGAAACATCTGCAATTAAATCTGGGTATTTCCCATATGATTCTGGTACCAAAGATGGTAGCTGGGGCCAGCAGAAAGGGTGCACATCTGGAAAGAAGATAAAGAGAAATATGAAAACGTGTATATATGATCAAAGATTAGAGCCTTCTTCATGAATGCATGCTCCTCTTCAGACCAACTGGTCAAGAGCAATAATTATTTCACTAGGGGATTGTAACAAAATTGGGAAAATGAATAAATCTATTGCAAATTGGTAATGCTTTGTGCAAGTAAAAGGAAAGAATTTGGTTGCAAAGAAATTGGATGCCCAATTGGAGATCCAATTAGGCTTAGAGTAAAAACAGGAAAGAGCATATAGAGGTTAAGAGAGGGAGTAAAATAATTAAATAATAGAAAGGGAAAAGGGGATTATCTGTTTTATTATCTTTTCCCCCTCTAAAATATTCCAAATAAGGTTGTTGCTAAGTCTCCAATCAGAGAGGAACTTTAGTGACTGCCAATCTAGTTCCCTCAGCTGTCAAAGCCAACTCACCATAGCTAACTTCCCACAGCCAACCTGCCGTGGCCAAGTTGCCACGAGATAACTCACCATGGTAAACTCTCTGTGGAACAACTGACTGTGGTACAAGATACTAATATTGAAGAAATTGTGGAATAGAGTCATTAAAGAAAGGATGCAAAAGGAGGGACAAAATGAAATGTGAATGACAAAAATTAAAATATTTTTCTTTAAAAAAAACAATATAATTGAATTGTTAAATTGTCCTGTACTGAGTTGTTTTTCAACAAATTGGCCATGGTGAGTTGGCTGTGGCAAATTGACTGTGGTGAGTTGGAAGTGGCGAGTTGCCTGCGGTGAGTTGTCCCATTTTGATCACAAACTGGGCATTCCTTATTCTCTTTGTCTCAATTCTCCATCCAGAAGATACACTGAGTGCTTCTCTTCAGGAGTTGAACTTGCCCATTGGTCAATGCCCCTTGAACGCAAGCTGCAGGCAGTCCCAACAGAAAAAGGCATCATTTTCTGTTTTCTCCTATTATCTTTTACTCAGCATAATGTTTCTTTTCACCTTTGAAACTTCTTTATTATTCAAAGATAATCTTTCTGTGTCCTTTTTATCTCTGTTGGTTACTTCACTAAGTTAATCAGTTTTTTTCTTATTCTTAGACATTCTTCGCTTTCTTGGGTAAAGTCTGTTTGTGTCAGGTGGTTTTTCTAAATCTGTTCTTGTGCCAAGTCTGTATATTGTCAGCAACAACTTTGCATCTTTTATATCTTTTCCAAATCTTAAGTTTCATTTCACTGAACCATTAAAAAAATCCTCAATTCATTTCAGTTTCTGTTTTGTCTGCTAAGAAGCTCGTTATCTCACCCTATTATGGAATTACCTTCTTTTCTCCATATATATTCACATCTATATTTGGATTCCTGATAATTCAATCTCTGTGTACTTATGTTCATGTCCTTACTTCTTATAGTAAATCCTTAGCAGTTTGCTTCAGGTTTATTCATTTCTCCAACTTTCCCGTAACTCCCTGGTTTATACTTCAAATCGTGACTGAGATTTGATGTAAGATTTATCCCTAAACAATCTTGTTACATATCAGGCATTAGCGGAAGTACAGGAGGATTGTACTCTTATGTAGAATAGCTGTCAAAAGTAGTAATCTTACATTATTACACTCTATGTAAGTTGTAGAAAATGTTAAAATAACAGATCTGAGAGCATAATTTTATTTTTATTTTACTTATTTGTTTTTGGAACAGAGACTGAAACATATGTCTTTTCAAATTGGGAGTGTAAAAAGTGGATGTTTGATCTACAGAAAGAAATGTTTGCATACTGAATGAGAAAGAGACATGTCTTTATATTGCCGTCTAGGTAGTGTTACATGAATTTAATGGAAAACATCCTAGTATTTATCTGTGTGGTGCTAAACATAATTATATTGTGACATGACATCTGATAAAACCTTGTGTCTTTCACAATGAAGATGTGGAGACTCTAGAAAGAGTGCAGAGAAGAGCAACAAAGATGATTAGGGGACTGGAGACTAAAACATATGAAGAACGGTTGCAGGAACTGGGTATGTTTAGCTTAAGAGAAAGAAGGACTAGGGGAGACATGATAGCATTATTCCAATATCTCAGAGGTTGCCACAAAGAAGAGGGAGTCAAACTATTCTCCAAAGCACCTGAGGGTAGAACAAGAAGCAATGGGTGGAAACTAATCAAGGAGAGAAGCAACTTAGAACTGAGGAGAAATTTCCTGACAGTGAGAACAATTAATCAGTGGAACAGCTTGCCTCCAGAAGTTGTGAATGCCCCAACACTGGAAGTCTTTAAGAAGATGTTGGATAGCTATTTGTCTGAAACGGTATAGGGTTTCCTGCCTAGGCAGGGGGTTGGACTAGAAGACCTCCAAGGTCCCTTCCAACTCTACTATTGTATTGTATTGTATTGTATTGTATTGTATTATTGTATTGAAGTTGTGCTTAGTTGCTTACCTGAGGGAAGCAGCAAGCTGCTGGAAGGCGAAGCGAAACAAAACGAAATGAAGTCAGGAACCACCGTGCTTTTAAATGGGTGTTAGAAGTGGGAGGGTCAACTCCAGCCTACTCACTGATTGGGTGGACTCCAGCCAATGAGTGATCGGCAGGTTGGGCTAGTTTAGTGCGGATGGGCGGGGGAGCGAGCGAGCTGGGACGGAACGGGCAGGGCGAGCAAGCAACAGGGCTGGGGCAGGCATTCCGGAACTTACTTCTGGGTCCACCATTGGAAACTACTTCCGGGTCTACCGGTGGAACCTCTTCTAACCGGTTCAGTAGATTTGACGAACCGGCTCTACCAAACCAGTGCGAACCGGTAGGAACCCACCTCTGGATAAGGAACACATTCATCATAAAAGCATACTTTAAAAAGAATTGGCATTTGCTTAAATGTTGATAATTGCCTCATATGTTACTTAGTTTGTGTTGGAATGACATAGGCAGACCATTTTAAAATGAAATGAAAAAAAAAAGATTTTAAAAATAGAGTCTTCTCAAAGATTCACTTATTTAAATCATGAATCCTAACCGGGTAAATAAGCAACCAATGTCCTTGAGTGACATATTTGCATTTCTAGTTATTCCTAAAGTCCTAAATATGATTCCAAGAAAGTAGACAACCATTGAAATTTTGGGGAAGGAATTTGAGGGAATTGTTCGGAGGGAAATACCTATGTTTAAGTTTACAGTCCAATTCTCATCTACTCACTATTTTAAAATGGCAAAGATGTGTTGTCCCTCTTTAGCAATAAAGATTATAAACAACTCCAAGGATCATAAGGAGACATAAAGACTGCGTGCTGTCTTGAGCATCTGGTTAACCACCAGTTTCATGTATGAAGCAATTATCATCTATACTACTGATACTACTGATAAATGTGTAAGTTATAATGTTGAGCCTGAAAGTTAGAATTGGCCAGCTAAGTTATAGAATTTAAAATGTAAAGGTAAAGGTTCCCCTCACACATATATACTAGTCATTCCTGACTCTAGGGGGCAGTGCTCATCTCCATTTCAAAGCCAAAGAGCCAGTGCTGGCTGAAGACGTATTTGTGGTCATGTGGCTGGCATGACTAAATGCCAAAGGCGCAAGGAATGCTGTTACCTTCCCACAAAAATGGTCCCCATTTTTCTACTTGCATTTTTACATGCTTTTAAACTGCTAGGTTGGCAGAAGCTGGGACAAGTAATGGGAGCTCAGTCTGTAACATGGCACTAGGGATTCAACAAGTCAAACTGCCGATCTTTCTGATCGACAAGCTCAGCATCTTAGCCACTGAGCCACCACATCGTATTATGTAGATTAAGAGACTTTAAAATAATATTTCTTTTTTTAAAAAAACACCACACATCCATTCAAAAGAATTGCTATTGCAGATCTGAAAGTTACAAACACCTATCTCATAAAAAGCTAAACTGAAGTCAGTTGCAAATGTCAGGTCTGGTTGCCAAGTGTAAGTCCCCAGCTCCGAACCCACAGATTTCTACTTCAGTTGAAAATCAGAGTTTGAGGGTAAGATTGAGTTTTGAGTTTGAGTTTTATTAAATTTATATACCGCCCCCCTCTCCCCGCAGGGATTCGGGGTGGTGTACAGACAGTACATATAAAAACAACAAAGCAGGAACAACAAAACTTTAGACAACCAACATAAACATACGGTCTGTATAATGCCTGAACTCATTTCTAGTTAAAAAGATCTAAAACCAAATTTAAAACCCCAAAATTTACAATATTAAAAGGCCACCCAGGAAGGTCAGTAATAGATTGTACTTGTGATTACAATTAGGCCAGGCCGGCTAGTCGGAACAGGTGTGTCTTGAGTTTCTTACGGAAGATGAATAATTTGCCAATTAAATCCTGAATTTATATGTCTTCCTTTGACTAAGCATTCAGTAACTCATTTGACTTTCCAGTGGGAATCAATGTTAAAGTTGCTGGACAATAGTGGAGAAAATATGCAGCTCAAGGTCAAATTGTTGAATTCTTGGGACCCTTAAGTCATCAGCATTAAGCTTGGTCTACTCTGCAGCAGAATACTGTGCCTCTGTAGCGCTTAACAGATGCTGTACTAGACACCAAACTCAACAACACCATGAGGATTATAAGAGGATGTATTAGAATCACTCCAACTTTCTGGCTTCTGGTTCTGAGCCATGTAGCCATGTAATGTGTAAAAATAGAACTTAACAAAATAACAGAGTTGGAAGGAAATCTTCTAGTCCAACCCTTTACTCAAGCAGGATTCCCTATATCAGTGACGGCTAACCTTTTTGCCATCGCATGCCAAAAGCGGGGGGAGCACAGGAGGTCATGCGTGTGTGTGCCCCCTGTGCATGCGTGTGTGACCCCACACCCTCCCCCCACTTTTGGTGGGCACTGGCCAGCTGATTAAGGACTTCATTTTCGGCCGTTTTTCGCAAAAAATATAGCGAGTAAACCAGAAGTTTGGGAATGGACTCCTGGGTTGCCCATAGGGCCATTTTCACCCTCCAGAGGCTTCAGGAGCCTTCCCTGATGTCTCCGGAGGGCGAAAAAAGGCCAAAAATGAAGGTGGCCAGCTGACAGAGCAATGCCTCGCGTACCCTAAGAAATGGATCCATGTGCCACCTATGGCATACATGCCATAGGTTTGCCATCACCGCCCTATATCCTTTCAGACAAACGTTTGTACAATCTCTTCTTAAAAACCTCCAGTGATGGAGCACCTTCTAGAGGTAACTCATACCACTGATTAACAGAAGACTTTATAGAAAATTGTGGAAATGGGGACATATCTCCCTGCAAATATGACCAAAAGTATATAGATTAGTATATAGATTACAATGAGAAGTGTGAGCTTCTTGTGCTCTTTTAACTGACATGTACAGCATGAAGCAATTCTGGAACAAGGTGTAGATGCAAAAATAGATTTGACCAAAGGATTTAAGGGTTTTTATTTTATGATGCTACACAGTTTTGCATTTTGATTCTCTAGAAGCACTGTTGGGTGTTGTGCATGAATTTGCAGAAATTCACTCAGAGAATTTCAGTGGAGAAACAGGGTGATTTACATTCCTTCCCTAGCAATCACTATTTCCAAAAAGAAATGCCACCATTGATGCTATTAAAACGTAAAGCCTCATGGAGTTGTCCAGACCGCAAAATACAAATATGGACTTTAACATGAAGCATCAGCTAACACTGGCAGGGCTACAGTGCACTTTATAATTAGAGGCTCTTCAAAGAAACTGCTAGAAAAGCAACTCATTTTGTAGCTTTGATAGTATGGTTTTAATAATGGTGGAAGAACATACAGGTGGGCTACAAACAGGTCTTCAAACACTAATGTGAATCTTTGATCAAGGCCTTTTCAAATAAAGTCTATTTTGTTGAACAAAGAGTGTTTTGTTCATGATGAATTTCTCCCCTCATGTGTAGCATATTCTATCACAACATACTCTAGATTTTCTGTTTAAAAAGAGAGCATTTTTTTTTATATCCAGAACCGTGATTACATTTTGGGGGTAATTTTTCTACTATTTTTGCCTTTCATCCTTGATATTTCATATTGAACTATGTTAATTATTCATACCTTTTCATTTCTAACTTGAAAAACCATTTCAGGGAGGTCAAATAGATTTCAATCATAGGCATTATGAGATTCATTCTTGAAGCTGACCAGAGATATATATCACTGGACCAAAACATGCTATTGCCTGATACAAAGAAGTTGATGAAGATGAAGCTTTTCCTTCCTGTTGACTGGATTGCTAGCTGAATTTGACTTTAATTGCTGGCCTTCTAATGATGACTCCAAAACCAAGGGCAGCAATGCTATTTTATAATTAAGGCAAATGGAGGTAAGAGGTGGATCTAAAGGAATGAGCCAGGAATAATTGCTGCTTTCCTCCCATTTCCTCATCATCTGCTCACTCTGCCTAATGGCAACTTGATTGGTACATGAAAAAAAATCCTCCTATATAACTTATAGAGGTAGCCATATATTTCCCTCCATCTAACACTACCATGTAAAAGATGAACAGTTTAACAATAGATAAAAATGGGTGTTGAGGATATGGCTTCTTCACAGTGAAAGATAATGTTTTTAGAAAATATTTTTTCATGGTTATATATTCTGTTTTACAGCATGCATCCATTTAAAAAGACAATGTTCTGGGAAACAGTTTTTTGGGGAGGGCTATGGGCAGCGGTGGGTTGCATGTGGTATGCCCTGGTACAGCCATATCGGATCCTGCCCAGAGTACTGGATACCATTCTGGTACGGTGCTCCGGAGGGCCTACCCGCCCACGCGTGCTCCTTACCAATGCTTTATGCTGTTGGCACTTCTGCGCATGCGCATGGCATGTACAGCACCTGTGCAATGCTCTACAGAGCAGCTGGAGCATTGCAGAGGCTTGCGGAAGCATCATTTGATGCTAGAACGCATGTGTGCACCATGTGTGTGCATGTGGGTAACTCCAGGGGTGTTCAAACTGTACTGGTTGGAACGGAATCTGGAACCCACCACTGGCTATGGAGGTCATTTGAAGTCATTGTTGATTCCTGGAAACTGCCTGGTCAGTCTCTGCAGTTTACATGGCAAAATTGCAGAAGCGGTTTCCATTGCCTCCATCCTTGGGCTGAGAGTCAGTGCCCGGCTAAAGGTCATTCAGCTGCCTTTGTACCTAAGGCAGGGCTAGAACTCAAAGAGTTCAGTTTCTGGTTTTGTGCCTTAACCACTAAGCTAAAGTGGCTTTCTTTGGGATATAAGATACTGTATATATTTATTCATATATATTCATATGTTATGTTCATATATTTACATTGGCATGGCCATGCAAGGTCTTGGATTTAGAACAAACTTCAGCAGGGAAATTGGAATCTCTCTTTTTTCTTTTGCTAAGTATCTTCTGGATATTTCCCCTCAGAATAGTATTTTGAATATGAATATGAATTATTCCTATGATTCATGCACAACTTGCTAAATGATGGGGCATGAAAAGGTTCAGTGGTTCCTGAAGAGAAAAGGGAAAGGTTTATGTTGCCCAGAGCACCTTAAATAAATTAGACTGCAGTATTAGTGCAAGCAGAATATTCTTTAATTTCTTCTCCGGGCTTACTCTATTCCTAATAATGTGTGGAAAAGCTAAAATAGAAGTATATAATTGAAATGTACTCACAATTACCTAAAAGGTTGGCACATTTGGCAAGATATAGGCAAAGCATTTAAGCATGTAGTGAAACAGTGATAAACCAAAATAATTTCTCCAGGAAAAAAAGATAGAAACAGAGTAGGATATTACAATGGAGTAAACTTTTCTCCATGCTAACAAAAAGTTAGAAGATGTAGCTACTACTAAATTATGGGCAGTAATTGGAGCTGGTAAGTTACACATTAACTTACAAACTCCATTTACACAATTTGTTCACACACAATACACACATGGTTGGGGGACAGGCAAAGAAAGGTACACCTTTTTTATTAAAATATATAAACAAGAAATATCTGTAATAGTTTAAACTTTATGAGATACTATATAGTTACTACCAAATAAAGCTTCTATTCTATGATCACATTTCAGAATTACTTATCCCCATCACATTACATAAAACAGATGAAAACGCCTTTGAATTTTGCTATGAAAATAGGTAAGTGTTCCTTTATTCAGTTCTGAAAATTGCATCAGGGTCCTTAGACTAAAATATAGGAGCTTTGAAGAGAGCTAAACATGAGCTTGATACTAAAAATTATTTCACTACAGTTCTTTTAAATAGTTAGGTTGGATCAATGGAAGCTAATCTTCTTGAACTAAGTGACACTTTTTTTGGCCTTGACAATAATCCCCACTCACATCTCTAGGAAATAAAATCAATCTCACAGGGCTGTCATTCAAATCCTGCCTAGGTTTCCTCGTAAGAATGCATGATGACAATTTCAAAGGCTTATCTAGCTTTTAAATTAATTACTGAATACTCAGTTCCCTATATATTTTAATATATAATGCACATCTTCACTTTGTCATTGGATTCTAACCTAGTAACCAACCACTCTAGAGTCATAATTTGTAGATGATATAAATATTCTTGGCATTGGTTGCACATGCAAAATTGTAGTCTGTGAAAATGATTTCCAAAGTGGCCATTTGAAGAACTTTCCTCTTGGCCTGGTTCTTGAAATTTTAGATTCAAAGTTCTTATTTCAATGACACCGGAATATCTATGATTGCACTTGCAGTATATTTTGAGGATATGAATAATCCTTAAAATTGCAATGAATTATGATTTTAAAAAATCACACCAAAATCAGTTCTGAGCATTAAAATTGTATTCCTATATACAGTTATTTATTTTTAAAATGTGACAAAAAGTCATAGTATTTTTATTGATGTACTGTGCTACTTTAATCACAATAAAACAGCTTCCATGTATTTTCATTAAGAACATTTCTACTGTATTTAGTTCTGGAACAAGTAATCAATTTTACATTCTATTCTATTCATTACACACAATAAGGATTTTTCAGCTGAACTAGATATGATTTACTCTTTCCTATATTTCTAAACAAGATAAATAAATAATTATTTACTGTTCTTCATTGTTACATAATCATCATCATCTTTCATTGGCATTTCTAGTGGTTTGAAAGCATAGTCTAATCTAATAAAGAATCCAAGACAGTGTCTCTAATTTTAAGCTTTCCACTTTAAGTAAAATAAATTGCTCTCAAATTGACCATCAGAGCATTTTAATGTCTTTGCATTTTAATTATTTACCTCTTGAAAGAAGGATCTGCAGTTGAAAGTCTGAGAGGAAAACAAAGGATAAAATCAATAATCTATTTGTGAGAATTCTTGTGTGGGGGAAAAAGGATTCAACAGTCTGCATTTTACTGAAATGCAGAACAAGCAAAACATGTTATCATAAATATGGAATCAAGGTTTCAGATATGCTAATTAGTTGATCATTAATTAATTGGATTGATTTGATGGAGCTTGGAATCCTTGTAGATCAGGAACTAGAGAGACTTACTGGTTCTGCTTGTCTTATTATTGATAGCTGTTGGGTAAATTCTATTATCAGATTTTAAAGAGTCAGAAGCTTCTTCAGATATGACTTTAACTCTGTGAGGGTTGCAAATAATATAGGACAAGGCAATCACCAATGCTGGTCCTTCTCTCATGTTTACTTTGCTTACCAAACAACTTCATTTTCAGTTCTTGCAGCGCTGAAAGATCTTCTGAGGTGCAGCCAAAAAATGTAGCCCTGACTAGTTATAAAGGTGCATGTATAGATGCTCCTTGGAGAATACTTCGGACTGTAGTCAGCTCCAATTCATTTAGACTGTATAAAGACAATTGTGGTTTTGGAATGTTGGAAAGCGGTTTCTAGAAAGCTGGACCATTTTAGTTAGAATGTTTTGCCATTGCAGAGAAATGATAGGGTTGTGTAAACAAATAAGGAAGGAATGAGAAGCATCCCCTACACTACTGGCGAAAAAGATGACTAAGTCATATTAGATAGGACTTCGACTTATTAGATAAGCCTAATAAGACAGTATGGGATGTGGTGGCTCAGTGGCTAAGCTTGTTGATCAGAAAGGTTGGCAGGTTGGCAGTTTGAATCCCTAGTGCCATGTAAAAGAGTGAGCTCCCATTAGTTCTCCCAGCTTCTGCCAAACTAGCAGTTTGAAAGCATGTAAAAATGCAAGTACAAAAATGGGAAAGACCTTTGATGGGAAGATAATAGCGTTCCATGTGCCTTTGGCATTTAGTCATGCTGGCCACATGACCATGGAGATCATGTCTTCGGACAGCATTGGCTCTTCGGCTTTGAAACGGAGATGAGCACTGCCCCCTAGAGTCAGGAACGTCTAGCACATATGTGTGAGGGGAACCTTTACCTTTACCTTTAATTAGAAAGTGGGAAATTGGACTATGACAAATTAGGAAAGTAAATCTTGAGAAGGTTAGAATTAGACATGCACAAACTAGTTGTTTACACTTAACCACAAAGGGTATTGTGTGCTGGTCACGGGCCCAGCCATATTCAATGCTGTTGCCTTCTGTGCTAAATAACCTTTTGAGTTATGGTGTCTGACATTTCACCTGAGCAAGGAAAGAACCATAGCAAAGAAATAATTTCAACCAAATAAAATTCATCTGTTAGATCAGTCTACTTCTCATACAAAATGTTTTTGGTACTGTTTGAGCATAACCAGTTTTAGATATTTCCCACAAGGATAATTATGTTACATTTTTTGTTCTTTTAAACATAACTGCTGGTGATTTCCATTTTCTTTTCAAGAAATTAATAGCACATTAGGGACGTTCGTTGGATTTGGCCAATCCTCATATCTTGAGCTAATATAGAATCCCCACAAACAAATCTGTAATTTGGGAATTTCTCTTTGCACAAAAGTGCTGCAACCTATTTGTTTGAAATTTTGGTACTGTAATATGCACCCCTGTAGTAGAAGTAAGTATGCCTACAAATACCACAGGGATTTTCTTTTTCCCTGAAAGGTCAAACTAGGCTTGAACTTAGATCTTGTGGAACCAATTACACACACACACACACACACACACACACACACATGATTGCCCACACATTTGGGTGAAACAAAGTATCAAGATCTGAAAACTGACATTGAAAGATTATGACATACACTATGGTGGTCTCAGTGGTTATTGGCACATATTGAGTGCCACAGAAAAATTTTTTGGACTGGTCTTAGAAATTATACACATCTTTCAATTGCAAAAGGCTTCAATACTTGGATCTCCACATATACTATGCCGATGCATTATGGCATCCAGTTTCTTGGGAAGAGCTTGCATCAGAAGGCCAATACCAGCTAAGGAACTGACAGGTGTGTCGTCATAATAAATGGTACGTCTTACAGACATTCAAACTCACCATTGTTAATACTTGTCAGAGAGGCAAAATATTATGTAGTCAATACTTTAAAAAAAATCTCATAGGCAAAGAAGATTTAAAAAAAAAAACCCTAGCAATGGCTAACAATAAGCCATCTGAAAAAAGGGAGAGAGGATCTAATTCTGGATCCACAAAAAATTTAAAAGCCAGAATTGCAAAGATAGCAAATGTTATCTCTCTAAAGAAGCTGGAGCATTTAGTTAGCTGCTGCACACAAACAAACAATTGCAAGACGAAGTGGCAACAATGGTGCATTGAAAAATCTCCAAGAAATACCTTCAAGCAAGAATTGGCAAAAGAAAGCAAAGATAGTACCAATAGGAATAGATGGCAATAAATAGCAGTAAAGTAACAGTAACCCAATAAATACAGTTTTTCAAATGCCTTGGAAAATAAAATGGGTACTTTGAAGCTAAGTATTGTAGGGAATGTACATGTTTGACAAACAAACAAACAAACAAACAAACAAATAAATAAAAGATATCATTGCAGGATGTAACATGTTCTAAGTTAAGCTGCCTTTTGTGAAGTACTGGTGGTGATTTTCAAAAGGCAGCTTTTTTTTAGAACAGCTTATACTGCAAATGTCAAATTGCAGCACCCAGTTCTTTAGATAGCATTGGGCTTCATATGCATCAGGGATGGGTTCCTACCAGTTCTAACCTCTTCTATAGAAGAGGTTCCACAAATCTACCATGCTGTTTGGAACCGGTTCCAGCTCAGTCCCCCCGCCCATCCGCACCACGCTTGCCCCGCCCGCCACTCACTGATTGGCTGGCTCACCAATCGCCCTGCCCGCCTCTAAGAGTCCTGTCTAAACCTTAAAATCTTAAAGCTGTCAAGTTTGAACACCCCCGGGGGTTTTTTTCCTAAAGGGTTAGGGGTGCAAGGGTCTTGTAACTTGACAGCTTTAAGACTTGCCTGCTTCAAATGCCAGAGTTTCTGACCCAACATGACTGGAGGAGGAATTCTGGGAGTTGAAGTCCACAAGTCTTAAAGTTGTCAAGTTTGAACACCCCTGGGTTTTTTTTTCCTAAAGGGTTAGGGGTACAAGGGTCTTATAACTTGACAGCTTTAAGACTTATGTGCTTCAAATGCCAGAGTTCCTGAGCCAACATGACTGGAGGAGGAATTCTGGGAGTTAAAGTCCACAAGTCTTAAAGCTGTCAAGTTTGAACACCGCTGGGTTTTTTTCCTAAAGGGTTAGGGGTGCAAGGGTCTTGTAACTTGACAGCTTTAAGATTTCCTTGCTTCAAATGCCAGAGTTTCTGAGCCAACATTTTGGTTGCTAATCAAGAGCGTTGTTACGTGAGCTTTACCATATTTTACAAGTTAGCCATGCTCACCCAGTCATATGACTGCCAAGCCACTCCCACTCAGTCACATGGCTGGCAAGCCACTCCCTCCCAGTCACATGGCTGGCAAGCCACTCCCACAAAGCAGGCCACACCTACAGAAGAGGTTCTGAAAAATTTTGAAACCCACCATTGATATGCATTGAGTACTTCCCAATATGTTGTGATGTTTTAGCATATTATATGTGCAGATCCAAACACGAATTCTCTTACCATTGACAGATGGAAATTTTGTCAATGTGCAGATTTTCTAAGTGTCATTCAATAATGTTGTTATGACATCCGGCATGTTGATTACCACTAGGATGACCACACCCAGTTTAGGCCATAAACTTCAATTTTGATTTTCATATCTTGATACTTTCTGATCTTCTCCAATTCTTTCTCTTTTGTTTTACTATCCCCTGATATTTCCTTATCAATCACCCACACTTTCTTAACAGAATAACAGAGTTGGAAGGGACCTTGGAGGTCTTCTATTCCAACCCTCTACTCAAGCAGGAGAGCCTATACCATTCCTGACTGTTAAAAGCCTCTGGTGATGGAGCACCCAATTAACTTACCACTAGTTAATTTCTCACTGTTAGAAAATTTCTCTGGAAGGAGGAGCCACATCACGATGACACAACATACGGTTTTGACACCCCGAGACCGCCGTTGACACTTTTGCTGCTGGACGGTCCAGCTGGACCTAAACCATCCCATAGAGACGGTGATCAGGAAGACAAAGCCTTGCTGGTCTCAGGGACATCGCAAAGTCCCTGATTGACCCAAGGGAAGTTCTTGAAGCCAGCGGTAAACAGGCAGCCCCCAGGCTGATGAAGTTGGGATGCTCCGGAAGGAAGTGAAAAGAGAAAGTGAGTCCATCTGGTGAGACCTTTTTTCTATTTTGGAAAAACTGCCCAAAGAAACCGTTTTTTTAAAAAAGCCAAATCAGATCCTCAAGCAACAATTAAGCTGCGAAATTAATTAATACTGGATTGCATTGGAAAGTTTTTTTTCTTTGTAACCATATTTTGTGGATTGAAATGCTCATAACATTGTTCGTTTCTTCTCTTAAAGTGAACAGATCAACCTTTTTTTTCTCTCTGCTCTTTGTTACTTTATTTTTTTGAATTGCTGGACTAAAACCTTCCTTTTTGTCTTTAACAATCATTCCTATTACTTGTTATTAAATTTTATTAAAGAACTTTATTTCATCTAAGCCTGAGATAGTGAAAGTGGAAAGTAGCAACTAGCCACTCGGAAGTCGGAAGCTGAAGTTTTTGAAACAATGTATCTCTCATTTTTTTCTCTTTGTTTTCACTGACTTCGTAGCAGAAGGGTTTGTAAATTGTTTATACAAACTGATAAAGAGCCAAGGGCACAGATTGTTTTTACAGGTGCCTGTGAGAACTATTTTGGAAGGGGAGAGAAAGAGGGGGAAAACAAAATAAAATAGAACCCTTCTCTCTTGAAGAGCACCCCAAAAAACTTTGTGCTTAAATCAACCTAAAATTTAAACATAAAAGAGGCTTGGAAGACTAGAGTGGCAGTGACTATTAGTTTTTCTTTTCTTTTCTTTTTCTTTCTTTCTTTCTTTCATTTTTTTTGGAAACATGGATCAACATTCAGAGGAGGAAGCCTTAAAATTTCAAAATATTTTGGCTGGAATTCTAAATTTTTTGGAAGGATACGGGAGAAGTTGGAAAAACTAGTATTTCTCACAACAAAAGATAAGGGGCTGGAGCCCCCAAAATTAAAGGCAAGAATGAAGATATAGAAGATAAAGACAAGACAACTGATGATTTTATTAATGGAGCAAATGTGGGTGAAAGTGGAATGAAGGGAACATGGAAGTGGGATTTCGACGAATTGGAGCTCTATCCCAAACTTCAAGATATAGAAGAGGAAAAAAGGATAATGATGATGGACTTAAGAAAAGAAACTCTATCAGAAGCACGATTGATAACCAAATACAAGCTAATTTTAAAAATAATTGGAGGGCAACGAGATTACCTGAGAGATCCTTTAAGCAACAAAGTGCGGAGAGAAATGTATAAAAACCTTATAAAGGAGATAAAAAGAAGACTGATAGCACATTAGCAAGAGAGATATGACTGTTTTCTTATTGGAAAGATACCGGTTGACAATGAAAGTTCTTAATAAAAAATTAATCAATCTTGGTTGAGCAATAAGTAGGAATTTTGTAACTTTTAGATTGTTTTAGATTGTTATTAAATGTTTATTCGTTAACAATTAGATAACTATAATTAACAATAATGGAATGATAATGGATACAACTTAATGATATATATTATGTACTGCTAAACTAGTAAAAGAAATCTGGATATAGATTGCAAATTGTGACCTGGGAAAAAGACCTATAAATTTTACCAACAAAGTTCTATTTAGGTTTTGTCATAAAGGTGTAATGTTTTATTTTTATTTTGGGTGTGACGAGAGGAGTTGGGATATAAATAGTAAAGGACTTTTAGCGAATTATAATAGCAAAAAGGAAATGTTAATGGATATTGTTTAATAATATATATATGCTCTGGTATTGGTAAAAGCAACTTGGATATAATATTCTAAACAGCGGAGTGTATAATCCATTATGAACTACAAGTAATAACTATGGAAGAAATGCACGAAAGTTATTTGTAACCAATCGACACGCTTTCTACAAGACGTATTGAAGGATGATTCTAGTTTGTGTTTTTGTTCAATTAAAATAAAAAAAATATTTTAAAAAAAGAAAATGTCTCCTTAGTTCTAGGTTGCTTCTCTTCTTGATTAGTTTCCACCCATTGTTTCTTCTGGTGCTTAGGAAAACAGGTTTACCCCCCACTTCTTTGTGGCAGTTCCTCAAATATTGGAACACCACAGTTTTTCTTTTCAACTGCAGTTTAATCTACTGTCCATGAGCTAAAGACTTAATTACTCTGTATTCAGAAATTCCACAATATTTTAACCACCTCATTTTTTCAACTTCATCTTTCCATCAATTTTTCATTAGTGTTCTGGCACATGATAATTTTTACAAATGCTCTGGCAAATCATTTTGCCAACTGTGTTATATTGTTTATAATCAATTTGTGAAATCTTCTAGCACAAGCTGAGTAGAGGGTCTATTTTTTCTTCTGATTTTTGCAGCATCTGTACTTTGAATAATTTGACAAATTTTCAGTTCTGGCCCTGATTGCATTAGTTCTAATAGTTTGATCTTGTGCAGCTGAAATCAAGCCTTCAGTTTCTTTTTTTAATGCTCTAGTTGCAAGCCATCGCCAGTTTTTATCTTTATCCACTTTTTCCTTGGTCTTTTGTAGAAATTGGATGTGATGCTTTTTGTTGCCAGCATTCTGTTAGTGTCTTTATTGTATTAGTTCAATACTCATGTTTGTTTTCATCAGAATAGGATTAGTCAAGCCTTCTCTAGTCATTTCCCATAGTATGGTTCCAACTTAAGTTTTTTTTCTTTTTAAAAAATATTGGCTTAAAACATATAACTTCTACAGTCCGAGAGCAAATGCAAAAGTGATGAAAATACAAATAATTAATATACAGAGTATATAGAACGAATCGGATGTTGCAAATTAATAATATATTCATTGGTAGACTGTGTGAATTGCACATATATGCATATATGCAAATGTGCACATATATGCAAATGTGCATATATTTAAATTTGTTTCTGACTCACTCATACTTCGCTATGCTAAGAAAGCTATCAATATGTTTGCACAGTAAGCATCTATGTTTACTAGCAGTTTGATATCCAAGAGGTACAGCCAAATCTGTCAAAATGAGTCTGGTGTTGTTGTTTTTTAATATCCAGTTATTCTGCAGTTTCAAGTAATGGTTCCAAAGCTTTATCCAAATAAAGGCTCCCCTCAAAAGCAAATAAAAAAGGTATTATTTATTTAAAGCTCAAGGCAAAAATTTTTCCAGGTATTTAAACTCTGGACTAACAAGGTGATTTATGCATTTGCACCATAGTTTATTTCTTAACAAAAACCTAACACAATTATTGCTGGCAGGGGGGAGTGGCTGCTTTTAGTTTCTATTACTAGCCTTGGGGCTTGCTGATAAAACTGTTAACTATAAGCATTTTATCTTCTCTCTTTAGCTATCAAGCCTTCACAATAGGAGACAATATATTGTCTTTGCTGCAGATTTAGATGAAGAGTCGATCTCTCATTTTATATTGGAACACTTCCATTTTTTTTTCTTCCTCCACCAGCTTGATTGTGCCTTCTTTCATCTGTCATAATGATCAATTTGTCTTGGTTTTAAAACAACAGTGTGTTTTCCTTTGGTTCTGATCCTGTTCTAAAAAGGCTGTGAAGAATAGCAATATCAATATCTACCTTTGAATGTACAAAAAAAAAAAAAAACCCAACAACCTTGAGCATCTCTCAGTTTCCTTTAGATTTCTATATAAATGTTTAGGAAAATCTTTTCTGAAGCATTTAATTATTGATCTTTAAGATCAATACCCAAATGATGAGCATGGTGAGGTCTTCATAAAAGAAAAGAAATACACTAGGAAAGGTGTCATATCACTTTTTCATGTCCACTAGGAACATGCAATGACACTGAATTTGCAAGGAAATAATGATATCACAATATGAAATGACCACGCAAGTGTTTTAATTCTAATTAATACATGGAAAATTTGCATCCTTGTAATCATTTGCCTGCAATTCTAAAGTCCTCCTTTAGAAACCAAGAGCCACTTTGATCAGGGGTATGTTTCAACTGGTACAGACTGGTACGGCTGTACCAGATGGTGAAATTTAGCGTGCCTTCCCGTACCCATTGTTCCAGAGGCCCCGTACCAGAATGCTCCCTCCCCTGGCCTGCCCCCCCCGGCTCGCTCCCCCTGCCCAGCCAGTTGCTGCTCACTCGCTCCCCTCACCCGTCCATCCACCCAGTCGCCACTCACTCGGAACTGCCTGTTAGCACCAGGCTTGCCCCATCCACCCACTTCCTTTGCCGGAGCGGAGGATTGGGAGAAGTCCCCATGGCGCGTGCTTCCTTCTCTTTGACAGCCGCCTCATTTCCAATAGGGGGAATCCATGTGTTTTTCTTCCTTCTGCATGGATTTCCCCTGCCCCCAATTGGAAATGAGGTGGCTGTCAAAAAGAAGGGAGCCATGTGGGCCTGTTCCTTCTTCGGCTGTTGGACAAGCCCGCATGACACATGCTCTTGTAGCTGCCAGCTGCTCAGGGAAGACAGGAGGCTTTGGCTGGCCAACTTGTTTAAGACAAGACAGGCAGGTTGGCGGGAGCGTGACTCTGCCCAGGAAAATGTAGAAGTGCAGAATCAGCTCTCCCTGAAGGCAAGAAGACTCGGAGCCCCCTCCCACTCGTCCACCAGCAGAAGCTTCCCAGGAGGTTTTGGCTGACAGGTGCACAAAGGAAGATCCAAGCCTTTCTGCCTTCAGGCAGAGCTGTTTCTGTGCCTTCTACATTTTCTTGGGCAGAGTCATGCGCCCGCCTGCCTGCCTGTCTTGTCTTACACAAGTTGGTGTGGAGTGGGTGAGACCATCTTTGGGGAAGGGCCGTTCTTTTTGCTCAGCTTATGCATGGTTCCATGTCTGCAGCTGATCTCTTCCTGGCCAAAAAGGTGCCTTTTTGGTTCCAGCGGGTCTTCTAGAAGAGAGTGGCCAAAGCGGCTTCTCTCTCCTCTTCCTGCCAACTGAAGGAAAAGCCCCGGGGAGATATTGATACAAAATCAATCGCCTCACAGTGCGGCCAGTAATTACTCTGTCAAGCAGCTACAGGTGATTCAAATGCCAATCAGAACAGAGATAAGCACAATGTGGTGGCTCGTCTCGTGTAGCGGCGGCTGGCTGGCTCACTCCCCAACAGCTAAAATCTGCCCTAAAAGCTGAGCAGTGACTTTCTGGTAGAATGGACTCAGGTCTGCATGAGCCAAACGGTACTTATTGATTGCTCCCAGATGCCAGCTGCTCCTCACCTATTTATTTTGCTACACATAGCAGAGAGCTAGATCATAACACAGACCAGCGATTCGGCTTTTCATGGGGTGGCTATGTTAGGTAGTCCCCTCTACAACCACCTCAATCCTTTCAATTTAGTAGGCCAATCAATGAATTTAAAATATCCAATATCTCATCAGGGCTTTTCCTTTGGCTGGCAGGAGGAGGAGAGTGAAGCCGCTTCAGCCATTCTCTTCCAGAAGCCCCGCTGGGACCAAAAAGGTGCCTTTTTGGCCAGGAAGAGATCAGCTGTGCACGTGGAACCCTGGGATCTTTTCAAGTGTGTAAGCTGAGGAGGAACGGCCCTTCCCCAAACCTGGTCAGGAACGGTCCTTCCCTTCCCCAAACCTGGTCAGCGCACTCCTGCCTCTCCAGTGTCCGAGCTGCAGCAAGTGAAGTGCCATGGGCAGCAGGGAAAACAAAGCTTCTTTGCCAGCCTCCCAGCTGGCAAAACATAAATTATCACCACTGATAGGTGTGTGTGTGTGTGTGTGTGTGTGTGTGTGTGTGTGGGGAGGAGAGCGAGAAAGAAAGAGTAAGAGAGAACGGAAGGAAGAGTGAGAGAGAGAGAGAGAGAGAAAAGAAAGAGGCAAAGATAAAAAAGTAAGAGAAAGAAAGATAGAAAGAAAGAAAGAAAGAAAGAAAGAAAGAAAGAAAGAAAGAAAGAAAGAAAGAAGGAAAGAAAAAGAAAGAAAATTGGAGAGAGAGATACAAGAAGGAAGGAAGGAAGGAAGGAAGGAAGGAAGGAAGGAAGGAAGGAAGGAAGGAAAAAAGAAAGAGGGAGAGAGAGAAAGAAGGAAGGAAGGAAGAAAGAAAGAAAGTGGACAAGAGAGACATAAGAAAGAAGGACGAAAGGAAGGAAGAGGAAGAGGAAGGAACGAACGAAAGAAAGAGGGAGAGAGAGACACAAGAAAGGAAGGAAGGAAGGAAGAAAAAGAAAGAAAAGAAAGAAAGAAAGAAAGAAGGAAGAGAGACAGACAAGAAATAAAGAAAAGAAAGAAAAGAATAGAAAACAAAGGGAGAAAAAAAGAAAGAGAACTTATGATCACAATTGAGCTCAAAATTTTGGTTGCTAAGCAAAAGCATTGTTAAATGAGTTTCACCACATTTTACAAGTTGGTCACTCCCACCCAGTCACCTGATTGCCAAGCCACACCCACAAAATAGGCCACACCTACAGAATAGGTTCTAAACAATTCTGAAACTTTGGTGTAGTGGTTATAGGCATCAGGCTGGAAACCAGAAGATAGTTCTTGTCCTGTGTTAGGCATGAAAAAAAATTGGGTGACTTTTGTTCAGTTACTCTTTCTCAGCAGGAAGGTAAGTGGAAGGAAACTGCTTCCAAAACTGTGATAAGAAAACTGAATGGCTCCGAGGCACAAAAGGAAAAGGTGAAGAAAAACACCCTGTCTTAAATTTCTTTAAATTGCTGTCCTTCCCATACTAAGTTTTAAAAACAGCAACAGTGGCTAGTTTCTATATGCATTTCCTTAAACACCAAAATAATCTATTCAGGGACCAAAAACAAGTCAAAGCACGATTGTGCTCATATGAAAGTTTCTAAGCATGTTAAATAAAAGATAAACAGAAATTCCCTGAAGACTCTTGCACTCAACATGTTGAAGGTAGATTTGACCCTTGTGCGTGTGTGTATGTGAGCACGCACACTTGCACATAATATAATTCCTGAACGGGTTAAATCAGGGTAATCACCTGAAACTTAAAAGACTCATGTAGGTTCCTAAATTTGTTTTGTGGCATGGTTCTTTAAAAAAACTTTGGACAAGTGAGAAGTGCACAAAATGTACTCTAAGCCCCCAAAAGAGGCTTAATTTTGTTCATAGAATCAAAAAGGCAAAAAGAAAACTCAAACTTTCAATCTCTAAAGTACTGGGGGAAAAAGACCCCCCAAAATCTTGATCCTGCTTCTGTTGCTTTACCTTCTTTGCATCATTGTTCTGCCCTTATGGCTCTCGGGCTTTGAAACATATAGTAACACTCGTCAATGGTGACTTAGTGATGTATATGAAAGCATGAAAAAGTGGAGAAGAGGACAGTATGATCTACTTTGTAACTGCCATTTGTTTGCCCTCAAAAAAGTGATGGTCAGTGGGCTATGTAGCTTCACAATGGCAAAAGCCAACAGCAAGAGAGAGCATATAAGGGAAGTAAATGAAGAACATGTTAATATTCTGACAGTGGTGATCATTTCAATCACTCTCCTGGGGGAGGTTATAATTTATGTTCTTAATTAAAAACATCTCCTTTTGCAGCAGTCAAGAGCCCCAGGAGGAATCAAATGATGCTGCATTAAATGAATGCTTCACTCTGCCTGCTTAGTTTGCACACCTTGGACTCATAACAACCTTCTATTTCCTCCCGAATTAGTTTGAACAAAGCTCTTACAATTCATCATTAGATGCAGCTGCAGTTCTTTTCATTTTAGAGCCGTACACAGTTTTATTAATTTGAAAACAGTATCTTCATACATAATGACCAATTTGATTCAACTGCTATTTTTTTTTCCTGACACAATAAAGGAAAAGTCAATTTGTTTGTGTTTATATTTCCAATTTTGCATTAGGGTTTTTCTGCCTTCTGTATCTGGATAGCAATAATTTCTGTGAAATCCAATGTTACATAGCCATGAGAATCCTGCTACAGCTCACTCCACTCTTATTAACTCTGAGCAAGATGCTCCAACCTCCCACCCCCAGCAGATTTTGAGTGCATATGATGACTGCAGGGGGACTTTCCTTCTCCTGATTTAATCAGAAGGGAAGCAAAAAAGAAGGAAAGCCCTATCCAACAAAATGAAATTCAATGTGGAGAAAAGCAAGGGTTTACACTTAGGCAGGAAAAACCAAAGGCACAAGTACAGATTTAGGTGAAACCTGGCTCAAAAACAGTAACTGTGGGACCTTGGAGTCCTAGTGGATGATCATTTGAATATGAGCCAGCTGTGTGCAAGGACTATAAATTCTTCTATTCCCCACTATCCTGTCAAAGCTGAAGAAGCTTCTTGGATGAGAAGCAGAATGTATTCAAAAGAAAAGAAAAACAAGAAAGTCCAGTTGTCTCCTGAAAAAAGCACCTTTGGACAACCATGACCTGGATGACTGAGAATCTGTACAGATGTTTAGCTATACAATTTGGGATGAACACCCTTTGAATGATGTGGGAGTAGAAATGGATTTCCAGAGGAAAAGATTGCAGACTACAGGAACCAGAAACGCTACTCAGGTGACTCTGAAGACACAGATAAGCCTCTAAGTCAGGGGTGTCCAAACTTGGGAACTTTAAGACTTGTGGACTTCAACTCCCAGAATTCCCCAGCTGGCTGGGGAATTCTGGGAGTTGAAGTCCACAAGTCTTAAAGTTCCCAAGTTTGGACACCCCTGCTCTAAGTGCTTCAACAACTTTCTAAAAGGATGCAAATGACCAGCTGTCTGCAAAGAATATAAATCCTTCCATTTCCCCCTCTCCTGTCAGAGCTGAAGAAGCTTCGTGGATGAGAAGTGAAACGTATTCAAAAGAAAAAAGAAGTCCAGTTGTCTCCTGAAAAAGCACCTTTGGGATAACCATGACCCGGATGATATCTCTACAGATATCAAAATGTATATTCAGCTATCTGAACCATGGTTTGTTTTGGATGAGGAAACACATTTTCACATTTTTTATTAAGGAAAATGAGTAGCTTTTTGCTATTTTGTGTATAACTAGAAGTGTAGCATGAACACAGCAGTTGAAATGGATAGCTTGTTAACTGTTGAACAAGAAGCAATGGGTGGAAACTAATCAAGGAGAGAAGCAACTTAGAACTGAGGAGAAATTTCCTGACAGTTAGAACAATTAATCAGTGGAACAGCTTGCCTCCAGAAGTTGTGAATGCCCCAACACTGGAAGTCTTTAAGAAGATGTTGGATCGCCATTTGCCTGAAACGGTATAGGGTTTCCTGCCTAGGCAGGGGGTTGGACTAGAAGACCTCCAAGGTCCCTTCCAACTCTAGTATTGTATTGTATTGTATTGTTTGGTGTTCTCTGTGTTCAGCTATTGCCTGCTTGGGCTGAGTAATGAAGGGCTAGAAGTTGTATCTCAATTTGCAGATTTCATATTTGCAAACACATATGCAACACTATGCAGACTGTATCTGATTTGAAGATAGTGGGGATAAAATGAAGAAATACAGGTTGCATTTGGCCTGCTTAGAGACTTGTTTCCAAATTAAAAGGCTGGTAGATTTGACAAACCTGTGATGTCCTTGAAATGGTTATTTTATTCATGTTTACTTCTCTCAAGATTGTTTCACACTTGCATAGGTTTTTTTTTTCACAAGCATGCTGCTTTATAGATTTTAAACTGGCATTTTTTTTTCTTTTTTACAGAAACTGAAATATCAAGAGACTAAGAAATGCTAGTTTAATCCCTACCATTTTAGTAGGAAAACAAATAAAACATACCTTTAAGCTTCACACACCAAGAAAACAAGAAGAAAAATACAACTTTCAAAATGGAAGCCATTTTGGTGCCACTAGCTCTGCCTAACTATTTGAGAATAGTCAGTTCCCTTTCCTTTAAACAAATACAGCCATCATCCACAATAAATAAACAAATAAAAGCCACCTAAGGAAGCAGGCAAGGATCTTAAATCAACTTTACCTACAATAAATCTCAGTTCCTCAAGTTAGATTTCAACATAGAATTCTGATCCTTTTCTTGATTGCAAGGGGAAAAAATTGAAGGTAGGAAATAAACATAAGTATAGGATTCATTACACCTGTCTAAAGTATTTGATTTAGAGAATGCATTAAACTGCCAATCACATTCCATTTTGAGATAATAAAGCTGCACATCCTTTTGTATTTATTACTAACAGCAGAACAAAACATCAAACAAAGAAATAATTTGTGCGGTAGCTTCTGTTCTGATACTAAATATCAAAATGATGACATTTAATCAGATTTTGTTAAAAAAAATTGATGGGTTATATGTATATGTATAAAAGGGACGTGGTGGCTCAGTGGCTAAGACACTGAGCGTCTCAATCAGAAAGGTTGACAGTTTGGCGGTTCAAATCCCTAGTGCTGCGTAATGGAGTGAGCTCCCGTTACTTGTCCAAGCTTCTGCCAACCTAGCAGTTCGAAAGCATGTAAAAATGCAAGTATAAAAATAGGAACCAACTTTGGTTAAAAGGTAACAGTGTTCCATGTGCCTTTGGCATTAGTTATACATGACCACAGAGACGTCTTCGGACAGCACTGGCTCTTCGGCTTTGAAACTGAGATGAGCAGTGACCCCTAGAGTCGGGAACAACTAGCACGTATGTGCGAGGGGAACCTTACCTTACCTATGTATATGAATATGTTTACGCATACATATATGTATACACACACACACACACACACACACACACACACACACACACACACACGTTTATTTCAGAGTTTTCCCTGGGTCCCATTGTCTCCCAAAAATGGGACATTAGGCTAAAAACTAAAATGTTGTATTCTGCTTTAGCAATCAAAAGATCTTTGGATGCCCCGGTTTGCAATTTAAGGCTTTTAAATGCATATGCTGCTGCTGTGGCCACAGAACAAATGCTTTATTTTGAGAATAAGACACAAAGAAAGTATTCTGTAGCTTAATCCAATTTAATAGATTAGTCTGCTCCATAGCAGGGGCATTGAAGCAGGGTAATTCCATTTTGTTACTGCTGATGGGACTGTAACTAAAAGCCCACCAGAGAACAATATGTAAAACTCTAAATTATTAGTTACCCTGTAACTAGATAAATTTGTATTTCTTTTGCTCCGCTTCAGTAGGAAAGTTAAATCAAAAGTCCTGAAGGCTACAGGTTCAATGTGTCAATTAATAAATCTGAATCTTTCCCTATTAAAGGAAGTAGTAGCTGTACTGAATTTTAACAAAAATGTACTTTTTAAAAAAATATTATTTTAATGAAAATAATGGCATATTGACCACCAATTGCCAAGTAAATGTCCAGCACCAGAGATATCATCTATTTCAGAGCTGTAATTTATCTTTGAGCATCCTTGCTCTCCAAGTATATAGTTCATCCTATTTCATCTCTTGAAGAGCCTTATCCTTCACAAGAAACCTTCCAACCTATCTAATGTTCTGCTAGCTCTAACTGGCATATCTGTAGTGAGAACAAATTGATGCATATATTTCTTTGTTGCAGTGCATGGCATTAAAAAAAAAAACTTGTGTTCTTCCATCTAAAGGCAATCCGGTTGGAGTAAGAGATTTGGATCAAACAAAAATCTAGACATTGCTTCTGTATGAACCTCTATATCCAAAAGTTCAATTGAAAAGTAGGCTAATTCAATTGCAGATCCATCTTGAAGGGCATTAGAATATTTGGCAGAATCTAATCCTATCATAAGGGACATGGTGGCTGAGTAGCTAAGACACTGAGCTTGTCGATCAAAAGGTAAGCAGTTCAGTGGTTCGAGTCCCTAGCACTGCATAATGGAGTGAGCTCCCGTTACTTGTCCCAGCTTCTGCCAAACTAGTAATTCGAAAGCAAATAAAAAATGCAATAGAAAAATAGGGACCACTTTGATGGGAAGGTAACAGTGCTCCATGTGCCTTTGGTGTTTAGTCATGCTGGCCACATGACCATGGAGACGTCTTTGGACAGTGCTGGCTCTTCGGCTTTGAAACGGAGATGAGCACCCCCCCCCCTAGAGCTGGAGATAACTAACACATATGTGCGGGGGAACCTTTACCTTTATCTTTAACCCTATCATTAATGCTTCCAAAGAGGCCTTTCTAATTCAAAATCATCTCTCCCCCCCAAAATGGTAGACAAGTGGATTTCCAAGAGGTATATTTTAATATCACAGCAGAAATGTGCAAGGTAAGTGTATTTCTGAATTCACATCTACCTTGCAAAAAATCAGATAAACAATTAGATGATAATGATTTTTTTTATCGTTTGGCTACTCTGCTGTCTAATATTCTACAAAAAATATACAGAAAACATATATTAGTGAGTACTGGAAATTTCCCTCCTTTCTGTCTTGTATAATAGAGTAAAATATTATAAAGTGGACCTTAACAGTCAAAAGCTTGTTCAATGCAGGATCTATAGGTTGGGTACAGCTACTTATTTAACCATTTTATATGTCTTAATTTCCAGTACTCACATCATCCTGATAGCTTGAACTGAACTCACTCCAGTTTCTCAATGTCTTTTTTAGACTGCAGTGCCCAGACACAGATTCTGGACACAGATATTAACTGTGACACAGCCAAGGTGAGATAAGAGGAAGACAATTGCTTCCTCTGATCTGAACACTTGTGCCTTTTGTTGTGTTCTCCTCAGGTGCAAGATTTTAGATTACTCTTTGTTAAAACTCATGCTGGCTTTTGTTAATTGTTACATTTCTGTTGTGGGGATCACAAATACACTGTTTAATCATGTGCTGAAAGACTTCATTGAGTATAGATGTGAAGTTGCCAGAACTGTGATTTCACTATAATTCTCTCCTTTTTGAAAATCGGGATACCAGCTGAGTAACCTTGGGCTAAACACTTTCTCTCAGTCCTAGGAAAGCAGCAATGGCAAACTCTTTTGAAACCTTGCCAAGAAAATTGCAGGGACTTGTCCAGGCAGTATCTGAGAACTGGACATGATTGAATGAAAGAAGAAAAAAAGGGTGGGTTTTTTTAGAATTTTAGATGTTTTCAAACATTATTTCATTGTATTTAAGTACAATGACAATAAAGATTGTACTTATACATTATATAGTGGTTCTGCAGTCACATCCTGTCTTAAGTTGTCAACTGCATATAAAGAAAACTTGTACAAATGTTTTATAGATGGCATTTTCTGCCGGCAAGATTGGCAAGGATGTTTAAAGACGAATCATCTAAATGTTGGAAATGCCACCAGACACCTGGGTCGTATTACCATATGTGGTGGACATGCGTAGAAGCCAAAAAATACTGGACAAAAAGTGGTTGAAGAATATTATACAACAGCACATTGATTTGAAACTGAAATATTCTTGCTGGGTATTTTGCCAGGAACCTATAGTAAAGAAAATGTATATTTGATTATTCATGTATTAACTGCAGCTAAAATTGTATTTGCACAAAACTGGAAAAGTGAAGAGATTCCTATAGATGAGAATGTGATTAGGAAAACATTAGAATGTGCAGAAATGAATAGGTTAACATTTGCAATTAAAGAAAAGGAACAAACTGAATATTATATTATATGGGAACTATTTTACCAATGACTAGAAAATAAATATGAAAGTTAGATATAAAAATAGATTAGTGACATATAGAAAATATATCAATAGAATTAAATAAGTTAAGATGAGGATTGTTACAGTATTAGATATGTTACATACAGTATATCAATATTAAGTTAAGAGTGATCAAATAATGAACATGGCTGTAGTTTTAATTATTATTGCACAAGATATTTGTACCTAGATGACACACTGTTTAATGGAAGATGGATTCTCTCAAAAACCTGTCTCAAGTTCTTTAGAACCCTGAAATGTAACTCAGCTGACCCAGATATTTGAATTAATTTAAATTCACTATTTTTTCTTCTCCTCCTGATCCATTCCGACTTGTAATTCCTTTTTTCTCTTATGGTCCAGTGGTACATAGCTAGAGCTTTGTTCCTCTTCTAAAAAAGATGAACCTAATATACAGGAATTCTGCCTTTCTTCATCAGTCATTACCAATTCATATCTTTCTCCTCATAAAGGAAGGAGAAAGGCCTCATTGCTTTTCCTTTTATTTCTGATGTGCCTGAAAAGACTTTCCTGTTGTTTCGGCATTTTTCATAAGAGCCTGTTCATTCTGAATTTTAGCCTTTCAGATGCAGTCTCCACAATATCTGATGACTGCCTTGTACCCATTTCCTTTTCAGAATCTTAGAAACTCTGGGTGAATCCATACTAGTCTCTCTATATGTCTTCCATTTTTTTCAATGTTTGCAACTGTACTTTACTATCTCATTTTATGGCATTTCATTCCATATCCTATCTCAACCCTTTCTTCCTTTCTATTTGAAGCCGTTAGATGTGACCTACATTCAGTCTAAATGAATAAAAATCTCTCTTCTGTAACCCAGTATACAGTCTGATTTTTCTTAATATGAAATCAAGGGTATTAATAATCCTCCTTTGTTAATATGAAATCATTTTCTCCCATAGATCTAGTCACCTTCAGTTCTTCAACCAATTCCTTCCCATTAATAACAATTAAGTCCTCCATTGCTCCATTTCCTGACAGAAGACTGGAGAACAGGAATTTATTGGACTTCCAACTCAAGGTAAAATTGGATTTTAACAGATGTCAGGAAAACAGAAATCTCCCATTGCTTCCAATGTATCTGTAGAGTTTCATTATTTATCTCATCCACATCTGCCCCTCCAGGTTATATATATCTCATCCACATCTGCCTGTCCAGGCTATACTAGGTTATAATAAACTTCTACAATTATATCACTTTTGTTTCTCTCTCCTATTAACTTACTCCCAACAGAATTTCCATTCTTCAGTTGGTCCCTTTTCTGTACTAGGATGTATTTCTTAACATACAGCAGAACATCACTTCACTTTCTGTTGTGCTTCCCTGGGCTTTGTTCCACTCAAGTGTGTTGTTCTATAGTGTTTCAATTGATATCATATTTGTCATCCTATATTAGGATTTCAAGTGTCCCTGCTTGTTTCCCATTTTATATGCATTGGTGAAGTAACATTTGAGTTATACTCCCTACTGGTCTTGCTGTTATAGTTTTCTACTAATCTCTAAATCTGCACTTCCTATCATGATTCCCTCTTCATTTATTATGATTTCTTGTTAGCCCCAGTCCTGTCTCTCTCATTCAATACCATCCTGATGAAATTGGCAAGACATCTGGCAAACAGATTCACAGTTTTGATGAAATACAGCCCATTTCTTGCCAAGAGTTTTTCACATGCTATAGGTAGTACAATCTGTAGTCAAGTAGCCAAACCCTTCTTGATGGTACCATCTACAGACCTAGTTTCCCATTTCCAAAATCCCATTCTATCTTTTCCCCTGTTGTTTTCAACTAATAAAAGCTATCCTTTGGGATAGGATGGGAAACATAGCAGTAGTAAGTTCTTGAATGCTCCTCATCCTGAGTTAGCCTGTTCCCATGTCATGCCTAACTTCAACAATAGGCTGATAATGTGTTATAAAATCATATTTATATGTGTCATAAAATGTGTTATAAAACCTAGCCTAATTTGTCCACCTAGTTTTGTTCACCTACCTACCTACCTACCTACCTACCTACCTACCTACCTACCTACCTACCTAGAAAGATCTGAAGGCTGGAAAATAAGTGTAATCATTAACTTAGCCAAGACCCAATAGGACACAATTTAAATACTGCTCTGTGCAGTGGTCAAAACATATATCATGCTACCTGCCTAGTCAGTATGGAAGGAATTATAAGATTGTTGCGGCAGACTGTGACAGGAAACCTCAGTCAGCCAAACATAGGACGCGAGACCACAAGGTAAAAGAGAAACAGGTTTTTTAATGATGCATCAGAGTTCAGAGCGTTTAACACTGCAAAGTCTGAACTGTCCTGGGTAGGCCAGAACAGAACTTTAATACCCCTTCAGACGTTCTGGGGGTTCCATAGGCGTGTTGGTCCAAAGGGAAAAAGGAAGGTCAAGGGGAGGTACATTCGGTCAAGGGGAGGTATATTCTAGATTCATCATCATCACAACCTTTACAGTAAAATGTTACAAATATGCTCCTTGACATTTAACAAAAACAGAAGTGAATTTGTTGACTTGCCAGAAAAGAGAAGTTGAAAATGCTAACATTATACAGAAAAACAGAAAAACAGAAATAATGTGTTAGCCTAGGCGATCTCTACATAAAGGTGAGTATAATGCTAAATGCCACTTCCCTATTTCTTATCTTACCACATCTGTTTTTCTCTGTGCCCTTCCATAAAGCGTTTCTTAAGCTATGTGTCACTAAGATGTGTAATATCCTATGCCAGCTACAGAAGTCCTTTTAATATGCAGACTTAATCCATGTTTTTATCAAGGAGTTTTATCAAGGAGTCTAGGGGCTCCTATACCCTTCAAATGAGGGGGTTATTTACCTGCTGCCTCATTCCCCCCTGTTGAAACTTCACCTGTATGTGATAACTTACTGGGGAGTTTCATAAGCACCGTTGGGATCATCCCAAGTACGCCAGAGAGGGGGCTCCTCCTTTTCTCGCCGGAGCAAGGTGACATACTCACCTTCCAAGTCACACAGAGCTAAGGCCTTTACAGAGGCCCTTTTGTCGACCAGAAGTGAGAGACTGTTACTAATGGTTCTCACAAAAATGGGGAGAATGCAAGGCAGAATAACACATCCAGCAGCAATTAGGCCAATCAAAGCCACTATTGCCTGCAGTCCAGGGAGTTTGGGAAACCAAGATCCAAAAGCTGAGGAGAAGTCAAACCCTTTCCAATCCTGCCCCTCAAAGTGGGTGAGCTGCCTCATTTCAGTAGTCAATTGCTTTATAACTGAGCCAGTTTCATCTATTTGGAGACAACAGTTGGTAAGGTTAAATTTTCCACACACCCCACCTTCTTTAGCCAGCAGATAGTCCAGGGCCAGCCGGTTCTGATATACAGCGGTCCTTAGTTTATCTGCTGTCGTGGCCAAAATGTTAAGTGACTTATCAATCCTTTCACCTGCTAGGTCCAACACTGCCTGGAGCCTAATAATGCGATTCAGCATATATATAGGAGTGCGATACCCCCAGGACCCATCCTCAGCCCAAGTGGCCTTCCCATAGGTGCAAACAATACGTTCCGAATCCCAGAATGTTTGTTCTTCATATTGGGCCAGTTCTTTACAAGGGAAGTTGGAGAATGCATGTTCGGAGTCCCTCTTCTTCCTTTGAAGCCCTATGTGTTCATATAGGGGGACCCCTAAAACTTGGCGTTTTTGGATGGGGAGTAGGAAAAAAGAAGGTTTTATCCACCCCAGAACACATGACCCAGACCAATACGATGGCAAGACCTCATAGGCAGTGTTGCCACAAATCCAATACATATTTGCAGGGGCAACCCATGGGCCTGGGAACTTAGGGCTGGAGGTAATGAAAGGAAGGAAAGTGTTGTTAAACTTTGGAGGGGCTGGCAAATCGGATGGCGATGTCCATTTGGTATAATTGACATCCCATGTACCTAGGCATATCAGATGGCCCACCGGGAATGACCCATTCCGGACAAAGCAATTTCGTCCCACCAGGTTTGTGGTGAGCGTCCAGACTATGCCCGATGGGTCAGTTCTGATGGTAATATTGCCATCCTGACTCATGTTGTTATATACTTCGGGGCTTTAGGGGGACCTGAGTACAGTTTCTAATGCCAGCCTGACCCCTACATATTTTTACCTGAGGGTGATCCTTCCCAAAGGTGCAGTCCGGAAGTGAAGCAGTTTCAGGTGAAGTACTGCACTCTTGGGGCAGGCCCAATTTAAACTTAAAAATGTTTTTTCCTTGGCCCGTCATGCATGAAATGCACTGAGGGAGCTCCTTGGGTATTACTGTTAGATTTGAGTTAGCCCAAGCTTTCTTGACCTCATCAAGTGAGGCCCTGTCTGGTGGACCTGCATGTTCCCCCTTCGTCTCTTGCACGTGGTTGCCCACGAAATTGGTCAACCAGGCTGACATGTGTTTCTGAAGGGTGTGGAGGTCCTTTTTAGTGGATTTCTTACTAGTAGGTGTGACTTTGGCTCGTTTGTGTCTGGTATGTCTGATACCAGAAATTGGTACCTGAGTGGGCCTTAGCAAGTGGCACATAATGGATGAGTTGTAAATATCATTGGGGGCCCATTTTGTACCATTGGGGTCTATTCTGCATTGCCAAAAGTTAGTCTTTTCATACTCACAAGGGGAGAGCCCTTCCTCCTTATGGCATTCGGGGAACCAAGAATCACTATGAAGGAACTGTTTTCCCCCTGGACCGTACACAAAACACTCCTCACAGGGTGGAAAGGGGCCCGGCCCCATAGTTTTGTATACGGGGCGTGTCCCATTCCCCCCTGTTGGAGGGTCAACTGACTCGGGGAAGCCCTCCGGCAGGACCAGAGGAGGGTCCTGGGCACGCAAAAGTCGGTACAAATACATAGAGTTAATTACAATAGAAATAAGAAGAAGAACGACTACCACCCAGACGGTGGGCATAAGGCCTCGTCTGATCCAGGCCGTTTGGCGCAGGCGCTGGGTGGCTTCCATCGAGCTATTTGGAACGTCGGGATGAGCGAAGAGTCCACGGGAGACGTCATAAGTTGCCCGTGCGATGGGTGATCACGCCTGGTAGACCACCTGCAGGGGGTGGAGAGCGTTGGTCACCTGTCCGTGGAGAGACAGCGTCCCGAGTGTCGTCAGGAGAGGTGACAGTCCTCAGGTCGGGATCCCGATGACGACGCAGAGTGAGCTTCAAGGGATCGTGTGGGTTGCTGGCAGCGTGCCACTGGGAAGTTGCTGCCAACTTAACTCGCGACCAATGGATCCACGACTTGATTTCAGCAACCTTAACAGCAAGGGGAGAACATATGACAACAGTATATGGTCCTTTCCACTTGGGGCCCAATGGTTCCTTTTTCCAGTCCTTGACCCAGACCTCCTGGCCAGGGTGGAAGAAGTGGACCGGAGTGGTAACAACATGTGGCCGACAGGTCAATACATATTTTTGCAATTGGAGGACTATGGCATTCAGGGCTTGCAATTGTTTAATTTTAATGGAGTCAGCTACCTGAGCGGTCGGGTGCAAATTAGGGGCCAAGAGGTTGGGGACCCGCCCATACAACAGCTCGAAGGGCGAGAGACCAAGACCCTTGCTTGGAGCACAGCGAACCGCCAAGAGAGCCATAGGCAGGGCATCTGGCCACTTAAGGTGGGTTTCTTGGCAAATTTTAGCGACCTTGTCCTTAATAGTGCGGTTCCGTCTCTCGATAAAACCGCCAGATTCAGGATGGAACGACGAATGCAGCTTCCAGGTGATCCCTAAGATAGAAGCCACCTGTTGCGTGGCCTTATGAATAAATTCCGGGCCATTGTCAGAAGAAATACGAGACGGGAGGCCATAACGAGGGATTATAAGACACATGAGGGCGCGTGTCACCTCGAAGGCCTTCTTCGTCCTAGTGGGGACACATTCAGGCCAGCCAGTATAAGTGCATGCTAAGACTAACATGGCATTGTATGGACCTGACCTAGGCATGTCTGTAAAGTCAATCATTAAGGAATCAAAAGGATAGGATCCCCTTGGTTGGTGTCCCTGGGGAAGAGAAGGACCTTGTCGAGGATTGTTGGCAGCACAAATTTGACATCTGGCACACACACTAGCTGCCATACTAGGAAGGTGCTCAATGTAGACTTCTCTGGCCAAAGCATTTTGTAGGGCAGTCTTCCCCAGATGTAGGTTCCTATGAAGGGAGGTAACTGCTTCCCATGCCAAATGTTGAGGAACAAAAACTCTGTTGTCAGGTAAGACCCACCATCCTTCCTGAAGATGGGCTCCTATGGCTATGGCCTGTTGGATTTCCTGGTTCGAATATGAAGGTGGATGGGATGAGTCTGGGGTCCACAAGGTAAGGCATGTAGCTTGCAAGTTCAGAGGGCGGAGAGCAGCGGCACGGGCCGTGCGGTCAGCTTTATTGTTGCCTCGCTCAGTGTCCGTGGTGCCTTTCTGATGTCCCCTTACATGCATAACGGCCACTTCCTTAGGTGCCCAGACACTGTCCAATAACCTCAGAATCTGTGGGCCATATTTAATATCTTTTCCTCCTGCCGTGATAAGCCCCCTTTCTTTGTAAAGGGCCCCATGGACCTGTACCGTGAGGAAGGCATATTTGGAGTCTGTGTAAATGTTGACTCGGAGGCCTTGAGCTAATTCCAGAGCCCGTGTGAGAGCATGTAGCTCAGCCAATTGAGCGCTGGTGCCGGGGGGAAGGGGCTCTGCTTCCCATACCTCCTCGAGAGTGACAATTGCATAGGCAGCCTTGCGGGTTCCCTCATGGAGAAAACTGGTGCCATCTGTGTACAGAGAAGCATCGGGGCGAAGGAGGGGCTCATCCTTCAAGTCGGGGCGACTGGCATAGGTCTCAGCAATGGTTTGTAAACAATCATGGGTAGTTTGGGCATCAGGTTCAGGTAGAAGAGTAGCTGGGTTGAGGGCGTGGGATTGGATCAATGTAACAGCAGGATTGTGAGTAATCAGGCCTTGGTATTTGAGCATCCGTGGATTTGTGAGCCATTGATGGCCTTTTCGGTCCAAGACAGCCTTAAGGGCATGTGGGGTGTATATATTCAGGTCCTGGCCAAAAGTCAATTTATTAGCCTCGTGGGTAAGGAGGGCCGTGCCAGCAACAGCTTCAAGGCAAGCAGGCCATCCTTTTGCTACAGGGTCCAACTGTTTGGACAGATAGACCACAGGACGATGCCAGGTACCAAATTTCTGAGTCAACACTCCCACAGCCATGTTCTGTTTTGTGTCCACAAACAAATGAAAAGGCTTGTCCAAATCCGGAAGGCCCAAGCTGGGTGCTTGGGTAAGAGCTTGCTTAAGCTGCAAGAAGCTGGCCTGTTCCTCTTTTCCCCATTGCATAGGTTCTTTTTCATGTCCTCTTGTGGCATCATACAATGACTTAGCTAATAGGGCAAAATTAGGGATCCAAATACGACAGAAGCCTGCTGCCCCCAGAAAGCCTCTCAGCTCCTTGCGATTCTTGGGGATTGGTAATTGGCAAATAGCCTCTTTCCGTTCATGCCCCAATGCCCTTTGGCCTTGTTGTATATCATAGCCCAAATATCTGACCTCTGTCTGGACTAACTGAGCCTTCTTCCTAGAAGCCTTGTATCCCCTCTCCATTAACAAATTCAACAGAGCTGATGTGTTTTTGTGACAGTGCTCCTGGTTGTGTCCGGTGACTAACAAGTCGTCTACATACTGAAGCAATACATCAGGCCGAGGGATTTGTAATGACTCAAGGTCTTTTGCCAGGGCTTCTCCAAACAGAGTGGGGGAGTTCTTAAAACCTTGTGGGAGACGGGTCCAGGTGTACTGTTGCTTGCGACCCGTGACAGGGCTTTCCCACTCAAAGGCAAACAAGTGTCTACTCTTGCGATGTATGGGGATGGAAAAGAAGGCATCTTTCAGATCAATGACGGAAAACCACTTAGCAGTTGGAGGAATCAGGCCCAACAGTACATATGGGTTTGGAACAGTCGGATGTATGGTAACTGTAGCTAGGTTGATGGGGCGTAGATCTTGCGCCATGCGAAAGCGACCCTCACCCTTAGGGATAGGCAGAATCGGAGTGTTCCATTTGGAATCAGTAGGAACCAGAATATGGTTGTCCAAATACAGATCAATGACTTCTTGGATGGCTGCCACTATGGGTCTGGGGTAGGGTCTTTGACGAATCCTGACAGGGTTTTTAAAGGGGAGCTCTTCCACTATGATAGGTGGGTGATGGGCTGCAAAGCCGGGGGGATTGTCCTCTGCCCATAATTCGGGGACCTTGAATTCACGCCACTTTTCTCCTGGTACTTGCATGATGGTCATAATTCTCCAAGCCTCCTCCCGGGGCACTTCCAAATTCTCCCGCCCATATTTAAGATCCATCTCCCCATTTTCAGTAAAGAAGATCTGAGCACGTAGTTTGCAAAGTAAGTCTCGGCCCAACAAGGGGAGTGGGCATTCGGGCAAATACACAAATTGATGAAGAATGGACTTTCCTCCCGTTTTACAAAGCAGGGGTTGTAGGAGTGAACGCTTCTGAGGGCCTCCCGTGGCCCCTTGGATGTTGATAGATTGATTAGAGAGGGGGCCCAAGGGTTTGGTAAGCACGGAGCGGGTAGCCCCTGTGTCAACAAGGAAGGGAATTTCTGTGCCCCCAATTTTAATACGGACCATAGGTTCAGGGAGGCTGCTGGAACCCGGTCGGTTTCAATCTTCCTCTTCTAAGTGGCCCAACTGCATAAGGGGGGCAGGGGGAAAGAAGCCTCTTCTGCCTCCGCGCCCCCGGTTAGTGGGGCGGAGACGAGGGTCTCTGGGTGGTCTGGGTCGTCCAGATCCTCTTGCTGGCCCCTCTGCGCCGTCCCTAGCCTTTTGGGGGCACTCCTCCCTCCAGTGTCCATATTGATGACAGTAAGCACATTGATTGCGTCCCAAGGGCCCTCCATTCTCCCTTCCTCTCATTCTTCCCTCTCCTGGTGGCAGCGTCATGAAGGCAGCTGCCAGAAGTTCAGCTTTACGTTGCATTTTGGACTCTTTCTTCTTCTCCTCCACAGCTTCTCTGTTGACAAACACCTTGCGTGCCACTTCCACTAGCTCACTCATGGGCTTGCCCAAGGCACCTTCTAGCTTTTGAAGCTTCCGACGGATGTCTGAGGCGCTTTGGGAAATGTAAGCCATAGTCAACATGCGAGCATTTTCAGGTGAAGTGGGGTCTATGGGAGTATACATTTGGTAGGCATCAATGAGTCTGGTATAGAATGCCTCGGGGCTTTCATTTGGTTCCTGATGAACGAGGGAGGGCTTTGACATGTTGGTAGTTGGTTTGCCAGCCATTCGGATGGCCCTGACAATTAACTGCTGGAGTTGACGCAATTCTGCCATCTGGCGGGGCTCATAAGGGTCCCAATGGGGATCCTGAGATGGAAAACGTCTCTCAATAAACTGGGCCAAAGTGGTCTGTGCAGGGACATCAGGCTTTAAAATCTGGCCAATTGCTATTCGAATCTTTTCCCTTTCTTCTGGGTTGAACAAAGTGGCAAGCAGTTGTTGGAGATCCCTCCAGTTTGGGTTGTGGGTGTCCATGATAGTTTTAAACAGATCAGCTACATCATTTGGCTTTTCACTAAAGGGTCCATAATGAAGCTTCCAATTAAGGAGGTCTGATGTAGAAAAAGGAACGTGCTGAAACAGAGGACTGGTTAGCACTTTGGTAGGATCCTCTCGATCCACTAAGAGTTGATCCACCCTTCTTAAGGGGGCCGTAAGGGCTGTTTCAGTTTTTCTTGCCCTGGTACGGGTAGAAATGGGGGGATCCTGACTTTCCCTCATGGGTATGCCTCCACTTGCTTCCATCCCTTCCCCCTCTTCTTCTTCTTCTTTTGCTTCTGGGGATACTGGTCTTTCAGAGGGAGCCAGATCCTGGGAGCCTTTGAAAGAGCTGGTGGCTGAGAGTAGGGGGGTTAGGTCATCCAGCTTTTCTTCCATCCATGTAACCCCCGAGGTTCCGCTTGAGCTTATGCTGCGTGGACGGGCACCTGAATGGTGCACTTGGGGCACTAACGCAGGCACCGGGGGTGGCCTGGCCACAGCCAATCGAGGTGCTTCCACCTGAGAGACTTCATAAGGTGGGGGATGGGGCACTTCTTCTGGAGCACTGGCCACTATGGGAGGAACCACTTTTATTTTCGGGCGTTTCAGCGTCAGTGTACGAGACAGCATAACGTTGACTGCTTTGGCTTGACATTTTTTCATCCAGGGAGGGGGTCTTCGCACCAGGAAATACCACACATCTATGTAAGGAGCCTGGTCAGGGTGGCCTAATTCGGGGTGAAACACCAGCTGATGGACTTTTAGAGTAATTTGGGGATCAAATGTGCCTGTGGCTGGCCAATCAAAGCCAAAAGTGGGCCATTCAGAAGTGCAAAATACCCTGAGTTTGTGCCTACTCCACCTGATGCCATAGTCCTGAGACATAAATTCAGCCTTAAAATGGTCTAACATACATTGGAGGGGGGTCTGGGGTGTACTTTCACTGCCACCCATGGTCCTCCCGGGGCCCCAGACAAAACAAATCACTTTCACTCACACGTCCGACCCACGGTCCCGGTTCACCACGGCCACCAATGGGAACTGCGAACGTAACACCTTTACACACACACACAAACAATCGTCCGACCCAGGGAGCCCGATCACCAGGGTCACCGTAGGGAACTGCGGACGCTCACGCACCTGCTACTGGCCCAGGGTGCCCGATCAACAGGGTCACCGTAGGGAACCGCAATAGCCTCAGAAAACACTTATGCTTAGACAATCCACCCAGAGGTACCTGTTCAGTTAGCGTCGGGGGATCAGCCCGCGCCTCCGGTTCACTAAGGAATCCGGGGTTCTGGTCCGGCTCTCTAACGAGTCCGGGTCAACTTCAGGGGAGAGGGGTCCCGCAATACTTGCCTGTCTGAATCCCCTTGTCCCAGCCGGCCGGCGTCTGTGAGCTCCTGGTCTCTGGTCCTTTTCACGTGGTTCTTGGAGTCGTCAGCCGCAGGTGCCGCAGCCCCCCAGTCCTCTGGAAAGCCCCTCGGAACAAAGGTCCGTTGGCGCCAGGGGGAAGTCCCTAGGAGCAGCCGGGCGAGCGGCACTGGGCTGACACACCAGAGGGTCCCAAAAACCCCTCACAGTCCCGGCTTGGAGTCGCCAGAAATGTTGCGGCAGACTGTGACAGGAAACCTCAGTCAGCCAAACATAGGACGCGAGACCACAAGGTAAAAGAGAAACAGGTTTTTTAATGATGCATCAGAGTTCAGAGCGTTTAACACTGCAAAGTCTGAACTGTCCTGGGTAGGCCAGAACAGAACTTTAATACCCCTTCAGACGTTCTGGGGGTTCCATAGGCGTGTTGGTCCAAAGGGAAAAAGGAAGGTCAAGGGGAGGTACATTCGGTCAAGGGGAGGTATATTCTAGATTCATCATCATCACAACCTTTACAGTAAAATGTTACAAATATGCTCCTTGACATTTAACAAAAACAGAAGTGAATTTGTTGACTTGCCAGAAAAGAGAAGTTGAAAATGCTAACATTATACAGAAAAACAGAAAAACAGAAATAATGTGTTAGCCTAGGCGATCTCTACATAAAGGTGAGTACAATGCTAAATGCCACTTCCCTATTTCTTATCTTACCACATCTGTTTTTCTCTGTGCCCTTCCATAAAGCGTTTCTTAAGCTATGTGTCACTAAGATGTGTAATTTCCTATGCCAGCTACAGAAGTCCTTTTAATATGCAGACTTAATCCATGCTTTTATCAAGGAGTTTTATTAAGGAGTCTAGGGGCTCCTATATCCTTCAAATGAGGGGGTTATTTACCTGCTGCCTCAAGATGAACCGTTGCCAGTGCTTTTCTGGCATAATAGATAATACACTGCCTAGTGAAACTAGGTAGGGATTCTATGGTCTTCATATGGTACATTTTAACCCAATTAATGTGACTTTATAGGGCCAGTGTTCCAAGAAAACTTGGAAAGTTTAATGGCTTATAGTTCACATAAAGGATCTTACAGTGCAATCCAGCCTGGATTGTTTCAAGGAAATCAGTGGGATGCTTATGAATTTCTATAATATCAGTTTGATGCATTCCTACCTGTTCTTTAATGATCCAATAATGTAGACACTATTAAAATGTTGCATAACTTTATTTTATTTTGTTGATGTGGAAGTTTAGATGAGTAAAAGAACAACTAAATCTCTATTTATTTCTTAAGAAAATAATAGTGCAAGTAGCTATTAGAGAAGATATAATAGTGGACGATTCAACAATTTTTATCATGTTCCATTTCAATAAAATCTCTATAATATCTATATCAGCATGTGCTTAGCTGGCATTGCTTTGATTTATAATATCACTAATATACCATGTGCTAGAAACAACATTAGTGCTTCAGCTATATAAGCATCTTATTCATTACAACTTCTGATATTGAATGCTTATCTAGAATACCTTTAGTTATGCACCTGCTTTATATTTAATGATACCCTTAGAAGAGATTGTGATTGTTTGGTCACTCTTCAAATTTGGGATGCATTGTGTAACATTATCTATGGCCAAATCTATTTAGTTAAAAATTCAAACTGAACCTAAGCAAGTTTTTGTAATCAATAGCCATGATGCATATAAACATTTAGTTTATGTACAATCTTAAGATTTTTATCGACACTAACTGGAATAGCTGGTCCCAAAGTAAATTAGCTTAACATTTTTTCCATCTCCACTGTGAGCCCTGGAAATGATAGCTTTATGAGATAAAGTTTCTGCAAAAAAACTACATATCCCAAGGTGATTTTTTAAAGAGATGTCATGACAGCTACTGTGACATATAATAGATAATTCCTTATTTTTATTGGAAAATAAAGCCTTCTTACTATTACAAGTATGGCTACCATATCAGGGTTATCATTTCTAGATTTCTACTAGGTGGCAGGAAAGAAAAAGAGAAAACTCTAATTTTTCTCTCTTCCAACTAGTAGTCATTTAGATAGTTGTAGTTGAAATATGGTAGCTTAGGTATAAGGAAAGTGGTTGTGCTAATACAATAACTGTTTTTTCCATCTAGATCAGTATTGACTACTTGACTACTAACATAATCTTCAAAACATCACATTCACTGTATTTTGTTTATGAAAATTTATAAAATCACTGAAATCAGTATGATTCTCAGTGCTATATTAGTAGGATCCATGTGAATCTTGGACAACATTATGTGACAACTTTGGAAAAAAAATCTGGAAAACCCCAAAACAGACAAATACATAGATATATAGGTACATACTTACATACATACATATATACATGCATACATGCATACCTACCTACCTACATACATACATACACACACACACGCACACACACGCACAAAATTTCAGGAACACTAATAGCACTAGCACTAGCACTTAAACTTATATACCACTTCACAGTGCTTTACAGCCCTCTCTAAATGGTTTACAGTGTCAGCATATTGCCCACCTAACAATCTGGGTTGTCATTTTACCCACTTCGAAAGGATGGAAGGCTGAGTCAACCTTGAGCCAGTGAGACTTGCTGCCAAACTGCAATCAGCCAACAGTCAGCAGAAGTAGCCTGCAGTACTGAATTCTAACCACTCCGCCATCACGACTCTAATAGTCATATTTCTCATCTCTGAGAGTTTAAGGTAGAGTTTTCCAACCTTGGCAAGTTTAAGACAACCCCAGTTCCTAGAACTGAATCAGGACTCAGTTCATAAAATTGAACCCTAGAATGCCCCAGACAGCCATTGCGTGTTGTTACTTTTTCAGTCCTCCTACCCCAAAGGACTTTTGCTTTTCCTATTTCAAAATAAGTCCCTATGTTTACAAATAGGGCAAAAGTTGTATGTTCCCTTCCATAACCAATTAAATGTTCCTTTGACTTCCCCTTTATATCGCATTTATTATAAATATAAAGGGGACTATACTGCCTCTGCTTTCCCTGCTCATATGCTTCAGTTCTCTCTTGTGAGACACTGGTGCCCAGTGTAAAAGTGTCATTTTTGATTTGCTCTTGCTTTTCTTTATCTCGTTCTTAAGAGCTTCTGCTTCAATATAAAAACTCTTAGAAATGAGTGATAAGCTTGTTATTAAGTGGGAGATTTTGCTTCTCTATGGACACTTAAATAATGTTCTCAATCTTACAAGCAGTGTTCTTTCATTTGGTGTTTATGCACAAGATGAGGCACATCTACAATGTTGGAGAAATAGGAAAAACATTTGTTCCAGGTACATGATGCACCTATAACTGTTGTGCTATAAATGTAAGGGGTGAAATGAACATTAGAAACCAAAGGATACAAACATCAGTTAAAGACTACGAATGCCAGTTATTACTGTTGGGAGTCAGGACAAGTAAGGGCTGTCAAAAATGTGCGTTGATCTAATTATTTAAAAAGACTTAAATTGTGTTTTATAGCAGATGCTGTTGAAGACAAGATAAGTGAATGACTGGCGTATTACAGACATTGTGGAGCATATTGTAGAAGCATGACAGGCCATAACTCTTGAAGAACTTCACCTGCATATTAATGCAGGATTCAGCAGCAGGAGCTGATGAAGTTAGGTGTTTTGACAGAATGAATTTGGGCTCTGCAAGAAAGAAAGAGATCGCAATTTGAAAGGCTGACTCCTCTCCCTGAAGCTGAGGGAATATTCAGTTACAATATTTTTGGTTTACCTTGATGATAACATTCTAAAATTGCCGCTTCTTTGCCCAAAGGAATGTGGATAACAAAAATCTGGATCTCTTTGGAATTGGGCATTTTTGTGTGTGCAATTTAATACCCAAATTATAGCTGTTAAAAGGCATATTAATGGAGGGATAACATCAGTGGTGAAATTCATTTTTTTTTACTACCGGTTTGGTGGGCGTGGCTGGGTGGACATGGTGTGGCTTGGTGGGCATGGCTTGGTGGGCATGGCAGGGAAAGGATACTGCAAAATCTCCATCCCCACCGCACTCTGGGGCCAGCCAGAGGTGCCATTTGCCGGTTCTCTGAACTAGTCAAAATTTTATCTACCAGTTCTCCAGAACCTGTCAGAATCTGCTGAATTTCACCCCTGGATAACATCAATATCATGGGAAGTGATAGTATCACTGTGACAAGGCCACCTTTGGAATACTGTGTCCAGTTCTGGTCACCACAAAACAAAACCCTAGAAAGATTGCAGAGAAGATCAGCAAAGATTATTAAGGTTATGGAGGATAAATCCTATGAAGAATGATGAAGACAACCAGATATGTTTAACTTAATGAATAGAAGACTGAGGGGAGGCATCCTAGCAATTTTCCAATACTCAAAGACTTTCTCCATGGCACCTAAAGGTAGGAGAAGAAGAAATGGGTGGAAGCTCACTGAAGAGGAAATCCAACCTGGCAATAAGGAGGAAATTCCTGATGAGAGCTGTTAAGCAGTAGAACAGCTTGCCTCCCAGAGTTGTGGATGCTCCATCATTAGAGGTTTTCAAGAAGAAATTGGACAATCATTTGTCCAACCAAGAGGACTCCTGCCTTGGGTAGATGATTGGACTAGAAAACCTCCAATGTTCCTTACAACCCTAAAATTCTATAATTCTATGCTGGATTCTTAAAGCCTTTGGAGATGCTGCCCCATGTACTTATCAGATAAAAATAGTGTGTTACTGATTTATTGAAGCATTGATGTTACATTTTTCTGTCATAGCTTAGAAATCTCAGGGTAATGGACAGGCATTGATGTAAAATAAAGGCATAGGTGTCTGTATGCATTTTAAAAAGCTGATGCATAACGTTCTTTCTTTCAGTTTGTTTAGTTTGTATTAGTTTGTACTATTGCAATCAAAATTCTTAATTAAAAATATATACAAAGTGAATCAATGGAAAGACAAAACCAGGCAATTATAGTGTGTTTTAAGGGTGGTTAAATATTTATAAACACTGCAAATCAGTTGCAGTTCACAGAAAGGGAAAGTTAAAAACTTAATACCTATCTATTTTTCAAAGCAGCTCTCTTCTTGCCACACACATATCCTTTTTCTTAGTATTCATAAAAGAAACAGTTCAGTGAATATATTAGTGTTAAAATACTAAGATCTTTTTTTTGTATTGCCAAATAATTCAATATAATTTTCAAGTTATTAGCAATGTATATTGTATATCAACTCTACAATTTAAGCAACTCGTTATCTATTTACATCTCAGAAATCTAATTTAACATTGCTATCGAAAGATTTCACTTTAATCATTGCAGCATTAACAGTTTCCAGTTTGTATTGTATAAATACCACTGTATTTGGCTCTTATTTTTTAGTTGATAATATAATGAAACAATTTTAAACAATCATAATATTAATGCCCATAATTAAAATCTTATTTCACTGTAGTCTCTTATAGTTCTCAGGTGTTGGATACATTATTCACCTTCTTCAATCAAGCCTTTGCATTTTGTAGTTTTTACTGAATTTTAAATTATTTCTCTGATTGTATTATCTCCTTCGTCTGTGCTATTTAGGATCAGAAATTGTAAAGATTTATTTATTTTCCTTAGAGGAAGAGATAATAGTGAAAAGGAATACTTATTTTTTATAATAAAGAAAAAGATGGTGAGGGAGCAAAGGAATAGGATGAGAAAAAGATTTGTTACTGGATAGATATTGTTCTCAGGGAAATCAACAGCCTCCCCATTCAGAGTTTATAAAACATTATGTTTTGGGCTTAATAAATGGGCATGCTTATAATTCAGATAAGTACATTTACATTTAAACCATAAATCTAAGAAGTCATCGTTTTAATTTCAGAGCTTTGGATACAGACAAAAACCACTCATTCATGTCAATTATATATTATATTAGTGAACCTCATCAGGATCTCACTTGCTTCAATAAATGTCAGCAAATTAGTTGATAATGTGAAGGTAAATGTCTTTACACAATGATGGTCACTCTGGGATTGTATTGTGAGCTGTTCATTTGCTGTGCTATCCAGTTTATGAATTTGTTACTGTCATACCATTTATAACAGTAAACATGCAAATGACAAAGAAAGCTCTTCTCCTGTAATCATCATGATGAGAATACATCTGGTAGTTACAGCTTTGACTGATGATTTATTGCAAGGAATGGTCAGTATATGAATGAGCCACATTCTTCTGTTGAGTAATGAAACAATATGAATTCAGGTTATAATGTACAGTGGCAACATGGTGGCACAGTGGCTTAATGATCCTGGAACTGCCAACCAGAAATGGTGTGCACTATGGTGGTTTGAGTCCAGCTTCACAAGATGGGGTGAGCTCCCGCTGCCTGCTCCCAGCTCCTGCCCACCCAGCAGTTCAAAAGCATCCAATATTGTGAGTAGATAAATGGCTACCACTTCGGTGGGAAAAACCTATCTGTGTTCATGTGTGTGGAGAACAGAACCGGACTGGATCTGGCCAGACATGATGCAACGCAATATGAGATGAGACTAACAGAGGAGTCCCAAAGAGCCAGCAACCCGAGAGCCACGAGTCAGCTGTTGTAAGGTAGTTCATCCCCTGTGGTGTACCGATTATAGGAATGCAAGCACCAAACAGAATGAGCTAGCAATTTAGGCTGTCAGGGTTGTATTGTGACTAGCATTTGTAGATTTCCCTGAGATTGTATGCCATATGCTAAACAAATAAATAAGTAATTCAGTTAAATGGGGCATCTGGAAGAAGAATGCTCTTAAGATACACTAGAAAATAACATTTTTATTAAATTAATTCTTCCAATGTAGATTCTTAAAGTAAATTACTTCACCCTGTAAAATGACAAAATTAATATTTCATCTACAATTCTTATTCTACTTCAAGTCATGGGACACTATATTATGTGTTTGTGTGTAAGAAATTTTCATAATCAACAATTAAGAGAGAAAATATTTCTCAGAAAATATCCAAGTAGCAACCAGAAGAAGTCAACTGGACAAATCCTTTTGCTTCTTCAGATTTACTTCAATTAGAAAAAATGTTATCACAAAATTATAAATTGTAACAAAATATCCTACCATAGACTTCATTTACTGTTTATTCTCATGTGTGCTAGGCCTACAAATTATAATGTCTTAGAATTTTGGGAATCATGATGCAAAATACTCAGAGGACACAAAGTTGAGGTTATTATATTTAGACAGGAAGATAACTAATCATTTATTTTGGCCATTTGTAAATCTGCATTCATAAACATCTCTGAGTTTTGATAGATAAGGTGGTCTAGATTTTTTGAGGATTAGTTCTTTGTTTCTATGAGCTATGGTGAATGATAAATACAAATCTTGTTTACATTAAATATTCATAATACATAGTTGAGAATTTGGATGTAACCTATAGGAGCAATCCATACGTAATTTACATAGGTTTCATGTAGCCGTATTATTCTATGACTGAAAATATTTGATAGGGATGTGAATCTTTACTTAATGCCAATGTCTTATAAATCGATGAGTCTATTTCCTGTCTGTATCCTTTCTGCAATAGTAATTTTATTCTATTCAATTTCTGTGTTAAGCTGTGAATGTTCTAAAAATTACTAAGTATATATTCAAATACATATTTACATGACAATTTTACTGAATATTTAGTCCTGCTTCTCTCCAAGTATACATAGGTTTTCAGTTCAAAATCTTTATTTAAATATGGATTTTTCTCACAAAGTACATATTTCAAAGCCCTTACTAGAAATAAATGTCTCTCTAAAATTCAGATCATATGCCGGTAATCCAAAGTAATAAATCAGTATGTTTGCCAGGAGATTCTAGGATGTAGAAATGAATAGTCAGTTGAAAAGACCTTATAGGGAACAAAATGCCTTATTATCAGCAAAAAGTTTAACCATGTAAGGCGAAAGTATACATTAACCAATGAGAATGCACTCATTGTGCTCTGCGTGATTATAAGTACTGTAACCATCACAATGCTTGTATTTGTTCCTCTAGGACAGCTCCAAATATTGTTGCTGAATAAAGTATTATCATTACCAGATAACCCCCATCTTTTCATTGGTTGTGGTATTAGGATACATTTCATAGGAAGATTATATTGTGGTCTACCGGCAGCCTGCGGAGCTGGCAGCAGAGTCGGACAGCGAGAAAGTTGGGGAGGAACATGGGCCAATCCTGGAGTCTGGGGAAGAATCGGATGAGGGCTCTGCGTCAGAGGCAGAGAGGGGGCCAGGGCCATTTGAGAGTTATGTGCTGCCTCTGGAGCCTCCAGAGTCAGACATCAGTGAGACAGAGGAACACATTCCCCCTGTTCCCAGTGCATGCATACACAGAGCTGCCAGAAGGCAAGAACAGTTAAGACAGAAAGGACAACTCAGGAGTAAGGCTTGGAGATGATTGACCCCTAAAGGAGGCAGAAAGGCATGTGAGCCTTTGCAGGAAGCAACTTGGTTCATGCTGGTCAGTTTACCTTCTGAAGCTCTGTTTTGACTCTTTACTCCATGTGGCCAAGCTAATTGCTAATTAAGTTTTTGGCAGCGTTTCAAGGAAGATAAAATTAGATTTATCAGCCTTATCCCAAAAGACATTGGCAGCCTACTGTAGGACTCTGTACAACTATTTGGGACTCATTACAGGCTGTGAATGAACATAATTCACAGCCTTTGAAATAAAAAGAGGGTTCTGGGGACTAAACATCTGCTTTTTACTGTATCAGGAAGCCTAGGTCAGAACAGATATCAAGATTTACATCCCTAGTTCATTCGTGTCGGAGACACCATGTAATTCACTTCTGAAAGGATTAGTCGGTGACATCACTGTTGCCCATGGAATGCCCATTGGGGCTCATTTCATGTCCCTATCAAGTTGCTGGAGCAAATGACAGGAGCTCACCCTGCCATGCAGCAGCACCCAGGTCTCAAACGTGGGTTTGCAACCTCCATCCCAGCATCCTAACCATGTGAGTTTTAGATATTTTGAAGAGGCATGGAATTAGAAATATTTCCAAACTCTTAAAGTGGTTCCACTGTGGGTCATTTAACCAGAATGAAGACAAGAGGGAGTTTTGACATTGTGTGATTGCAACATGGCTGAAAATGCTGAAGTCAGCTGGAAAGCTGACAATCCAGGTTTGAGATCCAAGCATTGTGCAGTGGGGTGAGTTCCCGTTATTTACCCCAGCTTTTGCTAACCTTAGCACTTTGAAAGCACGCAACTGCGAGTAGATAAATAGGTAACACTTTGGTGGGAAGGCAACAGTGTCCGGTGTGCCTTGGCATGTAGTTATGTTGCCACATGAGCATGGAAATATCTTTGGACAATTGGATAAGAAATGGAAACGAGTCTCACATGACTGGTCAAGGGAAATCTTTACCTTTATCTTTTAAAAAGGATTTAGAAATAGGATGGGATATAAAGCTTGGTGGGGACCTGTAGGACCACAGGTGTTATGTAATTTATTCCTACCCTAATTGCTCCAGTCATAATGAGTGAAGAATATTTTCTCTAAGATTGTATTCCTGCCCGGCTGTGAAAGCAGTATCTTGAGTAATTGCTGGGTAAGATTAATTGATTAACTTCAAAGTTGTAATTAAGAGGTCACCTCTACTTTATTATATAACCATTTTTTAAAAAAAAATATATTTTAGGTGAACTTTTTTTTAAAATGCACATGCACAAGTTGTATCTGTCTTAATATGATTCAGGCTATGACATATGCATGCGTGTATCATCAGAACGTATTAACATGCCTTTTCCCCTCTTTGAAAATACTATTGTATTATTCTGCAAATGGACAGCTTGAATCTGTAGGGTCTTCTTCTGTGCATGACAGAAGACAGAATTGTACCACTGGGAAAGCAAAGGCATGGCTTGGCATTAATTGTAGCAAACAGACTTGGGAAGCAGAAAGCATCTACACATTTGTAAATGGCTTAGAAAGCATAGTAGCAGCTTTAGTTTATAGTTAACAGAGATTCACTAAGCATTATATGATATGTATATAACTCCAGTTTATGTGTTAATTTTTGATTGGAAACTATAAATATCTTTATTTGCCTTGCTGTGTGAGCCTTTCATACTAGATATTTTATTATGCTTCCATTGTGGATATACAATAAGCTATTTATTTCACCATTGTTTTATATCCTCCCAGTCAAATATCTTCAGAATTATATCTTTTTTTTCCAGTTATGGACAAAGTTTATACTAGGAGCCATGGAATTAGAAAGTATTTCCAAGCTCTTAAAGTGGGTCATTTAACTAGAATTGCAGACAAGAGGGAGTTTTGAGACTGTGTGGTTGCAGCATGGTTGCCATGAGTTCAATGAAAAAAAATCAACCTTCAGCAACTTCATCTTTTATCTTTCCTTCAGATTGCTTTATTATAAAGTTGATTTTATTATTTATTGTTAAGTGTAATTGCATATACATTTGCAATGTGATAGAGAATGAACATGTTAGTAAATCATTAAGAGATGGCATTACCACTTAGTAATTCAAGTCTTTCAGCAGTGGCCGCTCTGGGTGCATGCTCTATGATTGTACGTTCTGCAGGCAGCTGGCCCACAACCATAGAGCTTGTGCCTAGAGTGGCCACTGCCAAAAGACTCAGGTTGGAAGCCACTGAAAAAACCAGGTCGGGATGGTGGCGGCGGCGGAGGTGGCCTGGCTCCGTAATGAGAGCTGCGCCATGCATGGTGAAGCTGGGAGGCGGGTGAGCGAGAGCGGAACAGCCATTCATGCAACCCCCCTCTCCAGCCATGCAGTGTGCAATTCACTGGCATTTGGAAGGCACCACGCCACAGGAGCTGGGGCAGCGGTGAACAGATGCTCACATGGCTTGGCGATAACCCTAGGTCAGTGAATGGCGCTGTGCCTGGCTGCCAAGGGGGTTTGCTGGGTGGCTGCTCATGAACGTGGTCACTTCATGGCTGTTGTGTTGCTCTGCTGCGACAGTGCAACACAGCCATTCGCCCATGAGGCTGTGCCCGGCTCTTTGGGAGCCCGCTCGCAAGAGAGCAACCGCCCGGCAACCACAAAACAATAAACCCTCCCCCCATAATAAAGCCCAAGCCATATTTTGTAGGTAAAAAGAAAATAAGACCCTGTCGTATTTTGAGGGAAACACGGTAGCATTAGTCTGGATATCAAAAACTAACTCCTGAATTCAAAAATTATCTATTTTTGAAAAAGGCATTTTTATTCATAAAAATTGATGCATTTCTTTTTTGCATAGACCTCATGGGATTTCACAGTGATATATTATCATTCTCTGTAAATTAAAAACATTGCTAGGAAGTTTCAATGTTTGACATGCATTTGGTACATTATTAGTTAGCTTATGTTATTTTTCTGTTTTTCCTTTGGTGAGGGTTGTATCTTGTTTTGTTTTTAAAAATGTGATTAAATAAAATGAAAAGAAAAAAAAACGATATTCTAATCAAGCATGCATAACAGGGTATAAATTCCCTTCTACCAGAAGTGGGTTCCTACCAGTTCATCCCGGTTTGACTGAACCGGGACTGGTATGGCGGCATGGGTCTCTGGAATCAGCAGCAACCCAGGCCTGCCATGCCCCCTAACTGGTTTTCCAGTTGGTGCCGTCGGTGCCACCATCTTGTTTTTAAGTTCTGTGCATGTGCAGAACAATTTTAATTGAACTGTTCATACACACACAGCACACACACATGTGAACCAGCAGTAAAGCCATCTGGAGCCCACCCCTGTCTTCTACCTGTACTATTCTTGGATTCTGGGAATTGTAGTTCCGTTCTGCCTAACTCTTGATTCTTGATTTATGGATGCACTTTATAATAAGAGATTTTTGAGACCTTTGAATACTATGAGTTATTTATTTGTTTAAAATATATATAGTAACCATTTGTGACTTTAGCAATAGCACTTAAATGCATATACTGCTTCACAGTGCTTTCTAGCCCTTTCTAAGCAGTTTACAGAGTCAGCATATTGCCCCCAAAAATCTGGGTCTTCATTTTGCCAGCCTCGGAAGGATGAAGGGCTGAACCAGTCAGAACTGAACTGCTGGCAGTTGGCAGAATTGGCCTGCAATACTGCATTCTATCCCAGTGACGTGCAGTCAGTGGAGGCAAGGGAGGCAGGGCCTCACCTCTCTTCATGGAATAATAGTATATAACTTCGGTCTGCTTCGGCGCCATTCTGGCTACCTCCATCCATCCGCGCCCGGGAGCTGTGGAGGCAGAAATGTTGTCGGCGCCTCCGGATGACGAACCAGTCGCTTGCTTTCGTCATCAGGAGGCCGATAACATTTCTGCCTCCGCAGCTCCCGGGCGCGGATGGACGGAGGTAGCCAGAATGGCGCCGAAGCAGTCTGATCTTCGGTCGCTTCCAGAGCCGGAGCGGGATGGAGCAGCCACCGCCTTGGAAGTGAGTCGCGCTCGCGCGGATGGAGCTTTGGGGCTGAGGAGAGAGGCAGGGACGGAGGGAGTGGGGGGAGAGGAGCCGCCCCCCTCACCCCCCAGGCAATGGGGAAAGCTTTCCTGAAATGGGGGGGGGTGTCGCGGGAAATAAAAAGGGCGCGCACTGGGGGGGACGAAGGAGGCTTTGGCGTGCCTTAGAGGCGGGCGGGCAAGCAACAAAAGGGGCAGCGAGGGCGGGCGGTGGCTGCAGGCGGCAAGGCTTGAGCGGGGTGAAAGCACAGCCCCTTTCGTTGCTTTCCCATTCACCCCGCTCAAACCTTGCCCGAGGGATCTGGGGATTGGGCTTTGGGTTGGTGGGAGACCTTGAAGGAGTGGGGGGCGGAAGGGACTGGTGCTGGTGGAGGAAGCAATGCTACGCCGCGGTCCCCTTAATGTTCACTCAGGAAGGCGGAGAATGAGACCACGTGTGCTGCACACGTGGTCCCATTCCCCGCCTTCCTGATGACGTCACCAGCCTCCCCAGCCATAACCCTCACCGCACGTCACTGTTCTATCCACTGCACCATCGTGGCTTTTTAGGCCATTTGCAAAAATTTATAAGCAGTAGAAGTATGAAATGCCACCTTGTTTTTTTAAAGAAAGCTTGGAGCTATATATATGTATATATCCACGTCCTAAAAAGCCATGATGGTGCAGTGTTAGAATTCAGTATTGCAGGCTAATTCTGCCAACTGCCGGCAGCCTCACCATCAGCCTCTGAGTGGGTTCAATTCAGTTCCAGTAACAAGTTGTTCCATTATCCCGGTTGTACCATAGATGAGTATCAACTGTTGGTATTAAATTTCAATTGTTGCTATTAAGAGTATAGGGTTCATCTCTTTCAAAGTATTTGCACAGTCCTAGCAGGTTGAATGAGGACAGGCAGTCCTGCAGATAACTTGAGCTCAAGCAATGTGAAGCCTTATATGCATTGCAACAAATATATTGAACTGATCCTGGATAGCAAAGAATAACCAACTTAGCTGCTTAAACTGAGAGGTGATATAGCATCTCCTAGAAGTCCCACTGCCACTTAGGCTGCTACTTTCAGAGGCAGTTACGATTTCTGGGCTACTTTCGGGGCTACCATTACTAGTGCATGTAGCACCAGTGTCAGATCTCTCTTTGTCTCTTTCAAGAAGGGGTGTGATTACTTTATTAGTCATCAATCTGTGTAATCAAAGTAGTATGACTATCCAGATTACTGTAACTGGCATTTTCTGCACGCAAGTGTATATATATATATATATATATAATGAGCATGTAATCCAGCTTCCATCAAGCTGTCAATGAAATTACTAGAGAATAATTTAAAAAATAGAACATTGAATTAATTTTATATTATTAATTGAGAGAAGAAGATAAAACCTTAGGGAGATGATATATGTATCTTACTTTTTGTTTAGCGACAATTAAAGCAGTCGGGCAGATTTCTCCCTTTCGATGTTTCGCCAACTCAGAATTTCCTGCATGTGGCTTGAACAGTGTATTCCTTGACATCATATTGGAGAAAAATTAACATCAAATAGGATTAAGCTCTACAATTCTTTAATTTCTTAAGATATACATGTGAGAATTGCTTACAAAGTAAATTGTTTCTTAGAAAGAATATTTCACTACTCTATAAGAACAATCAAGAAATATGAAATCAACCTTGCTTTTTTTAAAAAAAAACTATTTTATAGTAGTTATTGGCACAGTCATAGAACATGTAATCTCTCTTCGTTGTTTAAAAACAACAGGAAAACTATAGCATGAATGTTTAATACACCGGATTCCTTTTTATGGATGTGGAAAACAATAATGACTAACAGTATTCAAGCATACAAATTTGGATTGTCTGTGAGATTAGTAAAAGAGACTTATTACCCCCATTTCTACTCTGCTGCTTCTTGAAACAACCTTTCCTTTAGGTGTTTATGTGTTTCAAAAAATAATGCACGTACATCATAGCATCATAGACATATAAAAAACAGTAGTATCTACAATGTCAGAATGAAAATGTAGTTTGATCTGAGATTACAAATGTTAAAATAGGTGACAAATAAGAAGTTCATGACCATAATGCAAGGGAACCAATGTTTCGGCAGGATCTCACCTGCCATCTTCAAGCTGTGGGCTTAAAATGTTTTAATGTTTAAACATTTTAAGCCCACAGCTTGAAGACGGCAGGTGAGATCCTGCTGAAACGTTGCAAAGACAATCTCAACCTTACACGGGAAAAGACCCGAATACAACAAAACCAGCATATATATATATATATATATATATATATATATATATATATATATATATATATATATATATATATATATATATATATATATATATATATATATATATATATACATACATACATACATACATACATACATACATACATACATATATATATATATATATAACCTTACACGGGAAAAGACCCGAATACAACAAAACCAGCATACCTACACCCGTGAAAATCTACGAAAACATATATATATATATATATATATATATATATATATATATATATATATATATATATATATATATATATATGTGTGTGTGTGTGTGTGTGTGTGTGTGTGTGTGTGTGTGTGTGTGTGTGTGTGTGTGTGTATTTGTGTTACAACCCCTGGTATGCCTAAATATGGGAGGAAGGTCACTACTCCCTCTTTCTGTCCTTCGGCTTATCACTGAAGACCATGCAGGCAGAAAACCATATTTTTATTTTTAATGTTGCCTTTTTATATTTGTGTTGTATTTGTACTGATAAATAAATAAAGGGAGACTAGTATAGATCTATTTCGAGCTAATTAGCTCTCATCAGCTAGCCATACCCTTACTGGGATTTGAACCCGGGCTGTATATATCTTAGGCAGGAGTCTTAGCCACTAAGCCACGGGCTCTCTTCCTTATCAGTTGAGCCAGGGAAATAGGTATGTATTTGTGTTACAACCCCTGGTATGCCTAAATATGGAAGGAAGGTCACTACTCCCTCTTTCTGTCCTTCGGCTTATCACAGAAGACCATGCAGACAGAAAACCATATTTTTATTTTTAATGTTGCCTTTTTATATTTGTGTTGTATTTATATATATATATATATATATCAGCTTGCTTTCTGTTTCCAGTCTATTCAAGAAGAAACATAAGATAGCCCAAGCTATTTGCATTCTATGTGGCAATCTTAGCTTACACTACTGAAATCTCAGAATTTCTTTACATTACAGATAACCTCACATAACAAGGAAAAACTATCCATTTCATAAAGTTTATCTTAAGCTACAAGAATTCCTAGTTTTGTTTATTATGTTAGACATTTGGTGATTGAAAGATGAACGAAAAACAGCAGGCATATTTTTCTGTTTTTTTATCTATGTGTCTGCAGTTAGAAATAAAACTTTCCAGTGCAAGAACTGTTTTTCTCAACCCTTTCAATATCCACAGCTGATATTTAATTTAATGATGAAGAAAAAAAATCAAAAGGAAAATTATATGTAGATGTGTTTGTGTATGTGTATGCTTCGCAGGTATGTACATAGATGCTGTATGTATGGAGCATTTTTCTCAAAAGGTTTGGTAAAATGATTTCTTTAATTGTAATCCTCCAAATGTATTTCTCTTAGTCATTAATAAATCATAAGTAACACATATTTACAATCAAATGACTAATTGGGAAGTATATTCTTCTATATTTTGCCAATATAGAAGAGATTTATTAGCACTAAGAAGGGTGCAAAGAATCCACTTCTGTTACCCAGACATTAATTTCCAAGTAGTAGATGTGTAATTAATATCTACCTTGTTTCCCTGAAAATAAGACCTCCCCAGATAATAAGCCCAATCGGGCTTTTGAGCCCATGTACTAAAATAAGCCCTCCCCTGAAAATAAGCCCTCCCCCCAAATATTGCAACACAGTGGCAGCCATGAGGTGACCACACTCACTGCCTCCTGCACCTCAAAAATAATAAGACCTCCCCAAATATAAGGCCAAGCGCTTATTTCAGGAGTCAAAAGGAAATAAGACCATGTCTTATTTTGGGGAAAACATGGTAATATCATTTCTAACTGGTGGAAATTCAACAACTATGTGACATTAGTCCAGTCTAAACCACAGATAGGAGACCATCAAGGAATACTATTGACCATAGACCGTAGCTATTAAACTACACTGGGTGTTGAAAAACATCCCAGATAAAAGTAATTTGATTTATACCAAAAAAAATCTGATTTATACCAAAAGAACTACATAGGAAAATTCATGTAATAATTAGAAATTGAAATTGACTTATCAGGATCTTTCCCCTTTTTTATCTGAAAAGCAGGATTTCCTACCATAATTTCAGTCTAAATCTATTTTAGCTACTATTGGATACTACTAGGATCTTGGAATCCTAGTGTCACTTAAATATGAGCTAGCAGTGTGCTGTGGGTGACATGGTGGCTCAGTGGTTAAGACACTAGGCTTATCTGCTGGAAAACTATCAGCTCAGATTCAAAACGATTCTTTAAGATAGTTCATTCTCAAGCTCAGGGAACCAGCGTTCACCCACATATGAAGAATGGTTGCAGGGATTGAGAATGTCTAGTCTAATGATCTAATGGGCAAGGGAATTGCATGATAGTAGTGTTCAAATATCTAAGAGTCTGCCACAAAGAAGAGGGGATCAACCTATTCTCCAAAGCACCTAAAAGCAAGACAAGAAGCAATGGATGGAAACTAATCAAGCAGACAAGCAACCTAGAACTAAGGAGAGATTTCCAGATCATTAGAAAATTAATCAGTGGAAAGACTTGTCTCTAGAAGTTCTGAGTACTCCAACACTGAAGGTTTTTAAGAAGAGATTGGACAACCATTTGTCTGAAATGGTATAGGGTTTCATGCTTGAGCAGGGGATTGGACTAGAACAGTGGTCGGCAAGCCGCGGCTCGCGAGCCAAATGCTGCTCTTTGCACATTTTAATGCGGCTCTTCTGTGTGCCGGGCGCCCGCTTCCCTCCCTCCTCTCGGGCTTTGGAGGGAAGCTTCTGCAAAAGCCCGGGCATGACAAGTCTCCCAGGCTGTAATTTGCCGAGCTGTACGCGCGCACCTGTTTTCCACGGCGTGGAGCAGCGGCGAGATTCTGCGCGGCGAGCGATGATTCCAGGGGCCATCCGGGAAGATGAGGAACGCGAGGGGGACCCTGTCCCCCCACTGATGCCCCCCGGAATCATCGCTCGCCGCCCAGAATCTCGCCGCTGCTCCACGCCATGGAAAACAGGCGCGTGCGCACAGCTCGGCAAATTAAAGCCTGGGAGACTTGTTGCCACTCGCCTTTGCAGAAGCTTACCTCCGAAGCGTTCCGAGGGAGGGCTGTAAACTTCCCTCTGAAGTCTTGGGAAGTTCTGAGGAGGCCCCCAAGGCAAAACGCCGCTGCCAGGTACCTAAAAGTACGTCTCTGATTCGTCTCTGTCAGTCTCTCTCTGATTCCCTCTCTCACTCCCTCTCTCTGTTCCTCTCTCTGTCTGTCTGTCTCACTCACACACACACACACACACTGTGGTGACCACAGTGTGTGTGTGTGTGAGTGAGACAGACAGACAGAGAGAGGAACAGAGAGAGGGAGTGAGGGAGGGAATCAGAGAGAGACTGACAGACAGACACACACACACAGAGACAGAGAGGGGGAGGGAGGGAGAGAAAGATAGACAGACAGAGAGAGAGACACACACAGAGTGAGTGATTAAGTGAATGAGTGAGAGACAGACACACCCACATACACAGAGTGACAGAGAGAGAGGAAGGGAGAGGAGAGAGACAGAGGGACACACACACACACACACACACACAGAGTGAGTGAGAGACAGACAGACAGACACACACACACACACACAGAGTGACAGAGATGGGGGAAGGAGGAGAGAGAGACAGAGATACAGAGAGAGACAGACAGATAGACACCCAGAGAAAATGACAGAGGGAGACAGAGAGGGAGGGAGGGAGAGAGAGACAAAGAGCCAGAGAGAGAGAGAAAGAAAAAGAAAAAAAGAAAGAAAGTGGGAGAGAGAGATGAAAGAAAGAAAGAAAAACAAACATATGACCACAATTGAGCCCAAAATTTTGGTTGCTAAGCAAGAGCGGCTCTCCAAATAAATTTCAATCGTGGTTTTGGCGAGATTTGGCTCAGTTGAAAAAAAAGGTTGCCCACCCTCCAAAGCTTTCCCTCCAAAGCTAGAAGATCTCCAAAGTCCCTTCCAATTCTGTCATTCTGTTATTTTGTCCATCTCTAATCCCTGATAGGAAGAAATCATGTTCTGAATGGGACATAGGGTGAAATCCAGCATTATAAACCAATGTTATGTATATTGCAAATTGTCAGTTCAGTGAGTTCCACATCAGATTCAGCTCTATAATCCAGTGAAAGTTTATTCTTCACCACTGTATAATTGCTAAAATTCAGACGCCAGTTGGTCTTTCAAAAGCAAAGAAAGGTGAAGAAGTTACTTGTGTATTCTTCATATCTCTGTGTATTTAAACTTATAATCAAAAGTCCTGAGTTCTTGGTCTTACAGCATTCCATTGTTAAGAAAGTTTTCTAGAGGAACAAAGAAATGGACAAAAATAAGTCAATAGCTGTACCAAGAGACTGGCTGAAAAATAAATAATGTGAAACAAAACACACTTAGCGAAAAAGAACAGATGGAATATGTAATAGACACGAGGGGAAAGCAATCATGTGGGCAATTAAAATCCTAATGACCTAATGCTGAAGATTTCTATTAAAAGATGCAGAAATAAAAGAATGAAAAAGATACATCCACATTGCTTTGAGAAAACAATGAGAAACTACATACATCTGCCATGAAATGGTCTCGGATATATGTCAGTAAGCACAAAGATAAAATTCCTTGATATGTGAGAACAAGCAAAAAATTGTTTTTCTAAAAATTGCCAGCTTTAATATTCAAGGTCATTGATCATGCTCTGACTTCACCCACCTTTTTCACGCTGCTGCCACAGAGAACACTGATATGGCATATAAATGAAATTTTCAATGAATTTGAAAAATGTTGCATGATTACAGTATAGATATATCGTAAACAGAAAACAGAAATCTGGTTCTCATTACACTGAAGGCTGATTCACACAAACTATTTTTGTTTTCTTCCCTTTTTATTTGAAATAGCCTGTGATAATTATTGACTGTATAAATATAGTGTAAATAAACCTACAGGCTAAAAGTGCATATAATGTGGGATCAGGGGTGTCAAACTCACATTGTTATAGTGGCATCACGTGACATATCGGGACTTTTCCCCCCTTTGCTAAAGTGGGCATGGGCGTGGCCAGTGCCTGATGCATCCAGCCCGCGGGCGGGGAATTTGACAGCCCTGATGTAGATGAAGATTAGATTGTTCTTAAAAAGAAAGTGAACAAAGTTCTTTAAAACTCAGTAGCTAAGTGAGCTTTCTCCTCTCTTCAAATTTACAACATAGCCAGATAAAGCTTATTTGTGTAATCCGGAACACAAAGCATTTTGTATCTATATGGGGATGGGGGATTCTGAGGTTTTTATACTGTTGTTACCTTGTTTTTATATTGTTGATACAATATTGTTGTATGCTGCCCAGTCTCACTGTGTGTGAGTTGGGTGGCCATAAAAATTATTTTTTTTATTTTTTTTTAATTTAGTTTGTCACTCATGTACAAGATAACAGGAATAAGAATAAAGATGAATAAAAACACAGGAAATGGGTACAAATAAATGGGGACAGTAGGACAGGGACTTTAGGCACACTGCTATGCTTATGCACGCCCCTACTGACCTCTTAGGAATGTGGGGAGGTCAACAGTAGACAATTTAAGTAAATAAACGAATACATTGTTTTTGGCCAATTCAGTTATCATAGAATGCATGAATATATGCATCGTGCATGGGACAACTGCAAAACTAGAACTGCAAACTTTTAGTTAGTAAAGTAGAATTTGTTGAGAACTTCATTGTATTATTTGGACACCATAAACCTTGTATATGGTTTATACAAATGGTATTATTTCCAGATGTCTAGCTCCATATAAATCTTGATCACAGTGCATAACCATGCTGAGAGCCTATTCCCCAAAGTGGGCTTGAATAAAAACAAAATTAATTCAAATCAATGCAATTTGCAATTACATTCTACTAATTAAACTTTAATTTAATACTCACCATGTATTTAATATTTTACCCTTCAGTCACATTAAAAATAGCATTTTAGCAGCAACTTTGGCAAAGGCTCTAAAGAATGCCCAAAGCTTTCTAAGGCCCAAAGCATTCCAGGACAAAGGGTTATGTGTCCCTGACCTAGAGTTAGATATGAAGAAATTGCAGGGAGAAATAAATTTGCGGGAAAATACTTTGCTTTTGGCAGTTACAAAACTCATCACAAAGAGGGCAGAAAAGCAGCTGCTATGTTTTTTATAAATGTTTTATTCCCAATGCGCTTCAAACATTTATCAAGAAGCAATTTAAAATAGTGCACAGATTAGAAAGTATAACATCATTGGGTATGCCTTTTGTATTTAAGATTATCCTTGATAATCATGTCCAATACACCATGAAGAAGATATATAACTGGAGAAAAGTTGTTGGGCAGGAGACAGACATAGCTGATGTCATTTTGTTTGTGCCGACTACCGATCTTAAGGGTCACTGTGTTGTCTTCCCTGGACGATGTTTGTTCGCCTATCTTTGTAGTGACATATTCCGGAGAGGAAGAGTTATGACAACTAGAGCATAAGAAACAATTGACTAAACTGTATTTCAGGAATGATGGGAGTGTACCACACTGTTACTGAAATAAACTGCCACTTCCAGTGTTATGACATGCTGAGCAGTTCAGGACAGGATAATATTTGAGATCATGGCTAGTCTAGAGAAAAGAAAGACTAAGGGATGACATGATAGCAGTGTTTGAGTATTTGAAGGGCTTCCACAAAGAAGAGGGAAGGGCCAACTTACATTCCAAAACACCAGAAGGCAAAACAAGAAACAATGGATGGAAACTGACCAAGGAAAGAAACAACCTGGAGTTAAGGAGAAACTTCCTAACAGTGAAGACAATTAACCAGTGGAACTGCTTGCCTTCAGAAGTTGTGGGTATTTCATCACTGGAGGTTTTTAAGAAGAGATAAGGTAGCCTTGTCTGAAATGGCATAAGATCTCTTGCTTGAGAAGGGGGTTGGACTAGAAGACCTCCAAGATCCCTTCCAGCTCTATTCTGATTGATTGATATCAAGGATACAACCCCCCTCCCAATAAATAAAATAAAACAAAAAATGGATAACCATTGAACAGGTACAAAAGACTTTCTTTGCTGTCATCTAGTGGCTATTTGAATCCTTATCCTCCATATACAGGTAGTCCTTGACTTACAACAGTTCATTTAGTGATGATTTGAAGTTACAATGGCACTGAAAAAAGTGATACATGGTCGTTTTTCACACTTACAATGGTTGCAGCATTCTAATGTGATCAAAGTTCAGATGCTAGGCAACTGGTTCACATTTATGACGGTTTGAGTGTCCCAGCGTTGTGTGATCACCTTTTTCCACCTTCTCACAAGCAGTCAATGGGGCAGCCATATTCACTTAACAACTGTAGCAAGAAAGGTCATAAAATGGGGCAAAACTCACTTAACAATTGTTTCGCTTAGCCCAGAGATTTGGGCTCAATTGTCATAAGTCAAGGACTACCTGCATGGTGGCCCTAGTTACAGGTGACCGCTAACCTAAACAGCCTGGTGGGCTTTAAGGAGTACAATTTGCTCATATGTTGGATTATCATTTAAAACTGAGCTACTGATATGGGATTAGCAGAAAGTTAATGATACTGTTGAAGCCACAGCCTGGCTCATTTAAACCTACCTACATTCCTTCCTTCCTTCCTTCCTTCCTTCCTTCCTTCCTTCCTTCCTTCCTTCCTTCCTTTCTTTCTTTCTTTCTTTCTTTCTTTCTTTCTTTCTTTCTTCATGTATAATTATGAATCCATAAGCAAATGTCTATAGAGCTGAAGAAGTTTCTTAGATGAGAAGCAAAACATCTTCAAAGAAAAACAAAAAAGGCCAGGTGCCTCTTGAAAAGCACCTTTGGGGCAATCCATGGGCAAGACTTTACCTAGCTTGAGACTGAAGTGGAATGGGAGATAATTTAAAGCTAAGATTTCATTGCAGACAGTGATCTTTCAAAATCAGAGCAAAGCCAAGAAGTTCATTGACCTTTCTACCTTTTGAGCCCATTTTTTCTGGGAGATACTTTGGGAGGTATGAAGGGACAACAAGTAATCCATTGGTTATAGGGAACTTAGCCTGATCTAGATGCTTTGTGTTTTTTGTTGTTGTTGTTGTTCTATTATCATCAGGGAGTTGTTATGAATAGTTTGTTCAAATTATTTAATGTTTAGCATTTCAAACAGCTTGTTTCCAATGAGTAGATACATTACAGCTCTCTTGGCTGAGAATTATAAAGATTTCTTGTACAGTTCACTGCCCAGGCACTTTTCAATTTCTATTTCTGCAGATGGCCATATGCGAATGTTGAAAAATCCATCAATGTAACATTGGTTAGCAGTAATTTAAATATTATGCAGAAAAAAAGCAAAGAACATTGAAAACCAGTGAATGAGACATATTTTAAAATTAAATTTAAATTCAAAGAAATATTGGATTGCTAGTATGGTGCATGATTTCTGGAGGTTGTTTCACCTACTTATATTAAAGCAAGCGTCTGGAATCTAACAGAAATGTGCCATTTAGTAAGAGAGATGGTTTTTAAATAAAATTTTAAAAATGAAAGATGCATTTGTGTTCCTTTAGACCTGCATTTTTTTCCAAACAGCTCTCAGAAATAAATTATAAGGTACTGTGACACTGTTTTTTTCTTTTCCCCCTATCGCTGTTGTTGAGTGATAGCTTGTGTTGAAGATGACTGCTTTTCTAGACTACAGCTAATAAGCTTATGAAAACACCACCAACTAAAGTTAATTATTGTAAATTCAGCAATAGATCATGTAAGTAAATTGTGTTTATGGTGAATACATCATATTTCAGGTTACCAGTCCACCACAGGTTACCAGTCCACCACAAGTTATCAAAATTGACTACCCAGAAAAAAAGATCTGAATGTCAACTCATAAAGCATCCCTGGCCTGCTCTTGAGGTACCATAGGCAGGAGGGGGGAAAACTGATGGAACAGCACGGCTGCCACAACCAGAAGCACATTCCATACATACCTTTCTCAAGGCTGTATCCCAGGTTACCTGCAACAGGAGGGGCGTGGTCTCTTCAGCCAGCAAAAATGCTCCATTGGATAATGTGATTTATGACACACCCTGGGAGGAGGGGGAAAACAGGGTCATAGAAAAACCCTGCCACAGCCATAGTCATGGATTGATTAACATTTTTATCTATTCAAGGTCTGACATTCTTCGACTGCGAGGGTCCCCCCTCTCGCAGGCATGCCCCCTTGCCCTGATGAGGGCCCACCTCGATGAGGGGTTTATTAACCCAGAGAGGTGGAGGAAGCGGGGGATTAGGGTTTTTTTAGTAAAATGATTTTTAAAGGTTTTAAGGGGTTCCAGGGAGGGGGGGAGGGTTACTTGGCCTTGGGGTATGGACATAGCCAGGTCAACAGGTGGGATCAGGACGGAGGGGAGCGGAGTGGGGTGGGTGGGAGGAAATACCATTCCTACAAGGGGAATTCCAATTGCGACGGTCGTAGGGAGGGGCGGGCGTGAGGACACTAGAAGAACATACAGTCGGTTGGGAGACCGGGGCCGCTGGATACGCCCGGTCGCTTGTACCAACCCCCGAAGGCTAGGTGGACAGGATCGGCAGAGCCTGGGCCTTAGGCTGATGTTATGTAATGCGAGGTCCGTGATTAATAAGGCCCCCCTCATCAGTGACTTGATCACAGAGGGGGAGCCGGACCTCGCAGGAATAACGGAAACCTGGCTGGGCCCGGAGGGGGGGTTGCCCCTCAGGGAAATGTGCCCTCCAGGTTACTGTGTATTCCACCAGCCACGGGCCCAAGGTAGGGGTGGTGGGGTAGCGATAATCATCCGGGAAGATTTGGCACCGAGAGAATTCACTGTGTCGCAGATATCTGGTTGTGAGTCTCTGGGCGTGAAATGGGGCCCAGGGAGTCAGCTGGGCCTGTTGATAGTATACCTGGCTCCCCGCCATACATCAACGGCCCTGCCCGGGCTCCTCGAGCGGATCGCGGAGATGGCGGTTGAAACCCCCAAGCTATTAGTGATGGGGGATTTCAACCTGCCATCGACGGGAGAGGCATCCGGGGCAGCCCAGGAATTCATGGCTTCCATGACAGCCATGGATCTGACTCAAGTAGTTCAGGACCCCACGCACGAGGGAGGCCACATACTGGATCTTGTGTTTGTCTCCGACCAGTGGACGAGTGATCTGGGAAGAGGGAATTTAGTCATCACGCCCCTGTCATGGTCAGATCACTCACTTCTCCAGCTGGACTTCCCTGGCGCTGCTCCCCACCGCGGGGAGGCGGAACCAGACTATCCCAGGTGGTTCCGCCCCAGGCGTCTGATGGAACCAGATAGGTTCCAGGTGGAGCTTGGGCCACCTCCTGCAGACCTGCCCCGCCCCCGGGCAGAGGACCTGGTAGCCGCGTGGAATAATGCGGCCGCCGGTGCCTTGGACCGGGTGGCGCCTTTGCGGCCTCTCCGACGGCCACGATCGACCCGGGCCCCCTGGTTTAACGGGGAGCTAAGGGCGATGAAACGCCATAGGAGACGCCTAGAGAGCAAGTGGAGGTCCTCCCGCTCCGAATCCGACCGAGCACAGGTAAGAGCCTATGTAAGGACTTACCTTGTGGCAATAAGAGTGGCCAAACGTCAGTATTGTGCCACCCTTATAGCATCCGCAGAGAACCACCCTGCCGCCCTGTTTCAGGTGACCCGCTCCCTTTTGTCACAGGGGCAGCGGGACCCCCCATTGCTGGGCCGGGCAGAGGAATTTGGAGAGTTCCTGCAGGATAAAATCGATCGGATCCGAAGGGGATGGACCCACCTCAGTGCTCCAGTGGGGACGTCCGAGGCTAGTCTTGAGAGACCATGCTGGGAGGAGTTTGATCCTGTTGTCACCGAAGATTTGGACAGGTTGCGCGGGCGACTGCGAGCCACCACATGTTTATTGGACCCGTGTCCCTCCTGGTTGGTACTGGCCTCCTGGGAGGGCTCACGAGGCTGGCTTCTGGGGCTGGTGAACGCTTCGCTGGGTGAGGGCCTTTTACCAACCGCCTTGAAAGAGGCGGTGGTGAGGCCCCTGCTCAAGAAGCCTTCTCTGGACCCAACGGAGCTAGCAAATTACCGTCCTGTCTCCAACCTTCCTTTCTTAGCGAAGGTTGTTGAGAGTGTGGTGGCTCAGCAGTTTCCGCGCCACCTGGAGGAAGCTGATTATCTAGACCCGCGCCAGTCCGGCTTCCGACCCGGTCACAGCACGGAGACAGCCTTGGTCGCGTTGGTGGATGATCTCTGGAGGGCAAAGGATGGGGGTTGTTCCTCCATCCTTGTCCTATTAGACCTCTCGGCGGCCTTCGATACCATCGACCATGGTATCCTATTGCGCCGTCTGGAGGGGTTGGGGGTTGGGGGCACCGTATTACGATGGTTCCACTCCTACCTCTCTGGCCGGACGCAATGCGTGTTGGCAGGAGAGGAGAGGTCGACCGCGAGGCCCCTTATCTGTGGGATCCCACAGGGGTCGATCCTCTCGCCTCTCCTGTTCAACATATATATGAAGCCGCTGGGCGAGATCATCCGTGGTTTTGGGGTGGGATACCATCTGTACGCTGATGACACTCAGCTGTACATTTCCACCCCAAACCACCCCAACAAGGCTGTTGAAGTGATGTCCCGGTGTCTGGAAGCCATACGGGTCTGGATGGATGACAACAGGCTCAGGCTCAACCCCTCCAAGACAGAGTGGCTGTGGCTTCCGGCTTCCCGGTTCAACCAGCATATGCCATCGCTGGCCATCGGGGACGATCAATTAGCCCCGGTGGAAGGGGCGCGCAATTTGGGCGTCCTCCTTGATGCCCGGCTGTCTATGGAAGATCACGTGGCAGCCGTGGCGAGGGGGGCGTTCCACCAGGTTCGCCTGGTGCGCCAATTGCGGCCCCTTTTGGACCGGGAGGCCTTGCGCACAGTCACTCACGCGCTGGTGACGTCTCGCCTGGACTACTGTAACGCTCTCTACATGGGGCTCCCCTTGAGGTGCACCCGGAGACTGCAGTTGGTCCAGAATGCAGCCGCGCGGGTAATTATGGGGAGATCGAGGTTCTCCCATATAACACCCATCCTGCGCGAGCTGCACTGGCTTCCTGTGGCCTACCGGGTGCGCTTCAAGGTACTGGTTACCACCTTCAAAGCGCTCCATGGCACAGGGCCTAGTTACCTGCGGGATCGCGTCCTGCCCCATACATCCCTGCGACCCGTCCGCTCACACAGAGAGGGACTACTCTGGGTGCCGTCCTCCAGAGAGTGCCAGAGGGCGACGCCCAGGAGTAGGGCCTTCTCTGTAGTGGGCCCCACCCTTTGGAATGACCTCCCCCCAGACATCAGGACAACAACCGACCTTCGCTCCTTCCGTATGAAGCTGAAAACCTACCTGTTTCGACTAGCTGACCTGGCATAATACTACAACCTCTCCAGCCCAGGGCATTTTTAATTGGTAATTTTAGTTTTTAAGGGTTAATTTCACTGGGGTTTTAACTTTTTTAGGTATTGTAACTTATTTATTTATTCTTACCTCCTCTGTACGCTATATAATACTTTTGTACGTCGCCCCGAGTCCCTGTGGGGAGAGGGGGCGACTAATAAGTTCAAGTAATAAATAAATAAATAAATAAATAATTGGGCCGTAAATTACATGGGGGCAGAGCTGGCTTCACTTGGGTATGTGCTGACATGTTGCTCCTAATAAATAACTGAATTTTTTTTAAAGCTTGGCTCGAAGCTCATGATTTAATTACGGCTTCCGTCGGAACCCTGACACTGAGCTGATGAAAGAGTAACCATTTTGTTGCCTTCCTGGCTGATCTAAGAATGTCTCACATAGCAAAAGATGCTGAACACTTTTATGTAAAACTTGTGATGATGCCTCTATTCCTGGTGATTTTTTTTTAACCAAGATCAGTACTCCCCAAACATATAAGGGGTCACTTGATGGCTCGTGAGATTTGGTTTTCATCTTCTAGGTTAAGCTCTTTGCTTTGTTTGAGGATTTCAGCAAAATGCTAGTTTAGACTCATCCGTGGCCCTTAAATCCCTTACTCTTGGTTGTAATGTGTGGAGTCAAACAACACTAACAACCCTAAAAGAAACATGCAAAAATGAGTCCTTGGTAAATTGCTGATCTCAGTCCTGTATGGCTTACAGCCTTTTTCTTCTCTTCTCTTTTCTACAGAAGATGTTAACTTGATTAAAAAGTGAAAACACACCAACTGTGTGAAGGACACTTTCTAAAACTGATGTCATGACTCAGCATCCTTCAGCACCCTGAGCCGCACATTGCTCCCAACATAAATTTACTAGCAAATAAAGAGAAACCCATTTTGAAATGAAACACAATATAACCGTCTGACAGCAGACCACCGTCCCTGCTCTGATGTCAGGGACAAAAGCCTCACTGTAAATCTGATGAAAACACATTTTGTTGTTCTGCACAGCTATCCCGCTGCCCTCTTGTTTTAGATCGGTATCATTACATACTTTTATCAGAGCAGCTTCTGGATGGAGCAGACTTATAACACTTTGGAGGTTTCATAGTCCTGTTTAGCATCTTTAAAATTATTCCCCTATTTCAGCCGGGCCTTTAGCAGTAAGTAGGCATGAAAAAATAAGGCTGAGTCTCTTCTACCAAACTGTGCATTTGGGGGGGGGGGGGGGAGTTTTTGATTAAAAACCAAGAGGAAAAAATGTATTGGCCCAATGCAATATTTCATGGTGTCCTGGTCATTCCAAGAATCATCAGGAACAAGCTTATATTGTTATTTTAAAAAAAACTTGCTGTCGTTGTAAACTTCTCCGTTGTTTTTTTTTAAAGTTAAAGCAAGATTAAAGATGTTCTGCGGTCACATCTTGTGTTTGTGAAAGGAAGTGCACCTGCTTTGTCCCCATCAACTGTTTATTTTGTTGTCGTTTCTGAGCAAAAATGAATAATAGCTGGACTTCATTCCTACTAGCTTTCTTTTCTCTAGGGATCCATCAGGAGTGAGTTACAGAGTTTGTGGTACAATCCTGTCACCCTGTCACTGGCTGTCTTTTGGCTAGTCACTTTTTTGATCCAACCTACTTGACAGAGTGGTTGTCATGGAGAGAAAATGAAAGTGAGGGTGTGGGGGGAGGGGTTTCCCTAGGAACTATTCGGAGCTTCTGGAGGAAATCGGGAAGAGTGGGACAACACAAATATTTCTACTGTATACTTTGGCTGGTCAACAATATGGATTCAAAGGGCAAATAAAATTCTGAGCACATGTACATAGCATCTGTTGGGAACAACTCCGAGCAGCCGCATCTCTCTTTGTTCCCTCAGTTTGCACAGTTGCTGTACAATTCAGGGAAAAGGCATGCAATTTAAAGTGTTCCACGCAGGTGCTATGTGCTTGTGCTCCAAATCATGGTTTGCCCTGCAAATCTGAATCAGGATGTAATATTGTCTTCAAAATATTATTTTCTTGATAATTTACTATAACTTTTTGACTATTCTGATATTGTTAAAAAGTCTTTTTCCCTCTTCTAATAGGGCGGGAGGGATTTGTTGTTGTTGTTATTAGTCATGAAGTCGTGTCCAACCCATTGTGACCCCATGGACAATGTTCCTCCAGGCCTTCCTGTCCTCTACCATCCCCTGGAGTGCATTTAATCTACTGCTTCAGTGACTCCATCCAGTCACCTCATTCTTTGTCATCCCATTCTTCTTTTTCTCTCCGTCTTTCCCCGCATTAGGCTCTTCTCCAGTGAATCCTTCCTTCTCATTGGGTGATCAAAGTACTTGAGTTTCATCTTTAGGATCTGGCCTTCTAAAGAACAGTCAGGGTTGATCTCCTCTAGGACTGACTGGTTTGGTCGCCTTGCAGTCCAAGGGACTCACAGGAGTCTTCTCCAGCACCATAGTTCAAAGTCTTCAATTCTTTGGTGCTCAGTCTTCTTTATAGTCCAACTTTCACAGCCATACATTGCAATTGGGAAAAATCATACCCTTGACTATACACACTTTTGTTGCGAGATTTTGTTGAGAGATTAGAAGGAACCAAATCAATGATTTTTTTTTTTTTGCATCCTGTAGTATCAAACTTGTTGCAACTACCAGCTGGCTGTGTCCCATTAATTTTTACCAATATAATGCCAGACCTACCTACAAAAGTTCATGTTTTGATAGATGGAATATAGGAGGCATGGGAAAAATAAAATCATGTGAAGTTGTATTTCCTTAGCTATTTACTTCTGCCAAGTAAAAATAGGCACTGGAAAAATAAATATAAAATTGCTTTTTATGAAAGGGCTCAGAATGTGGTGAGTCATACTACTCATACAATTCACATTCTATTATTTTGCATGACTTAATCTGGATTAATCATCTCCCTCTGCTCACAATCAACAACTGACCTTTTTCTCAGTTTGTTCACAAGCGTGACTTGAAAAAGAAAGTATTCTGATGGGTGTAAGATAGACATAATCTTGCCACACAAAAACAAATTTCAGATAGCTGTTTTGCTCTATGGTTGAACCATATAGACGGGAACAACAGCTGTAACAGGGATTTGTGAGGGCAAGGGAAAGGGTTCTTTCAGCTGGTTTTCTTTCCTCCCTGACAGTGCTTGATGGTAAATTAAAGCTTTTCCTTCCTTTTTAAAAACTACTCAGCAATATTACATATACCAGCCATATCAGGTCTAAGTTGGTCCCCAATAATTTCTTTGCCCTCTGTTAGGTAAGCTCCCCGTTAGGAGAGTGAGTGTGCAGAGAAGCGTAATGAGAGTGGTGTGGAAGAAATGCACAAACCAGCATACAGGGACACCGAATAGTAAAAGTAAAAGTATTTTACTTATGTGGAAAATAGAGGTATTCAGAGTTCAATTTACAGTCCAAGTCATATACGGTTTAGTCAGTCAGTTATCAGTGTTCTCAGTTAAGGATTGATCCTTCGAACACAGTCCAATATCATATAATCAGTTCAGCACACAAAGTCGCTAACAGTAGCAAAACACACAGTAACTCATGATACAGTATCAAGCCGTATCTACCCATCAGCATCTAACAAACAGAGAGCTAACGGTCATTCTGGCTCCCTCTTATGGCTGCTTGAGGTAACAGCAACCAATCACATTACAGCAGTACTTAAAGAAACAGTACTACTCTCATGGCTTATATATTGCTGACCCAACCGTTAGCTTACATTCCTAATACCCTCCTTTCATAAAGAAGATAGAAAAGAACACACACACAAAATAACAGTGTAAAGTCTATTAGGATTTTCCAGTAAATTCCATGATGTTTTTTTTACATAGTCTACCTTTTAATTTTTCTTTGCAATATTTTTACTGCACATTCATTCAAAAGCATTCATAAACAGATATGCCTGCTTAATGTTGCTGTTAAGCAGACTTTGCCCACACTGTGTTATTCTTCAGATATACCAAATACACATTCCCAGAAATATACAGTACACCTCTAATTATCTGTTTCTGAGCAATTTAAAATCAGTATTCAGATTCAGTCTTTACAGGTGCAAATGTGTTTAATGTTCCTCTAAGGCTTTGATTATGGCTGCAGCTCATTTACTACCTATTCCAAAAGTCCCTCTTTTTTCTTACAAAATCCTAAGACAACACAGTCCATTACTTGTGCAATGTGTGGAGAAGAAAATATGAAATCTGAATCTGAAATAAATAGTTTTCCTGCGTAAAGTATGTGTACTTTTGGTACTAATCCAGCTGAGGAACTGGAATATTTATTCAGTATAAAAGAAATCTGAGAAAAATACATATATGAATACCATTGTTACATTCAATGTGGGATCTTAGCGTGTCTTAGGTTAAAGAACCTTTCCCTGGCAGAGCAAATAAGGGGTCAGCTGCCAACTATATAATTGCAAATGATGGAAGCTGTTTACAGGTGCAATCTAGATAAAAGCTGTTTTCAGCTTTGAAGCACTGTGTCTGTAATAAAACTATACTACAAAGAATAACTGCTAAGTATTACCATCTGAATGAGGAGTAATGATAGGTTATGGAGTAGTAGGCTTAAATTATGGTGAAAGATGACAGTTTTACAAAATAAGTGCCCATCTAAGTGGATTTCCTTGGAAGCAAGTCATATTTATTTCAATAGCACTCACTTTCTGACTGCTCAAAGAAGTACTACCTTAATTCAATAAAAAATCAGTGGCAGAGAAAACATATCTCATTTTCCAACCTATATCTATAAAATGGGTCTATCTGCCCAGCTCACAGTTTGATTTAGAGATGACATTCTCTCTCATCTCTTCCCTGATCCTGCATCCTTTGTGAAAAAACACTTATCAGTTTTGTCTGCCAGTACTACAGGTTTCCCTGCACACTCCTTGATAGCCAAGAAATAGAAAAAAGGGTAGATGGTAGAATAATTCTTAGAGAACAGTAATTCTATTTGACTTGAGCATTCATCCATTTAACACTGGCTAACTGGCTGAAGTAGTTATGTAACTAAATTTTTATTTTGGAGTTTTCTGGTTCTTGTCTGTAATGCATAAGCCTGTAACACTCAGAAGAAACAACTTTCAGCTTCTGAATTTAGTTTACAATCTTGGGTTTTAAGAGCCTCTACAGATATAACTTACCAGCTACAAAGTGATGGATTGCATTGAGCAGAACTACGGTAATATGCCTGAAGACAAAGAAGAAACTATTTTTATATATTTTGGCTTTGCAGAAGTAAACCGTACGGTAGGGTAGGTAGGATTAACTATCATTAGCAATTATTCTTCATGTTTCTCAGATGGCTTTATTGTGAGTATGAGGCTGCCCTTTCAAGTGCCAGATGCTGAAAATTATCAGTAAATTGCTAGAAAAGGAATTGCATTTTTCAAACGTGGTAAAGATTAGTGCAAAAAAATAGAATTGTCAATCCAGTTGGAAAAGTGCGAGTCGGGCAGCAACATTTTTTACCTTGCCTCAGTTTGCAAAATATCTGAGGTCAATAAATTCTTATAATATTTTTTTTCTAAGAGATTTACTGGATTTTGTCATAAAAATTGTTTTGCAAACTTTCCTACTGATTGTTCCTCCATTGTGGTCTCTTGCCAGTGACACACAGATTTCTAGATACAGAAGTAAGTACCAGTTACATTTGTCTGACTCCCAAGTGTTCTAGTAATGCCCATAGACATCAATATAACTAATCAGCTTTATCAAGATTGCATATTAATTAACAGCTAGAACGTCTGCCATGCTGGGATGCCCTAAGCATATTTACATCCTATTGCTACAAATAAACACATGGGGTCAATAGGTATCATCTGCCAAGCTTCTCCAGCTTCTTAGGTCACCTTCACTGCCCTCAGGACCTGCCTCTGTGTGTTGTCTTTCCATTCCAACAGAGCGGGTAAATTGCTCTTTTACACAACCATATCTGCAATGTTACCTCCTGCACTTGCAATCTTTTCTGAGTTTCAGACTTCTTTTTCCTTTTCTTTGTAACATTCATACTCTAACTTCCTAAACCTGGTAGTGATTATATCTCATTTAACTTCTCCAGAAGTCATAGCATTTAAAATAACCTCTTCTGTTACTGAGGGTAGTCAAGGCAAAGTCAGAAGAAAATAACATGAAGCGAGCAAAGAGCACTGTCTCCTGGACATGTTCCAGCAGATCATCTCAACTTGTCCCAAAGCAAACTAATGCTTTTGCATTACCAACCATGTCACATGCCTCATTGAAGTTTCTTTTGGTGGTTTCACTATGGAGATAAAGCTGGAATGAGACTTTGGGAGGCAAGATTGACAATGAATTGTTTTCAAAGCTTTGAAATGTCTCTTCATAGCTCTGCGAATGCTAAATAAGTCATGTTCTCTTTTCTTCTTTGTGAAGTCACTTGCACAAAGGAGTTCACTTCAGAAGAACAGTTAGTTGCTTTCAGCTCCTCCACTCCAAATAGTAAAAGTCATGCAAATGTGAACCCACCAACATGAGCATCTGTTTAATTAAGCAACAACATGAGTACCATGCCATGGATGAGATGCAGAGCAGACAGATCTCAAAATGGATATCAGAGTATTCCCTACACTGAAATTCTCCAAGAACACATTCCAGATGATGTTGTACATCAATACATTAAATTTTAATGTATATGTCCTGCATTTATTTCAGTAGGTTTTATTTTAAATCAATTGGTGTAACCTAAATTGGAGAGTGTCTGCTAGTAGTACTTTGGATGCTGTTATCAAACTACAGTCTTCCCATGAAATCTGAATTGGATTTACCTCAAGACTTTCCTAAAATCTTTGAAACTTGGGATGTTTAGCTCAAGTTTAGGAATCAGATACCAGCCAAAGCAGCTTGTTTCCAGGATAAATGATCCACGAAAAGAAATGGAAAGAAATCCAATGCCTTAGAAAACTGCATACAAAACTCTGTATATTAAAATTTCATAGAAAACTTTGCATAATAGGAAAAATTGGCAAAAAATATACAAGTATGCCAACTTTTTAAAAATGGCACACACAAAACTGACATAAGAGAAAAGTTGTAAAACTAAGACAAATTAGATTTTTACTGATTTGCATATTTGTATCTCAGCACAAGTTTAAATCTGAAATGTCATCCTTTTAAATACTTGAAAAGTCCAAGCTGGTGCCATAAATATTGGTCAAACTCTGGATTCTGCTGAAACAAGATTTGATTTATTATTTTAGATAGATAGATAGATAGATAGATAGATAGATAGATAGATAGATAGATAGATAGATAGATAGATAGATAGATAGATAGATGATAGATGATAGAAGATAGATAGATAGATAGATAGATAGATAGATAGATAGATAGATAGATAGATAGATAGATAGATAGATAGATAGATAGATAGATAGATGGATGGATGGACGGACAGGTATGTATGCATGTATGTATGTATATGTATGCAAGTATGTATTCTTCACTGCAGTTATAAATACAAGTACATTTTAACCTTTTGAAACAAGATCTGCTTTTGTTAGGATTCATTCAGGGTCTGAGCAATTTTAATGAGATCTAGCTAGTTCTAATTTGAGATGAAACATTATTCATCGAAGAGCTGTGGTGGCGCAGTGGTTACAATGCAGTATTGGGGGCTAATCGTGCCAATTGTCAGCAGTTTGATCCTGACCAGCTCAAGGTTGACTCAGCCTTCCATCCTCCCAAGGTTGGTAAAATGAGAACCCAGATTGTTGGGGACAATATGCTGACTCAGTAAACTGCTTAGAGAGGGCAGTGAAGCACTGTAAAGCAGTATATAAGTCCAAATGTGATTGCTATTCACATTATCCACACAATTATAAATGATGTTTAACAAGTTATGTTGGTCTAAAATTTAAAAAACCCTCAAAATTCAATTTGATTTGTATAAAAACTAAACTAGTAGCCACAGGGGTGAAATTCAGCAGGTTCTGGAGAACCAGTAGCAGAAATTTTGAGTAGTTCAGAGAACTGACAAATACCACCTCTGGCTGGTCCCAGAGTGTGATGGGAATGGAGATTTTGCAGTTTCCTTTCCCTGCCATGCCCACCAAGCCATGGCTACAGAACCAGTAGTAAAAAAAATTGAATTTCACACTGAGTAGCCTGCTTGGTAATCAAACCCAGAGTGGGAACAGACAAGGTACGTGGGTTTAAATTTTTGTTACCTGAGACAAGTCCTGGTAAGGTTGGAGTACCCATACCTGTCATTTCAAAGAAATGATATTTCATAGTAGACCTCAGCTGCCCATATTGGATAATACTTCACAATCAGGGGTGGGAATCAGCCAGTTCGCACCCATTTTGCAGAACTGATACCTAATTTTTTGGTTGAGCTCAGCGAACTGGCTCCGAAAGATTGTAGCAAGCAAGAAATTGAAGACATGTAAACACACACTAGTCTGGCCATTTTGGAGCCGGTTTGCCAAACTCAACCAAAACTTAGGTATCATTTTTGATCAATCCTACCAGTGCTCACAATATGCTAAAGGACCTTCCTCTCAGCCTTCCTCTCAACCCGAGTTCCCAGAAAAAAGCCTGCCTCAGGCTTCTCACTCAGCTCTGTGGAATAAGGCTGAGAGAGACGCTGGAAAAAGGAAGATATAACTCGGCTTTGTGAAATAGTTAAAGAGAAGTTCTCTTTCAAAGCTGTCAATAGTTGTAGTAGTCAAATGCCTGTTGAAGGAACTGGAAAGGCCCTCACAAACTCTACTACCTGTCCTGTAATGCTTACCTGCGTCTATTAGAAATATTTTTTTGTCTCAGGCATGAGTTTTCCCATCATCTTTTACAGCTTGCTAAGATTATTTTGGGGGGTTGTATAAATTTGATCTTGATATGCTGGTCTATGACTACAATAAAGATTTGACTTGACTTGGGTTTCATAGCCGAGCCTTTACAATCCACATTTTCTCTTGGCTACTTTATTACATGTCCAGAGTTCCTACCATTCTTAACTATTAAAGTGTACTGCTGCTCTGTTTCAATGATAGAAACATTTAAAGTTGTAACCAACAGTGTCTTTCTATTTCTGGTACAAATTTTTAGCCAGCACAGGCTGCGAGGAGGAGCAGAAGGAAAAGGAGGAGGAGGAAGAGGAAATTCCTTTTCCCCTGAAGCATCCATGCCATCTCCTATTTTGTTTTAAAGGGTCCCCATACAGTGTTTGCACATATGTTTTTATGTTTTATATGTTTTATTGTACGCCGCCCCGAGTCCTGTGTGGAGAGGGAGCGGCTAATAAATTCAAATTTATTATTATTATTATTTTATTAGTATGAAAGAGAACAAAATCTTTAATATCATGCCATCCAGGAGAGCCTGTTATATTTCCTATCGCTATTTATTCAACACAGGCTGTAATGAGGAGGAGGAGGAGTGTGTGTGTATGTTTATGTGTGTTTATGTCTGTGTTAGAACAGAAGTGGTATTCAGCAGGTTCTGACCAGTTCTGAAGAACCGATAGAGGAAATTTTGAGTACTTTGGAGAACCGGTAAATACCACCTCTGACTGGCCCCGCCCCCATCTATTCTCTGCCTCCTGAGTCCCAGCTGATCGGGAGGGAATGGGGATTTTGCAGTAACCTTCCCCTGGAGTGGGGACGGAATGGAGATTTTACAGTATGCCACTCCCACCATGCCACACCCATCATGCCACACCCATCATGCCACACCCACCATGCCATCTCACACCCAACAAGGCATGCCACAGAACCAGTAGTAAAAAAAAATTGAATCCCACCACCTTGTGAGAGAGAGGGAGAGGAGAGAGAGACAGAGACAGAGAGAGAACTTTTATTTTTCCTCAGTTTTTACCAGTTTACTTCTTCTTCTTCAGAACCTATGTTATGGCCCATGTTCCACTAAAGAAATAAGCAATTGGCACACTTCAGCCTGATTATTAAAAAAAAAAAAAGATTCTGTATTGCATATTGAGGAAAAGCTCTTAACTTTCTTTCCTGAACAATCTCCAACAAAAATGCATGTGACCAGGCTTCCCTTATGCATCGGACATTAACATCTGAAGAACAATATAGAACTATATATGTGCATAGGAACTCAATATGAGTGAGAAACCCATAGACAGGGACTTTCACTCTCATGAAGCTGGTCCATATGCTGCTCACTGACCCATAGAGATTCATTTGAAATCTTCAGTATTTGCTGTACAAACAGTGGGAAGGCGGCCAGCCTGAACTTGTGGTGTCAGAAAGCACCTTCTTCCTGACACCAATCCAGTGAGATATTGAAAATGAATGTAAAGGGAGTTGGGACTCCATCTGTCAATCCCTCCGTCTGTTAGTTTGTCCACCAGCAGGATGGGAAAGCAGAAAGATAAACATGCCTATGGAAAAGGCAGCATAAATAACGTTATTATACAGGACAACATGCAGTTGCCTTCTATGGCCAGACTCCATGCTCTGCATTGTTTCCTTTAGTTGTTGTTATAAGCAAGACTCTCCTCTGCATGTACAAAAGGTTTTTAAGTAATGAAGGTAAAGAAATACTTCAATAATCTCACTACTCTTAGAAATTCATTTAGTTTTCTACAAAATCCCTCAAATTATTTTACCTAAAACAGAACCCTTTGCTTATATAAATTCTACACTTATTGAACTATTAGCTTTCTTTAGGCAATTAGTTTCCCGAGCATGGCATGAAGTAGGCACATCTACTAAAGCTTTCCTCTTTGTATCCCTGATTTCACCGGCTTGCAGTTAGAATCCTTGGACAAATTACAAATCATCCATGCATTATAAGAAAATTCAGGCAGATTTGCAGTAGAATTATCAATTTTTGTAAGTTATATGGAGGGATTTGGAGCTCAGAAATTATCTGAAGAGGATTCCAAATCCAGAGATGTTACTTAACTTGGGAGAACTTTCTGTATATATTCTATGCCTTCTTGGAAATATAGCTCTTTATCTACAAGTTCATATTCATATGAGAAAACTCTATCTAGTAAGTTTTTCAACTTGCTTTCTAATATTATAAGGCTGCTTTAATTTGTTAAGAATTATTGTTCCTTGAGAGTTTTCAAGCCATAAAATGATTCCTTTACCCCTTCAGTCAGTCCCGGACAAGGTACATGAATGATGCCATTGGAGACTGAATTCTTAGATGTTCTTTATATTTGTGATATCTGAACTTTCAAATATATTAGGAAATTAATCTTTATTTTGGTAAATCACATTTTTTCAGGATGGAATTTGGTACAATTCAATCTTCTAGAAGCCACAGCTATTCACACTATAAAAGCTGGAGTGTGGAAGTCACTTATGGACCTTTTCTAATCCATCATAGATAGGTTTGGATAGATAGCCTGACTAAACAAAACAATACAGATCTACAGATCTAATTGATCTCCTCTAGGCAATCATACAGCCTCTGAGAAACAAAGTGGAATTAGGCTGTGGAATTGGGAAAAGGAAAGTCTGGATATATTACATGTTTAAGATGCAATTATTTCAGAGACAATAGTCTCTTGGTTTCACTCACTGTGCCACATTTATTGCTTTTATTTTATTTTATTTTATTTTATCATTAGTGCTGTTACTTTAGTTGAAGAAATTATTTGTAACATTCTAATCATAATGTGGATAGTTAAAATGTTTTCTATATTATACATAATAATAATTAATAATTTATTAAATTTCTAGACCGCCCCCTCTCCCCGGAGGGACTACATAACATAAGCATCCAAGAATGGTTAGATAGAGATGAGAAATAAAATAAATTAATGAATACATAAAGGTTCAAATACTTTCGAACTCTAGTATTTGTACTAAACGGTCTCTTTAATCTTAACAGAAGTTGTGGAAAACAAAAATAAATGGAACAGTGTTTCTCAATCTTGGAATCCTTAAGATGTATGGACATCTTCAGTCAGAGCTCCACACTTCTTAAAGTTGCCAAAAGTGCTTTTTCGATAGGCAACAAATTTTTCTTGTTTTTCTTTGAAGACATTTTGCTTCTCATCCATGAAGCTTTTTCAGCTCTCACTGAATGGTGGGGAATGGAAGGACTTATAGTCCTTGCAGAGAGCTGGTCCTTTGCATTCTTTTAAAGAGTTGTTGAGGCCACTTGGAGAGTTTGTCTGTGTCCTCAGGATCACCTGAGTACTGCAAATGGGTGTGGAGACTTCTTGGAACTGCTGAAAGAACTGTGTTGTGGAGCTGTGCCTTCTGCAGGATGGTGCAGAAGGCACCTGGGTCCATGACCTGGATGACTGAGAATCTCCATAAACATTTTGCCATGGTTAAGAAACACTGTTTTAGAAGATACCTCCAAATTTACTTAAGCTGAACTTTAGCACCTCTAATCTTTTAGTTAGAAATTTTGAATCATTCCACCCATTTAAAAAAAACAAAACCTTCCTCTGGTTCTTTCTGGAATAACGTTCCACTCACCCATCTTATTCCTTTTAGGTATGATTCAAAGAGCAGCATAGACTTGACTACACTCCCATGTTTATGTATTTGTAGTTCTGTATCTGTGGGCACCTTTATGCACCCATTTTAAAATGAATCATTAGAACAACACTGTGAGAGTTTGAGACTAAAGCTGCAGGGAAGGATTATGGAGTGTGCTTTGTTGAACAGGCAATTTTCATTTAACATCAAAGGTAAGGTAAGGTTATTATAATTCCCATCAGTTCTAGGAGGTCTTAAATATTTGAAAGCCAATAAATTGTCTTCCCTCTCAAAGGCATTTTTTTTGCCAGCAGCCAATTAAAGTGAGGATGGCATGGCACTGTGCAGCAAACTTTCAGGCACTTCTAAACAGAGGAAAGTACCTTGGACCACAGCCACAGGAGTAAAGAACAACAAGAACTGAACATTGCAAATTACAGCACAGCACAATTAGGTTACATAAATTTAGAGTGCAAGAAGAGCTGAGCTGATCATAAAATATGTATGTGTAAATGAAACCCATTATGAATATATGAAAATGTATAGTAGGTGTGAGCAGAAAACTGATTTGAGACCCTGCCAGCTGACCTTTAGTTGCAAACACACTGAAGACCCCTTACCATTTAACAACAACAACAGTATGGATTCGCACTCCACTTCTTTGGCAGAGCTCCTGAATCTTCAGCAGCTTTAGGTTGAACCAAAGTGCAGCTTTTGTGGCAAGGTTGCTTCCTCTCACCTCTGTTTTCTTGTAAGAATAATGCTTGTCATGCTGCAGTAAAAAAAAAAAACACCACAGTAATTTTATGGAGGGGGGGTGTTAGATATTAGCATATATCGGGATAAGTCTTCCCTCAGGTCCGCTCCTACAGCGGGAAACAGGTATTCCTCTGATTGGTCAATGGGCGTGCCTCATCCCTATAAAAGGGGAACCCTCCGACCACAGAGTAAGCTGGATCACTACTATTACTAATAAAGAGCTGTTAAGTCACGTCGTGTCCGCAGTCTGTCTCTCGTTGCCCAGATCTAACATTGGCGACGAAGGTGGGATTGAGAGACAGATAGGACGAAGAACGCTACTTCAAGAATCTCCGGATTTGATCCAGCCCAGGAATTCGGCAGAAATTCCGGCAGCCATCTCAGATCACCGCAGCGCGGCAAATTCAAACTGAGAAGATGGCGATGCATGCTCCCCCCGCTCCTTTCGACCCAGCAACCGACGAATGGGAAGCCTTCATGATTCGCTTCGAGTGTTTCCTCGAAGCAAATGAGTACACGGGGATCACCGATGCAAGAAAGAAAAATATCTTCCTCGGCTACTGCGGAAAGGAAGTCTTCAATACGGCCAGAGACCTCACCGCGCCTACTCCAATACAAGCAGTACCATGGGCGACGCTGAAACAAGCCTTGGAAACACATTACGCGCCAAAACCGTCCCGCCATGTCAGCCGCAAAGAGTTCAACATGAGGACTCAAAAGGCGGGAGAATCCATTAACCAATTTGTTGCAGCTCTACGAAGAATAGCAGCCCACTGTGAATACAGGGATTTGGAAGAGCATATCTTAGAGCAATTCATCTGTGGGGTAAGAGACATTTCGTTGCAAAAGAAACTGTTAGCCAACCCGAATCTAACCCTACAGTCAGCATTGAACAAAGCAAGAGCGTCGGAATCAGCGGAGAAATCAGCAGTGACCATACAACGAAGGGTCAACGAAACCCAGCCAGCACCGAGACAAACCAGAGTCCACTACGAAGACGCAAGCCCCGACTACGTGGATCCCGAGTTCGAGGACAGTCACCTAATGCAGAGCAGTCACTGGAGGCCTGGGGGGAAACCCGGATCCCGTTTGCCGCCCTGCGCAAGCTGCGGAGGGAATCACCCCAGGTCTACTTGCAGGTTCAGGAACGTTGTTTGTTCGCACTGCAACAAACTTGGGCACATCGCACGAGTGTGCCGGAGCGGAGTCCCTGCCTCACGGCAGCCACCCATGTACCGCCAACAGAAGCCCAACCCAGGGGCTTGGCGAAATCAAAAAGGGCGCCCAGAGAAAAATCCACAAGTGTTTACCCAGAGAGAAACTCCCCAAAGAGCTGAACGAGCGTATTCCCAGAGAGATTACTCACAAGAAAGTGAGCGAGCGTATCCCCAGAGAGAATTCACACAGAGAGCCGAAAGAGCGTTCTACCAAGACGCTCAACGAGAGTATTTTCAGGATATAGACGATGAGATAGAGTTGACCCAGAGAGAGGAGTTGCGAACGTATCTCACCACGATACATCAGGTCCGCCCTAAGCGGCCCAAAAGGCTGAAAGTCACAGTCCTCTTGGAGGGCTCACCCTGCGAGCTGGAGGTTGACACAGGATCAACCCTGACGATCATTTCATGGGCATCCATGAAACAGGCCATTCCCAGCCTCAGAAAGAGCCAACTGCGCGCTCCTGACGTCCTGCTACGAGACTACCAGGGGAACCAAGTCCCCATCGTGGGCCAAGGCACATTCCACATCCAGTTTAAGGACATCGAAGCCCAGCTGCCCGTGACCATCTCCAGCGCGCCATTGCAGAACCTCCTGGGGCTTGATTGGTTTGAAGCCCTGGGATTAGAAGTCACCGGAATCAACGCCGTGAGAAACAGCAGCGCTGAAAAGATCTTTAAGGAGTTCGAGGATGTGTTCAGCTCCGGTCTTGGTAAGTATGTGGGCAAACCAATATCGTTCAATTTAGATCCAAATGTGGCGCCAATCCGGCTTAAACCGAGACGAGTGCCTTTTGCACTCCGCCCAAAAATAGATAAAGAGATAGATAAGTTAGTGGAACAAGGAATCCTGGAGCCGGTAGATCACGCGCGTTGGGAGACACCTATCGTGACCCCAGTTAAGTCAGACGGATCAGTCCGCTTGTGCGCAGACTATAAATGCACAATTAATGTCGCGCTACAACAGAGCGCATATCCGGTGCCCGTAGTACAGCACCTATTGCACTCATTGGGGCCAGGAAAAGTTTTCGCTAAATTAGATATGGCACAAGCTTACCAGCAACTGCCAGTAGATAGCGCCACAGCGGAGGCCCAGACTATAGTGACGCACAGAGGAGCGTTTAAATGCAACCGGCTACAATTCGGCGTAAGTATTGCTCCAGGATTGTTCCAGAGCGTCATGGAACGACTGTTGCAAGGGATACCGGGAGTCGTCCCATATTTTGACGATATCTTGGTGTCCGCTGCAAACGAGGAGCAACTAAACAAAAGAGTCAGATCGGTTTTGGCCAGAATCAGAGAGAAGGGTCTCCGCCTGAAAAAAGAAAAATGCCAAATTAACGTGCCTAGCGTAGAATTCCTGGGTTATAGAATTGATGGTCAGGGAATTCACCCCACTGAAAAGAAAATTAAGGCGATCCAGGACGCCCCCACACCACGAAATCAAACCGAGTTGCAGGCCTTCCTCGGACTACTTAATTTCTACAGCGTTTTTCTGAGACAGAAGGCGACCGTTGCTGAGCCACTACACCGTCTACTCCAGAGGAACGCACCATGGAGATGGGGACGAGCAGAAGCTGCAGCATTCGCCGGGGTAAAGCGCCTGCTCACCACTGACTCACTACTTGTACAATACAGTCAGACCCTCCCGCTGGTATTGACCTGCGACGCATCGCCGTTCGGGGTTGGAGCAGTCCTCAGCCACAGGATGCCCGACGGGAAAGAAGCACCCATTGCTTTCTACTCCAGAACTCTTTCATCGGCCGAAAGGAACTACAGCCAAATGGACAGAGAAGCATTGGCTGCCGTTGCAGGTGTGAAACGTTTCCATGAATACCTCTACGGCCGCGATTTTGAACTCATTACTGATCACAAACCGCTGTTAGGACTTTTGGCGGGAAATCGCCCCACTCCGGTCTCCCTTTCTCCACGTATGACCAGGTGGACTGTTTTCCTGGCTGCGTACTCTTACAAGTTAATTCATCGACCGGGCTCCACTCTAGGGCACGCAGATGCGCTCAGCCGTTGCCCATTACCAGACATTTTGCCAGACCCCACTCCAGAAGTACCGGTATTGCTCATTGACTGTTTGGATTCGGGACCGGTTTCTTCTTACGACGTTGCAAGGTTCTCCTCGAAGGACAATTTAATAAAACAAGTGCAAACTTGGGTATGGAGGGGGTGGCCAAAGGGAAATGTGGGCCCGGAATTCAAAATGTTTTGGTCTAAACGGGACGAACTCTCCGTGTTACAGGGATGTTTGTTGTGGGGGGATCGAGTTGTTATTCCTTTTGCGCTACGAAAAAAGGTATTGAATGCTTTACATATGGGGCATCCGGGGATCGTGAGAATGAAAGCGTTAGCGAGAAGTTATGTGTGGTGGCCCAATATGGACAAAGAAATAGAGGAGTGGGTGGCCACTTGCGATCCATGCCAGGAGTCGAGACCAGCACCCCCGGAAGCGCCCGCCACAGAATGGGAGAAACCCAAGGCACCCTGGTCACGCATTCATATTGATTTTGCAGGGCCATTCCAGGGTCAAACCTTCCTCATAGTTGTAGATGCTTATTCTAAATGGTTGGATGTAGTCCTAATGACATCAACCACGGCAGAGGCAGTTATAAAGGTTCTTAGGCGGCTTTTCGCCACCCATGGTCTACCAGATCTGTTAGTATCGGACAACGGGCCCCAATTCACGGCCATGCAGTTCGAAACATTTTTAGCAGGGTTGGGAATCAGACACGCCCTCATCGCGCCATTCCATCCAGCGTCCAATGGTCAGGCAGAAAGAATGGTGCGGTTCGCGAAAGAGGCCCTCGCCAGGATGGGCCCGGGGGATTGGCAAACACGCATTGACCATTACCTCCTCATTCAACACATTACCCCGAGCGCAACGACGGGTAGAAGCCCCGCTGAACTACTAATGGGTCGCCGCCTACGATCTCACCTGGACAGGCTCCACCCGAATTATTCTACCTCGGCTCCCCCAGACTCTACAAGTAAGGTCAGATCTTTTAGAGAAGGAGACACTGTTTATGCTCAAAATTACACAGGGGGGACATTGTGGATACCGGCAAGGGTCATTGGCATCATGGGCCCTCGATCGTATTTGTTAGAGCTTGAAGATGGGCGGAATTGGAGAAGGCACATCGATCAGCTTCGAGGTCGCCTAGCACACTCCAACTTAAGGGATGAGGGCGAAAGTTTCCTGTCCACAGAAAGACAACCGCAGGGAAACTTCATCCCAGGAAACGACGACACCGGCGAGCTAAGCGGGGGACAGGACATCACGCACGCAGCTGAGCAACCCCCCGTCATCACAGCCGCTGAGCAAACCCCCGTCATCGCAGCCGAACAAGATACCAGGGAAAAGAGCATCGAAAACGCAAGACCTCCAGAAACAGAAAAAGCACCCGATCCTGCAACTACTTCAACCCAACAGGAAACCAATCCTGCAAGTACTTCAACACAACCTGAACTCCGACGTTCCTCCCGAGCAAGACAAACACCCACCTACCTAAAGGACTATGTCACCTACCGCAACGTCCCATCTAGGAGGGGAGGGGTGTTAGATATTAGCATATATCGGGATAAGTCTTCCCTCAGGTCCGCTCCTACAGCGGGAAACAGGTATTCCTCTGATTGGTCAATGGGCGTGCCTCATCCCTATAAAAGGGGAACCCTCCGACCACAGAGTAAGCTGGATCACTACTATTACTAATAAAGAGCTGTTAAGTCACGTCGTGTCCGCAGTCTGTCTCTCGTTGCCCAGATCTAACAGGGGGGGCGGAGTTGACAACCCTGTTTTAATAATTGCTTCCAAGCAAGCAATGGTAAATAGGAAACACAAGATAAAATTAACTCCTGTTGCTGAAGAAATCTGAAAGCACCTGAATTCTCAGAAGTTGCTATCTATTTCTTAGATGCTTTCAGCTCATACTCTTTTTTTGCTGAAATTTCTTTGCTCCAAAACGGCAACATTTGTTCTGGGGTTTCCCCCCCCCCCCCCTGCAGAGATCTTAACAGCAATACTTTGACTTACCTTCTCCAAAATGGCTCTCACTGAGCAGAGCACTCCAACTAATGTCTAGCCATTAAGGATTATTTGCCTATACTTTGCCTAGAAAAATATGTAGAAAGTACACTAGGCTGCTGACCATTAAATAAGAAGTCATTCTATATCTTAAAACATATGCATGGTGGTCAGAAAATGAGCAGTTCAAAGTATCATTTAATGATCCTTTTGGTTACTGACACTACTAGACAAATCCACTGTGTTTCAAGCTAGAAAACCATAACTAGATCCAAACTGCCTGGTGGCAATTAAATCAATTTGCTAATTCAGTGATTACTTTAATTGTTGCAAATATATCTTCTGTATTTTCTATTTGTTCCAAAATAAATAAATGACAAAGCAGCAATAACAAAGCAGTCATCCCAGAAATTTAGCTTAACCTCTAACATAAAGTACATTTATTGATGATGAAAACAGCTACCATATTTTTGTTTGTTTGTTTGTTTGTTTGTTTGGTTGGTTGGTTGGTTGGTTGGTATTTGTCATTTTTATATAGCCACCCATCTCACAAAACATGTCTCTGGGCAGCATACAGTAAAATATCAGAAAACAACCAAACAATTAAACAACATTCTACAATTAAGAGCACCCACCAAGTTTCCTACAGAATACACAATTATGTACATAACATAATTCAGTGATCATTTAAATCAGGAATTACCGTACAAGAAAAGTCATGGCTTGAATGACCTACTGCTCTGTTCATTTTGGTTTGGGTCAGTTTCTATTGTTTCCATTGTGTTTCAATTCTAAGTGTCATTTGCCTGTACACCTAATTAAGGGCAGGTTAAAATGTTCATTACATTTGTTTGGACTGATTCCACATCTTTTTTTAGTTTTGTTTTGTTTTAAGGAAGGAGGAGGGAAAAGAGAAAGACAGGGAATATGTTCAAAAATAAGCTCATATTTGTGTCTCCATATTTCTCCATATACCATATATTCTTTCTCCTTTACCATCTTGGTTATTACACAACTCTCCCTGATCTGGACTCAGCTGAACTTATATGTGGGTTTGTGTATACAGAATATCAATGTCTCCATATATATTACTCTAAAATATATATAGTATATTGTTCTGATGTGTTTTGAATAGATCTTTCATTCACTACTGTGCATCAGGATTCTCTAACATCTTTTTTTGTACATTGCACTTTAAAATATAACCTTTGCTTTAAAGTTGACACTTGCTGGCTCCTACTGTGCTCGGTCTGCTGCTAATTTGTCCTTGCAGCTACTAGAAACTCATCTCTGAAGCCTAAGTACTTGTATTTGATTTGGGTTATAAGCCTGTGTTTGCAAGCAGATGAGTCTTAGCTGATAGAATCTCAGGAGATGGGGAAAAATCTCACACAGAAGAAAAAAGCCTAGGATTCTCTTTTCTGGCATCAAGCTTGTTATGCGCACAGATGTTTAAATGTTATTTATTTCTAAAGAGAAATTGAGAGTTCTAAGATCTCCCAGCAGCTAGAAGTGATACTACCTAGAAACCCATAAGTTTGTTCTGTGAGAAGAAAGCCTAGAACTGACACTTAATGGCTGAGAAAATAAGTCAGCTGAAAACTCACCTAAATGAGGCTTTAGGAAATTGGGAGTGGGCTGGGGATGGGGAGAAGAACAATATTTATCAAACACAGAAAATGTAAGTTCTAAATATTGTGGGTGTAAGAGTGACAGATCGTGCAATCAGCACTCTAAGCTGTCGAAAGTGAATGACAGGAAGTGGTTGTGTGTGACGGTATTGTCACCGAGCAACTGCAGCTGCACTGCACTCTTTCTTCTTTTATCCTTCTCTTATTTATTTTTGCTTTAATTATTTATTGTTTACCAATGCAAGGAGCAGCAAATTAGGCCTACTCATAGTTTCATTTCATTGGACAGGAATAAAAAAAAGCAAAGGAGACATATTTGCCACTTACTTCTAGCCCTATTACTGGAACATGTGGGCAACTGTTTCCAAATGGAAAATACATAAGGATGGTGTGCCCTCTCCATCAATATTCTTTCTTTCAAACTAGGTAAGTATCTATCTCTTTGTTTTTAAACTCCTATTATTGGCTGAATAGGTTGACTCAGCCTTCCATCCTTCTGAGGTGGATAAAACGAAGACCCAGATTGTTGGGGGGCAATATGCTGACTCTGTAAACTGCTTAGAGAGGGCTGTAAAGCACTGTGAAGTGTTATATAAGTCTAAGTGCTATTGCTGTTGCTATCAAGCATTGAGTGCCGATGTCATCAGAGCAAGTTGATTATAAAATAATTGCACCTTTCTTTGGGTGCAAAGTGTAGAAGTGATGCTCCTGACACGTGTTCATTCTCATTCCTCTAAGTAGCCATTGTCTCCTTGGTGGCGTAAATGCTTGGCAGCATACCGTGATCCATAAAATTGGCTCTACGGATTTAAAATGCCGTGAGTAACATTGAATTACAGTGAGTAGACTCCTTAACTCATATATTTGAAAAGTTGGTACACTAACTGTCTTGTTTTAGTATGACAGTGATTTTTAAAATCTAAAATTTTTAAAAAAACTCTGTGAATGTGGCCCAATCAAATGAAGCGAGGGGAGGAGTTAAAAGTTAAATGAAAAAAGAAATGTATTTCCACCCACAAGGAGGTCATATAAGGTGAGTGAAAGGAAAGGAGTTGTAGCAAGAAAGCTATATAATCAGCTTTTGTTACTGCCTGCAGTCTGGAATGCATGTCCTTTTAAAGGGTTGCTTTGAAGGAATCGGCCATCAGATAACAGCCATGCTATCTTTCTATAACTTGGACAAGAATAAAAGAAAGAAATTATGTGTATAAAATCTCACCTCTTTTATTCTCTTTGGGCAGACCTGGAGTTTAGCTGGAAGAAATCTGAACTTTTTAGCACACAGTTGCTGATTTACCGAAGGAACATAGGTTATCCTTTGATATTCCTATTCCCATCTTTGTATGTGCGGGATTTTATAATCAACTATTCAGGGACTCCAGATATAGCAGAGAGGAAGATTTATATAACGAATTACAGTTTGCAGCAGCTCCCAGTTTGGCCTTTGGTATCTGAAGAGAGATTAAACGGCTTATTCAGACTTAGAAGTTTAATAATGCTCCTAGTGAAGATCTACCTCCTGACCCATTCAGATGCCATGCTGATTGTTGGGCCCCTTTATTGCCAAGTTTATTTACTCATAAAAATAACTCCTACCCCATTCCAAGGGGTTGAGCATTCTCTAGTTCTGTTTACAAAGTAAAAGGGCACTCCATTTAATTAGCAACCAATTAGCCTAATCAATAAAGTAGCAAAAACTGTTTGCCAATTACCTTTTGTATAAGATTGAAAACTAAGTTGCTGATAAGTGTTTCTTAGCAGTACAACAATCCAATTTAGGTGTGGCAACTTTACTATAAGTGTTTCATTTTATGCCATCTTTGAAAAATTACACAGTTAAAAGAACTCAATTGCTTATAACTGCCATAGATCTTAGTGCAGCCTTTAATTTAATCAGCAGAGACGTACTTTGGAAGAAACCTGTGGCCAGAAAATGGAATGTAAACTTTTTTTATCTCACCAAGATCTTAAATTCAAACATATGTATATATAGTTACAAAGGATCCCTTAGTAAGAAAAAGACACACTGCTTAAGTCTAGATAAAGACACATTTTGGCTCATCTCCTATGTAGTTTGTGTATAAATATCATTCCAAAATTGATTCATTAGTAAGATATGGAAAGTTTCATAGGGTTCCATTTTCATAAAGATGAATATGTAGTGCTCCAGCCATTGAAGAATTGCTTATATTTTGTTTGATAGTATATTATAGCAAGCACTGATGGTTTAAATTCTTTTTTAAAATCTAAAATACCGAAATACTCAGCACAGGTTGTTAAACTTTTTGCGGGAAACACACTTGGATACTACTGGAAGGACCATGTCCTTTATATCAAAAGCTGAGAGTGGACTACTTAGAACAGATTTGGATTGCCTACAAGGGCAAAAATACATTATGAATACATACTGTATTTTTCAGAGTATAAGACACACTTTCCCCACCCTAAAAGAGAGTGGAAACATTGGTGCATCTTATACACGGAATACAGTCATTTCTGGCCTCCCAAAGTCCCACCCCAGCATAGTGAAAAATGGACTGTTTTTCGCAAAAAATGGATGCGTCTGTGCCTTTCCCCAGTCCCCAGAAGCAGGCACTCTGCAGGCTTCAGCAGGACTGGGGGAAGGCAAAATGCCCCCATTTTTGCCAAAAATGGCTATTTGTCTGCAAAACCCGGGGCATTTTTGCCTTATCCCAGCCAGTGGTGGGTTTCAAAATTTTTTGGAACCTACTCTGTGGGTGTGGCCTCCTTTGTGGGAGTGGCTTGCCAGCCATGTGACTGGGTGGGAGTGGCTTGCCGGGCATGTGACTGGGTGGGAGTGGCTTGACAGTCATGTGACCGGATGGGAGTGGCCAAGACAATGTCACTGAATTTTTTGCCCCAATGAATGATCTACAAAAAGAAGATATCAAAAAGGAAATTTATTATTTTGTGCACTTACTACTTAAATAAGATTAAAATAAGTACACAAAACAATAAAAGAGATACTTACAGAAGGTAAGTAGCTTACTACTTACTACTTGCATTTCAAAGGAAATAAATACATATTTAATTTTACACATGTTAACAGCTGTTGGAATTGTGTTTGCACAACAGTGGAAAAAACAAAGATATGAAAATGAATAAATATTAGAATGTGCAAGAATGAATAAATTGACAATTAAAACCAAGAAGGCTTTGAATACTTTTTCACGTGAAATTTGTTTTATCAATTGCTAACTAACAGAAACAGCAATTAGAAATCTAAAAGTATGAAAGAAAACACCAATTATGAAAGGAAAGGTCATTAAAATGTATAAGGAAATATTATTAGTACTTGATCATTATTAATGTGTAGATAACTGCAGGACATTACATACCCACAAACACAAACTATGACAGTGCCAGGAAAACACACACACACACACAAACAATTTCCCCCCAAAAGACTGCAGATGAAACCAGTTTTTTTCCTTAACTCTAAGAACAGGAAAGGCAAAGCCACAGGAATAAAAACCATCAAGGCATTGTGGGAAATTATAAAGGACAGTGCCAGGAAGCTCACAGAACCAGCAACCACCTCACAATTACCTAAACAACCAGGTATCACACAGAAACACACAAAATCTGGCAAAGCTGCCTTGCACCAACCTGGCCTGCCCATAGAAAAGAAGCCACCTTGAGACACATACCATACACCAACCAGTACACTTAAAAGCAACATATTGCATCACAAATAAAACATTTGCAAAAAGGAATAACATTTCTTGTAATAAACATTCTATAAACAATAAATAAATAAAAATTCCCTAAAAATAATTAAAAACCACCAGGTTCAGAGAACACCAAAGGACCCCACAGTCCTCTCCCTCCTTATCTTTTTCCTTTTTGTCCTTCGACTTCTCCTCCTCCTCCTTTCCCCACAACCCCATCTAGCACTGATGATGTTACCTAGTTTGGTAGTGAAATGTCTGTAAAAAAAACCCACCAAGCTCAGAAAGCAGCAAGGATCCCACTTTCCCCCACCTCCTCCCTCTTTCTCCTTTTTGTCTCCTCCTCCTCTAACAGCACCACATTTGCTGCCCGACGCTGCGGCAGATTTCCTGACAATGAGAAGTGAAGCCGCCAAAGCTCCCGCCAAAGCTCCAGCCCATGGCAGCGGCGACACATTTGGAGTGAAGCCGCCAAAGCTCCCGCTGGCGCCCCTGTCCATGGCAGCAGAGGCGGCGCGTCCCCCTCCACTCGGAGCATCTGAGCTGGGCACCGGGTTACCCTGCTGCCCCCTCCTCCTCCGCCGTGCCTTTGAGAAGCCATGAGGCTTTTTTTCTCCCTGCTGCCCTCCGCCGCCTTCCTACTGGCTCCCGCGGCTCATGGCTCCTCAAAAGCACAGCAGAGGAGGAGGGGGCAGGGGTAACAGGGCTCAGCTCAGATGCTCTGAACAGAGGGGGAGGCGCCGCCACCGCTGCCACGGGAGGGAGCCAGTAGGAAGGTGGAGGAGGGCAGCAGGGGGGAAAAGCCTCATGGGGGATGCGCCACCGCCGCTGCCATGGGCAGGAGCTTTGGCAGCTTCACTTCTCACTTCTCGCACGTCCCCCTCCACTCAGAGCATCTGAGCTGGCCAGCGCGTTACCCTGCTGCCCCCTCCTCCTCCGCCGTGCTTTTGAGAAGCCATGAGGCTTTTTTTCCCCCTGCTGCCCTCCGCCACCTTCCTACTGTCTCCTGCAGCCTCATGGCTCCTCAAAAGCACAGCAGAGGAGGAGGGGGCAGGGGTAACGGGGCTCAGCTCAGATGCTCCGAACAGAGGGGGAGGCGCCGCCCATCTAGCGTTCTCCACCCCCAACCCCAAATCTCTCTGGATCTGCTTATTGCTATTGCGCCCAGCTACTGTATCTCTTTGCTGCATGACAGATCCGGGCGGATTGGGGTGGGTGGGTGGAGAACGCTAGATTGGAAAGTTAAAAGTTTTAGATGAGCCACTGGCTGGAGGGCTGGGGCCATGCAAGAAGCCCGCTCAGGCAGGGAAGGAGGGAAGGCGGGGAGGAGGGAGTGAGGATAGGAGGAGGAGGGAGTGAGGGAGTTGGGGGTGGAGAACGCTAGATGGGACACAATCAAACTTGATTCAAAGTCTTTGCCTACTGAGATCAGTGCGCTGCCATCCAAAATGCTATTACTACGATCTCTGCCGCCTGGAACTGCCCGGGAAGCAGCAGGTAAAGCTGCAGCGATCGTGGTACCAGCATTTTGGATGGCAGCGCACCGATCTCAGTAGGCAAAGCCTTTGAATCAAGTTTGATTGTGTCCCATCTAGCGTTCTCCACCCCCAACCCCAAATCTCTCCAGATCTGCTTATTGCTATTGCGTCCAGCTACTGTATCTCTTTGCTGCATGACAGATCCGGGCGGATTGGGGGTGGGTGGGTGGAGAACGCTAGATTGGAAAGTTAAAAGTTTTAGATGAGCCACCGGCTGGAGGGCTGGGGCCATGCAAGAAGCCCGCTCAGGCAGGGAAGGAGGGGAAGAGGGAGTGAGGATAGACAAGTAAGAGGGAAAGAGGAAAGAAAGCAGGAGGGCAGAAGGGAGGTGGAAGGAAGGAAAGAAAAGCAGACACGCTGGAGGGAAAGAGGAAAGAAGGCAAGCAGGAAGGAAGGAGGCAGAAGGAAGGAGGGAAGGATGGAACTGGAAGGGAGGCAGGGAAGGAGGGAGGGAGAAAGGAAGGATAGGAGGATAGGGAAAGAGGAAAGAAGGCAGGCAGGCAGAAGGGAGGGAGGTGCAAGGAAGGAAGGAAGCACAGATAAGCAGGAGGGAAAGAAGGCAGGCAGGCAGGAGGAAAGAGGAAGGAGGGAACTGGAAGGGAGGCAGGAAGGAAGGGAAGGAGGAAGGGAGGGTGGAAGGAAGGATAGACAAGTAAGAGGGAAAGAGGAAAGAAAGCATCTGAATGTACTAAACACGAGTCTTCAGGGAAAAGATGGATACATTGTGAAAACTCAGCTGTCAGTTGATCTTAATGTTATGAAATGAAAAGTATGCCATTTGCAATTAACTTGGCATAAAATAATTCATTTGCATTTAATTGTTATTATTCAAAGAATGTTCGGAAAAATGTTCGGCCCTCCAGCATGTTCACTTCATCCAATCTGGCCCTCTTTGAAAAAAGTTTGGACACCCCTGTGTTACATGGTTGACATAAAATTGTTCTTAAACTGCTGTTAACTTTATACAGTTGATATAAAATATTTTACTATAGTATTTGGTTCAGAATCTTTTTTTTCTAGATTTTCCTCCTTTAAAATTGGGTGCGTCTTTTATTCCGGTGCATCTTATAGGGCGAAAAATACGGTAAATGTGGCAAAGCTGCCTTGCACCAACCTGGCCTGCCCATAGAAAAGCACCCACTTTGAGATATATAAACCTGGTCTGAACACTTTTAAGCAACATATTGCACCACAAAGAAAACATTTGCAAAAAGGAATAACATTTCTTGAAGTAAATATATTTTATAAACAATTAAAACATAAAAATTCCCAAACAATAATTTAAAACAGATATTCTATAAATAAATAAAAATCCTTAAAAACCATTGTTAAGTATTCCACCAGCAATAATTTATACTATAACTATTTTAAGGTATTGTACCAACTGTAACCATTATTCCACCAGCAATAATTTATACTGTAACCATTTCAAACTATTCCACACACAATCATTTAAAATGAAACCATTAAAAACATTCAATACACAATAAATTACAATAAAACAATTTAAAACAATTCTATACACAATACATTTTAAAGTATTCAGTATAGAATATTTTAAAATGGTTTATTTTAATTTATTTTGGATAGAATCTTTTTTAAAATAGTCTGAGACAATTTAAAAAAAGAATCCATACACAATAAATTGAAGTAAAGCATTTTGAAATATTCTATACTCAATACTTTTAAGTAAAATTATTTTAAAAAATTCTATGCACAATAAATAAAATATTATTTTAAAATACATTAAAAAAATAAAAGAAAAAAAACCAGGTTACTTACCAGCAGGCAGAATCAGCAGCTCTCCGATGCGATGGATGGATGCAACAGGCAGCAGACAGGCAGAGAGGCAGGAGGACAGGTAAGACTGTTTAAGACTGCTTACGGCTTAGCCAGCCAGGCGAGGCTGGAGAGGGGAGGGTGGGGGGCTTTTGGCCTAGCCTCGTGGAGGCTTGCCGCCCACGCCAGCCCGGTGTTTCATCGAGGAAAGGCCCAGGGGCCTTTCCTAGGCAAAGCTAGCTTCCCGACGGCCGCGCGTTCCACGCGACGCCGGCGCTTCATCCCGGAAAGGCCCAGAGGCCTTTCCTAAGCGAAGCTAGCCTCCCGACGGCCGCGCGTTCCATGCGACGCCGGCGCTTCATCCCGGAAAGGCCCAGAGGCCTTTCCTGGGCGAAGCTAGCCTCCTGACGGCCGCGCGTTCCACCCGAGCCCGGCGCTTCGTCCCGGAAAGGCCCAGAGGCCTTTCCTGGGCGAAGCTAGCCTCCTGACGGCCGTGCGTTCCACCCGAGCCCAGCGCTTCATCCCGGAAAGGCCCAGAGGCCTTTCCTGGGTGAAGCTAGCTGCCCGCCGCCCGCACGGCCCACGCCAGCCCGCCGCTTCAGCAAGGGAAGGCCTAGAGGCCTTTCCTCGCCAAAGCTAGCCTCCCGCCCCCCCTCGCGCTTAGTTGCTTACCTGAGGGAAGCAGCAAGCTCCTGGAAGGCGAAGAGAAGGGAGTTTTGAAATGGAGGACCCGCTTTTAAACGGGTCGCCTCCAGCCCGCTCACTGATTGGCTGGACTCCAGCCAATCAGTGAGCGGCTGGCTGGGCTAGCTAGTTTAGTGCGGATGGGCGGGGGAGCGAGCGAGCTGCATTGGGACAGCAAGGGCGATTGAGCGACAGGGCCAGTGCCGGTTCCCAGAAGTTACTTCCGGGTCCGGTTACTTCCGGGTTCGGTCGCCAACCGGTTCGCGCGATCCGGTGTGAACCGGTAAGAACCCACCACTGATCCCAGCCCTGCTGATCCCAGCCCTGCTGAAGCCCGCAGAGTGCTCCAGGGTGCCGGGGAGGACAAAAACATTTTTTTCTTACTTACTTCTTCAAAATCTTAGTGCGTCTTATACACCGGTGTGTCTATAGTCCGAAAAATGCGGTACTTTTTTCCTTGAATTGTTTTTACATCTTTTTGATATGGCTCAACAAGTCATCCACAGACTAATTGACTGATTTAAGTCAGTCAATCCATTTAAGCCTGGAGATATTTTACTTAAACTGCTTTAATGTAAGCTGTGATTACCACCATACAGGAGCAGCTTAAGTGGTAAGTGTGAATATGCTTATACTCTCAACAGTTTGGGGGATCAGATTTGACTTCCCAACTAGGATTACATTTAAAATCATCCCCAACCCTGACTCCCAAAATGGAACAAATCAATCAGAAATCCAAAGACCTTTTGGTTACAAGCTGTCTGATGAACTAATTCAAAGGTCTGGAGTGTTTTGTAGGCATTGCCAAAATCTTGCCAAGAAAACTGCATGGCTTGTTTATGTACTTCTCTAGAGTCAAGACTGAGTTGAAGGTACCCTACTCCCCCCCTCCCAAAATGATATTTTATCAGAAATTGGCCTAAGATTAAAAAATAAATCATTATATCACTTTGATTTATGTTGATTGGACTGTAAGCTAAAGGAAAGGGAAACCAATCCCCTGCCTACCTTCTTTTCTTTGAAGCAGCCAAGTTACAGCCATCCAACATATCTCTTCCTATTAGTTATTACTTTATTGCCCACATTTTATTCTCTACTCTCCCAACATTTGATAACACATCCCATAAAATAAGGAATATTGGGAAAAAGCTAGCAAAAAAAAAAAACCATCCTTCCTCTTTCAGAATCCAAACTCTCAATGTTTATACATGAGAACAAATAAGTGGATACTGACTAAGGATTGTCCTAAAGAGACAATCCCTTTTGGTGATGCCTTCAGTGGTGACGCCTTCATTGGTTCAAGATAGTATCTCTTTTAACTAAAGAGCAGGAAAGATTCTGTGTCTAAAAAGGCCTTTTGTAATCTAGCCCTGCAAAGAAGCTAGAAAGTGATATTGTCTTCTACACCCTCTTCCCAACTGTGTCATGGAATTGGGACAGCACAGAACAATAGCATTGCCTTGGTGCTCTCTGAGTTGGGATGCTTTCTTGCAAATGTTTCATTACCCAAACTAGGTAACATCATCAGTGCTAATATTTCTTTTCTATTTTGGAATTCAATACAATAACATGCATCCTTTTCCTAACAGCTTGCTGCATAGACAGCAAGAGAAACAGGATATATTTTGTGATAAAGAAAATGGATATGTAAAAAAAAAAAGAATAGGTAACCCCACACAATACTTTAAAAAACTAGTTTGATGACCCGGATTTGGCACATATGCACATCCAAGGCAATGCAGCCTCAACTGGATGAAAAAAAAAGCTTTAAAACTTGTAGCTTCACAGCATGTTCTCTAATTTCACAATGTGCTCAGACATTGTTAAAAGAAAAGTGTGGAAAACTTTGCTAAAATCTTTTCTGGCATTCTTAAAGTTCTTTCTTTTTAATAGCTAGGAGATTTGTCTAAATCAATTTGCTCTGTCCATTTCTGACACAGTTGATACCCTGATGTATGTTAAATGGGGACAGTCTGACACTCTGGTTGGTTTTGTTTAAAGAACATTCCAAATTAATGGGAGACTACTGTTTATTCACCTGCATGTATCACTCAAGCAACATGAGCCCCATAAAAAAGGAACAGAACATTTAGTTTTTTTATCCAAAAAAACAGCCTACTTTTGTTGCAAGTCAAGGGCTCTAAAATGACCAATCGAGAAGCTGTAGAAGCTGTGATGGACCGATTGTAAGACTTTCGGGTGTTTTGGACCAAACATGATGGATGAGCTTATTGGAAGCCAGGAGGTGTAAATTGTCTTTCCTGCTAGTGCAGCAGAGCAGAGTTTTCTCAATATGGAAGAAAGAGTCCCTGTAGATTTGTACTCCACTTGTCGTTGCTGATTATAGGGGGTGGCACTCATCTCCATTTCAAGGTTGTGAGCCAACACTATCTGAAGATGTTTCTGCAGTCATGTAGCCAGCATGAATTCACAGAGTGCTGTTTCTTCCCCACCAAAGTGGCACCTATTTATCTGTTTGCATTTGCATGCTTTCAAACTGCTAGATGGGCAGGAGTTAGGCAAAGATGGGTAATCACTCTGTCGTACAATGCTTGGGTCTCAAACTCTGGCTGCCAGTTTTCCAGCTGACAAACCCAGCATTTTAACCGCTGAGCCATCACAACACCTTAATATGGTAGACACAAAACCCATTAACTAGTCTTTGCTTGCTGAGAAATTCCAAATCTACATGCTAGGCAGTTGTATCAAGGACAGCAAATCCATTGAACCAAATTCAGAGTTAATGCCAAGCCTTGAGAATAGGCTTCCAAGCCAAGAAGTAACTTCTATCATCACGAAAAAAACAGGATACCCTTGCAATATAATCAAGCCTATGGCTTCAAATAGCAGTGATTAATTTGGGCAAGAAAATTTAATCTAATCACAAATTTAATTTGGATGTCTTGTACTTTCAAGAACCTGACACATCTTCCTTACATCTCTTTCAGTGATAAAATAGAGCTGTAACATTTCCTATTCTATTGAAGAAAGATTGGTTTTTTGCTTCATAGACTTGTCACACTTAGTTGTCAAATAACTGAAAAAAGCAGGCTATTCAGTACTTTCAACACTACTTTCATCTTCAGAAATTGGCAGGTAAAGTCCATTTCAACCTGGCAATAAATATTATCTATTGATGGTTGGAACCAACTATCTCTGTTAAGAAGATTGACAATCTTCCTCACCTATCATATGTGAGCAAGTTGTAGCCTTCAAGATGTTGCTATACTACAATTCTCAGGAACCTGACCAGTGATGCAGATACCGGGAATTATAGTTCTGCAAGATATAAAGTATGATGGTTTGACCATCCATAACTAAAAGCTTAATATCTGTTCTACTTTTCTTTTCTAGTTTCAAAAATTGCACTTTATTGTCTGATTTATTGCCATAATAAAGTCATCAAGTTAACTATATAAATATAAATCTAGACCTAGCTCAGAACAGAAAGGAGAACTCATTGAGGAAGTAGTATCTAAAGCAATAAAGATGCAGAAAAATCAAGAAACAACATGGAAGTCCAATAGCAATAGCACTTAAACTTATATACTGATTCACAGTGTTTTTACAGCCCTTTCTAAGCAGTTTACAGTCTGCATATTACCTTCAACAGTCTTCATTTTACCAACCTCACAAGGATGGAAGGCTGAGTCAACCTTGAGCCTGGTGAGATTTGAACTGCCAAATTGCAGGCAGCCCACAGTCAGCAGAAGTAGCCTGCAGTACTGCATTCTAACCACTGCACCACCTCAGTGCTAGATATTTTCTATAGCAAGGAATTTGATGAATAGAAATAGTGTTGTTATTGCAGCTTTGATTGGTTCACATTGCTCCCCAGTTACCAAGATCTGGCCTTTGCCAAGCCTTGTTTTCATTAGCAGCTTACTTCTAAGTAGCTCTGCCTAGTCCAGCTGTTGTGGCATCACTATATTTTTTCCACTTTCTAGCCTTCATTATTTCTAAATATGCCTGCATAAGGATTTCATACTGAATCCCAGGAAAAATGGAGAAAGATACCTTGGAGAACAGATTGTGAGAAGAAGATGCAAGAGCTGGATGGAAAAATATAGAAAAAAAATACATGGAAGAGAAAGAAATGGAGTAGATAAAGATTTACACTAAGTGCCCTTTAAATTTGCCAGCCTAATCCTTTTTCCATAACCTAGTTTTATAGAAAATTTCCCTAAAGGAAAGTTGCGGTAAAGACTAAGAAAAATTCTGGCCCAAATAAGATCACATGGTATTACATTACGAGATGAATTATTGTCAGAAGCAATTATTACTTGATTTAGATTACACCCCTGGATAGTGAGGTTATTGCTAGCTCAGCATTGTTTCTAGATCCTGAAAATACTGCTGGTTCTTGGGATGTTTTTTCTCTACCTCCTCGTCTGAGGAAATCTCTTGAGATAGGCCCATCGCAGTTTTTTGAACCAGCCTGAAACAGTTTATATCCTCATTTAATAAAATTCCTCCTCATGTATTGATTCTGTGGTCCCTCGCTGTTTTTCAAATAGTTTGGTACTTGTACGAAACTATTACTTAACCCCCTCAAGATTACAGGATTGGATCCATACTCCGCTTCAGCTAGAACACCATTTAGAAATGTTGAAACAATGAGACTTAACATTAATCATAATTAAAATGAGGCTCATTTAACTCAGCAGGGTTATTCTAAATCTGACTAGGCTTACTTCCAATCCATCATCAACTTCAAATGTTATTAATTGCACTGATACTTTCTTCTGAATACTGCAGGCCGCCTTCCATGTGTTCATAAACTATCTACAGATCTAAAATACCTCTTTTCACAATGCTGATTTGCAACTTTTAATTTTCAGATTAAGTGTCTGATCTAAATGTCTGATAATAAACATCACACACACACACACACACACACACACACACACACACACACACGAATAAGAGCCATGGTGGTGCAGTGGTTATAATGCAGTGTTGCAGGTTAATTCTGCCGACTGCTAGGAATTCAATTCTAACTGGATCAAGGTTGACTCAGTTTTCCATCATTTGGTAAAATGAGGCCACAGATTGCTGACCCTGTAAACCTCTTAGAGAGGGCTGTAAAATACTGTGAAGTGGTATATGCGTCTAAGTGCTATTGCTAATAAAAGGTGTTCTCTTAATGGTGGATATTCCCATTATTTCTTATCTTGTGTTTTGTGTGATCCAAATCTATCAGAAACCACTGAGAACTGTATCTAAGATGCGTTGTGCAATAGTTGCAAGTTTCAGATTTTGGAAATCCAAATTGGTAGCCGTTGAGAATTTAGATAACACAATACATAACAAAATATACTTCTAGAGCTATGTGTGACAAGGCTTAAATAATGACCCACATATACTTATTATTCAATCCTTTAGGCTAGTATGTCATGCAAAAACTTCCAATTATATTGTATAGGTATCATGAAATATTCAAGTATTGAATAATAGTTACTGCTTTACAGAGTGGTAAACACACATCATCAGGTTTTGCTTTTGAAATGGATTTGTGCCATTCCAAAATGTCTAAAAACAATGGTGTGCTGGATGTCTAATCAAACTGATGGTCTTTTTTTAAAAAAAAAAGACAGAAGAAACCCTAAAATCAGCTCATGAAGACATGAAGAAAGCCGAAAAGGAAGAATGAGAAAGTGCCTAGAAATTGCAGAATGGCTATCAAAAATGAATGCAGTAATTCTATGCAATTCTTCACTTCACAAGCTAATATATGAATGGGTTCACCTGCATGGTGACTAGAAGCAAAAGGGAACAGTTTAAGATAAGAAAAAGAATTTGAGCATTAGCAGCCCTTTCAAAAGGAGTAAGAAAGCCATATGGATGATGATGTCAAAAAAATGAAACATGTTATGCTCCAACCAAGCTCTGCCTTTATAGAGTTGTCCCCCATGGATACCGGCAAGACAAGACAAGTGATAATAAGAAATACAAGGCACTGTGAAGATCGTATAAATCATGGCAGCAGTGTAAATAATTCAAGATAATATTAGCTGTAATCAAGATCACACCAGTTCCTTAGCTTGCTAGTTCTTCTGAATATCTAATTTCTTTCAGACTAACTGTAGCCCATGCTCTTTTTCTTTCTTTAGTAGTTTCACATTGTCTTTGACAAAACATATCCAGCTGTAGCTTGCACATGCATGTTGAGAGCTACTTTAATAATTTTTGTCAGTACGTTGTTCCCCTCTTGATTTTTCTGAAAGACAGGAATGGTCACATGTACGATTCTTTGAGCTCTGAGAGGGAAACATGAGATCATACTCTGCCAATAAATAAGGGAATAATCATGTCGTGTGAAACATGAGATCAATTTGAACAAATGATATGTACCCTCAGGTCATATTCTCCCACTCTGTTTTCTCTTCAAGGAGGTTGATTAGAGATTACCCTTTTTTTCATTTTTGCAAAGCTATTATTTTATGTGTCATTCAAACTGTGGTCCAACTTAACCACAGATTTGTGAAATCCAACCAGCATTATAAACTGTTATTTGAAGTTGATAATTTCACAAATAACTGAAGTTATGAAGAACAGCTGTTAAGTTAGTAACATGGTTGTTAAGGGAATTTGGCATCCCCATTGACTTTGCTTGTCAAATGACCTGGAAGGCAGCAAACATCATAAATATGTTACCTAGTGTCTGAATTTTGATCTGATGATCATGGGGATGCTGCAATGATAATTGTAAAAATAGCAATGGCAATAGCACTTAGACTTATATGCAGCTTCACAGTCCTTTTACAGCCCACTCTAAATGGTTTAAAGAGTCAGCATCTTGCCCCAACAATCTGGGTCCTCCTTTTACCCACCTGGGAAGGAAGGAAAGCTGAGTTAACTTTGAGCCTGGTGACATTTGACCTGCCAAATTGCAGGCAGCCGGCAGTCAGCAGAAGTAGCCTGCAGTACTGCATTCTAACCACTGTGCCACCATGACTCTTAATCATAAGTCACTTTTTTCAGTGCCATTGTAACATCGAAAGTCACTAAATGAACTGTTCTAAATTGAGGACTACCTGTATTTTATACTACATGTTGTTTTTCCAAAGTCCAAGGAGTTGGCTATATTGCTTTTTAGATTACTGACTTGTGTTTATTTGGAATACAGTTTTTTAACATATATTTTACTTCCAATACCTTAAGTTCTCCCTTCTATGGAGAGCTGCCTTGTTGTTGTTTTTTCAAAAAAATCTATTTTATATTTATTGGGGGAGGGCAATTTAAAAGACCAGAGACATATTTCTTGATCAGATAATGCAAACCGACTGGAATGAAAATGGAAAGCTAGAATGAGAATAAAAATAAAATGGTATAGCCCAAAAGAAAGTGTTCCAACCAGGACCTGCCTTTGCATTTTTTTTCTTCCCAAGGAGCCTCAATATCAATATAACCAGTTCTGAAAGTTTTCAGCCAGGAGTTTATGGGAGAATTGGTGACTTTTTCATATGCACACCTTTCACACTGAGGTTGGTAATACCTGAACAGCTTCAGTAAATCTTCACAAGATAAAACATATTTGATAGACTGAAAATTGTTTCAGTTAGAATACAATTTTTTTCAGATTCCAAAAAAAATGTGTTTGACCCAAATTGGCCTTTATAATCTTTCATGGGTTTTTTTTAATGCTTATTTTAATTAAAAAATATTCTGCTTAAAATAGACCAAAACTTGTTTTTTTTTCAAAAAAAAATAATCTTGGTGAAGAAAATAGAGGGGGAAACTGTTGTAGAAATGTTACAGCCACCTTTAAACTTTTGGCAAAGTTCCAAAGCCATTACACTGTCCTTTTGACCTAGAGACATAGCTTTGGTTCATTAAGAAAATATAGAGGCCCATTATTAAAGGAAAATGGGGAAAATACTCTCAGATGTTACACTAAAACAGGGGTCAGACTATGAAATTGTTCTGTAGAAGGATACAACAGCCAGGCTAAATTTGAACTAGCAGCCAACATAGATTCTGCTTTTCTAATATGTCCGTACTATTTTCCCATAAAGACTAGAATTAAATTTGAGCTTATTGTCAGAACTGGAGCCTGTTAATTTCAATACCATTTGTATTTAAGAGTTAATGGCCAATGCCTTTTCCTTAATTAAGCATCCTTCAGATTTTCTATTATTACCAGTTGCAGAAAATAGAGCTGGAAATTCTGAGAGATGTAATAATAACAACACATTTGGGGTTCACCAAATACATTATTGGACAAAATATTGTAGCATAACCTAATAAAATATTATTTTAGCACAGACAAAGGATATTGCAAGGCCTGTCACACATTATCCATAGTTAACCATTGCAGGGAGACTTATTGGTCAGGATTATAATATCGTGGAACAAGAAGATTAACTCATCTGTATTATTGCCATCTTGAAAATAACCTGTTCAGTGTTAACATATAGCTATTGTATAAAATTGGAACAGCATCAGAACACATTCAGTGAAGTTTGAAGAGTGTGTTTCAAACTAAATATATTTCAAATTTTACACATCTCTAGTTCCTGACTACTTTACCTCATAAGATTGTTATGAGGACAAAGTATAGGAGAGAATAATATAATTTGCATTCCTCTGAGAAAGAACATTACCCAAGAGGCCTAGAATGTTTCCTCAAATTAAATTCATAAAGAATCTTAAGGTACATTAAAAAGTAAAGTTAAAATCTTTCCCAAAGACTCTTGGAACTAGTGATGCAGACAGTATATTAGAAAGCAGGAGTGAGTTTGCTAATCAGGGGAATGCCCCACCAATGTTAAAAGCATTTGAGCAAGTAAGGTACAGGTAAAGGTTCCCCTTGCTCATATGTGGTAGTCATTCCCGACTCTAGGGAGCGATGCTCATATGAGTTTCAAAGCTGAAGAGCCAGAGCTGTCCGAAGACATCTCCATGGTCATGTGGCTGGCATGACTAAATGCCGAAGGCGCACGGAATGCTGTTACCTTCCCACCAAGGTGGTCCTTATTTTTCTACTTGCATTTTTACATGCTTTTGAATTGCTAGGTTGGCAGAAGCTGAGACAAGTAATGGGAGCTCACTCCATTATGCGGCGCTAGGGATTTGAACTGCCAAACTGCCTACCTTTCTGATCAACAAACTCAGTGTCTTAGCCATTGAGCCGCTGTGTCACTTAAAGACCAGAATTGGGACTAGCAACTTTGTCATAAGTGATGTAGTTGTTAAACGAAACATTGCATGACCCCAACAGGCTTATGACTTCACTTCCACCTGGTCTTTAAGTGAATCACCCACAGTCATTATGCAAAACATCATCTAATCATGATTTGCAATTTGACTGTGGGCTGCTGCTGCTTGTCAGAAGTTGCTGTAAAATATGCAAAGTTAAATGACTGTGCACCTTTGTAATGGTGGCAAATGTGAGGAATAGATCTAAAGTTACTTTTTCCAGAACTGCCATAAGTTTGAGTAATCACTAAACAGGGTTAAGCATGGTCTACCTATAATATTTTTCCAGCATATTACAATAAGATTTAATTTGTAGTCAAATTAAAGTCAAGTTACTGCTTAGTTTTTGCTTACTGTGGAAAGTCTGACCAAAGCAAAATATCCATACAGCCAGTCTCTTTTTTCTGTTTTCATATAACTGGATCAAAATCCATATAAAAAATATAAAATATGGGACACAGATTGTCCCCATTTTCTGGATTTGACAAATCTTCTCTTTAAAAGTTCCAAGTCTCATTCCATTAGTGATAAATTCCACTAATTTATCTCAATACCATAAGGCCGTGATGGCGAACCTATGGCACGCGTGCCACAAGTGGCACGCGGAGCCATTTGTCAGGGCACGCAAGGCGCTGCCCTGTCAGCTGGCCTGCGCGCATGCGCGCGCTGGCCAGCTGAGTTCACCTTTTTAAAAGCTGTTTTTCGCCTTCCCCAGGCTCCAGAGGCTTTATAGGAGCCTGGGGAGGGCGAAAAGAGCCTCCCCCGCCCTCCCCCGAAGCCTTCGGGATGCTTAAAACCACCCTCCGAGCAAACCGGAAGTGACTTCTGGGTTGCTCGGAGGGTCGTTTTAAGCGCTCCGAAGGCATCAGGGAAGCCTCGGACGGTCCCTGAAGCCTTCGGAGCGCTTAAAACCACCCTCCGAGCAACCCGGAAGTCACTTCCGGTTTGCTAGGAGGGTGGTTTTAAGCACTCCAAAGGCTTCAGGGAAGCCTCCGGAGAGTCCCTGAAGCCTCCGGAGGGCCTCCGGGGGTCGTGGGAGGCTCTTTTCGCCCTCCCCAGGCTCCTATAAAGTCCCTGGAGCCTGGGGAGGGCAAAAAAAACATGTAAAAATGGGGGGGTCGCGCGTTGTGCGCGCATGCGCACTGGGGGGGGTCGCACATTGCATTATGGGTGCAGCACACCCGCACTCGACCCCCCTGCACTCCCCCCACTTGTGGCACGCGAGCCAAAAAAGGTTCGCCATCACTGCCATAAGTCCTTGCATAAGGAAAGTATGCAATGTTCCTATGTTGATTCTATGAAGAAATATTTAAGAATGGTTTTGGATTAATTAATTTTCTAACAGACTGACACATACTTGAAATTAGCTTTCTCTAAAGCATCTTCCCCAGTAATGGTTCCCTGGCCAGGCATTTTGCTCTAAAATAGCTAAGTACTGCTTTTTAATCTTTCAATGAATTGGGCTCCATGGAGTTACTAGTCAGAAAGTAACCTTTTTCATAACAAAGTGGAATCAGGAAAAAAGTCAATAATTCAGTGTTCACCTTTTTAACAAACTTATCTTAACTATAAACACTTGCCAAATTGCACCTATCCAGCATAGCTATATCTAATTTTACAAAGTTACTAAAGATAAGTGATTTTTTTTCCTGACCAAATTATATCAGGATGAATAATTTTATACTATATAATTGGTGAGCTGGATAATTCAATAAGCCCATTTTCTATGCTTGACTTCCTTTTACAAGTCAAAATTCCATAATGAGGAAGACAGCTTTGTCAAAACAGCTGCCAAATGGCAATAGCATCATAAAAAAAAGAATTAATCAGTAAATTAATTAAACATTTGGTGTATGTAAAACCTGCTTTATGCTGAGAAAATGTGAATGGCCTGACAATAGCTTTTGTAACAACATATTCATCAATGGCCTCTATCGAATAGACAAGGTTTTCCTGCAGGACATAAAATCAGGTGTTCTATGTATTTTCCCCAAGTTCCTGCTTCTGCAATTCCTCTAGGCAAAATAATAAATGAGAAATGTGATTTTTTTTCTCCTTTTATTTTAAAATGTTGATTGACAATTAAGTTCAAATTCCATTTCATTTTGTATTAAAATGTTAGCAAAAGGATAACTCTATAACAAAGTACCAAAAACATATTAATTTGTACTGTGATCGTGGCGAATATCTGTAACTTGGGTGTAGGATGAGAGTGGAGGTTCCCAATGACCTCACCTGCTGTGACCTCCCCAACATAAGATTTCACCTATACAACCCACACCTGATCATAAGACCCATCACAACCCACACCTGATCATAAGACCCATCACAAGACCAATCATAAGTCCCTCATCTGATGTGACTCACCCAAACGGTGAAATCCTCTGAAGTCTGTTATCAGTTCGGTGAGTCTGCTACTGAGCGCACACTTTGTGTGCATGTGTGCCTGAGGCACACTTGTGCAGCACTAAAAAAAGGAACATTTTGAAGCTTTCTGAGCCTGCAAAGTAGAACAGAGAAGAGGGGGAATCCGCTGTGCCACGCAATTTAGATTATCTAGAAAGCAGGAAATCTGACAATTCTAGCTAATATAAATCACGCGTCACAGCTGATAGTTGCCCAGCTGATCATCGGAAATACCTGTTCACCCAAACCAGTAGTAGCCATGGCCAGCTTGCTTCAGCCAACTTGCTTGGCCAACTTGCCATGGCCAACTCAACGTGGAACAACTCATCATGACCAACTTTCCACAGGACAACTCACCGCGACATAGGAGTTACACTAATATTGAAGAAATAGTGGAATTGAATCATATAAGAGATGCCAAAGGAGGGACAAAATGAAATGTAAATGACAAAAAATTATTTTTAAAAATTATTTTAAAGAATGAAATTTAAATGTTTAATTGTCCTGCAGCAAGTTGTCCTATGGCAAGTTGGCCATATGGAGTTGTCCTGTGGTGAGTTGACCATGGCAAGTTGGTTGTGTTGAGTTATTCCATTCCATGATGCAAGTGCTGTCCCTTTTGTATGTACTTTGCAAGGAATCAAGACAACATAATTTTGGCAAAAGCAGCAAGACTGTTGGATACCTGCCTACATCTCATTCATTCTACATTTAATCAGGATGTAGTGCCAGGACCTCAAAATTATTTCTAATTTCTAATGTCATTGAAATGTTCTATTGAAGTTAACTTTCTTCTGTTGAGGATGCACTTAGCACAGTTGTGGGCTTTTTTTATTTGCACATTGTAACACCAACAACCCCTGGCAATATCATCTGCTATATTCTCATGCTGTTGCCTTCATCTCATTCCCAGTTGACAAATACTTAAGAGACTTAGGCTGTCCATGACTACACTATTATTGAAGTGTCAAAGGACAGTTTCCAGGTGTGTAAAATCTCTGTCCCACTAGGGAAATCATGCAATTCCTGTGATTTGAATGATAAGCAACAGATGGGTAAGACTTAGGAATTAGTCATGGGAATAATACATTCCTTGCCAATATAGTTTACTCAAGGATGGGTAGATAGCACTTCAGTTCAGAAACAGAGTAAGATCCTCTGATGACCAATGAAATGCCAAGCATCTTAGCACCGGTAGTACTTGACTTACAACAGTTCATTTAGTTACAACATCACTGAAAAAATGTAACTTATGACCGTTTTTCACAATTATGAACTCTATGATCATGTGATCAAAATTCAAATGCTTGGCAACTGACTCATACTTATGACAGTTGCTGTATCCTAAGATCATGTGATCACCTTTTGCAATTTTTTGACGAGCAAAATCAATGGGGAAGCCAGATTCACTTAACAACCATGTTACTAATTTATCAACTGTGGTGATTCACACTTGAACTGTGGTCATAAAAAGGGGCAAAATTCACTTTACAAATCTTCCACTTAACAACAGAAATGTTGGGCTCAGTTGTGGTCGTAAATCGAGGACTTTCTGTACATCCTCAGTAGACAGACCTGTCCAGATAGGTGATGGAGGATTAAAGGACGAATTTATGAGAGTAACAAAAAAGTAGCATGCTTTGTTCTCTGCTTCAAGGTCAAAACAACAACCTGGTTAACTCTGGAAAAAACAAAGTATTGAAATTTTTGCTGATACTGACGGTTGTGGGAAGAGATCTACTAGAGAATGGGGGACAATAAAGAAAGCCAATAGTAATTAGGAATTTACTGCATCCTTTTAAGGCCCCATGTTGAGCTTTTATCTTTGCCATCTTCTCTTTCCTAAAAGAACTAGGAATATTTATACAATAGCTAAAGGAGCTACTTTGAAGTGCCATTTGCTGAGCTGAGCATAAGTTATGATTTTGCTTCAGCCCAGCAGGAGATTCAGCTACAAAGAGGGAGAATTTTGAAGTTGTTGGCCCTGCTTTTCTGAACAGATTCTTTCTAGACTCTTAAGTGCAAGCCATGATCTCTTTCCTTTGGATAGGAATCTGGATTTCATCCGAAAAACTCTGTATAATGCTTATGATGAGCCACAATGGAACACCACTGTTTTGAAAGGGTAGATTCATGCAGGTAGCTGAACAGCCGTATGTTTTGCCTCACGTAGATGCCCTGACCAAAGATGCAATTAATAAGGTGGTGTTATGTCATTCGTATTTGAAAAAGAAAACATTGAATACTCTCAGTTTCTTTTAATTCGCCATTAAAAGTATCATTAAAGACTTTTCCAGATTCTAGTTACTGATTATAGCATGCCAGAGCTGTGTCTATTTCCTTTGCATTGCACACGGTTTCCTTCATAAGATTTTTATCTAGTAAATATCCTATTGCTAATACATTATCTATATTGCTTGTGCTACAAAATTGCATAGACATAAGACGTGATTTCTAAGTTTTTACCTTTCTTAGTAGATGGTCCATAAAACATCCAACACATTAGTTCTTTATTTTTTGGGGAGAGGAGAATACATCTTCCAGAATTCCTTTTCATGTTTCACATATAATAAATAGAGGACAAAGTGCAAAAAAAGGCAAGCAGATTTGGAATGGCCTCAACCTTCCTGTCACCAGTACACATCAGATATATTGTCATTGCTGTCAGCTACTTTACACCCTAGAAATATCCAACCACGGGAAACCTGGAAACATCCACACCCTTGGAATGGTGTGGGAGTAGGAATGGATTTCCAGAGGAAAAAAAATGCAGGCTACAGAAACCAGAAGCACTACTGAGGAGACCCTGATGACACAAACCTCCAAGTGCTTCAGCAGCCCTCTAAATCAGTGATGGCTAACCTTTTAGTCATCACATGCTGAAAGCGCATGCATGCACACACAAACCCATAATGCAATGTGTGCATGACCCCATGCATGCATTTTGCCACCAAGCATGTGTGTGTGACCCCTGTGCTCCTCCCACCCACATGCATGCACACATGACCTTCCCTGCACCCCTGTGCATGTGTGTGCAACCCCCCGCTCCCCCTACGCCATGCATGTGTGTGCCACCCCCACATATGCCCCACCCCCACACATGCATGCATGACCCCCACACATGTGCACAGAACCCACCCACCCCCGTGCGTGCATACATGGGAGACGTCCGTGGCTAGTCTTGAGGAATCGACCTGGGAGGAGTTTGACTTGGTTGCCATCGAGGATTTGGACAGAATGCGTGGACGACTGCGACCCACCACATGTTTATTGGACCCGTGTCCCTCCTGGCTTGTACTGGCATCCTGGGAGGTTACACCAGACTGGCTCCTGGGCCTAGTGAATGCTTCGTTGAGCAAGGGGTCTCTCCCGGCCGCTTTGAAAGAGGCAGTGGTGAGACCCTTGCTCAAGAAGCCTTCCCTGGACCTGTTGGAGCTGGCCAATTATCGTCCTGTCTCCAACCTTCCCTTTTTTGGCGAAGGTTGTAGAGAGTGTGGTGGCTTGCCAGTTTCCACGACATCTGGAGGAAAATGATTATCTAGACCCGCGCCAGTCCGGCTTCCGCCCCGGTCACAGCACGGAGACGGCCTTGGTCACGTTGGTGGATGATCTCTGGAGGGCCAGAGATAGGGGTTGTTCCTCTATCCTGGTCCTATTAGACCTCTCGGCGGCTTTTGATACCATCGACCATGGTATCCTGTTGCGCCGGCTGGAGGGGTTGGGGGTCCGGGGCACCGTTTTGCAGTGGTTCGGCTCCTACCTTTCTGGCCGGACGCAACGTGTGTTGGCAGGGGAGGAGAGGTCGACCCTACGCCCCCTTACTTGCGGGGTACCACAGGGGTCGGTCCTCTTGCCACTCCTGTTCAACACATATATGAAGCCGCTGGGTGAGATCATCCGTGGTTTCGGGGTGGGATATCATCTGTACGCTGATGATACTCAGCTGTACATTTCCACCCCGAACCACCCCAACGAGGCCGTCGAAGTGATGTCCCGGTGTGTGGAAGCCGTACGGGTCTGGATGGATGACAACCGACTCAAACTCAACCCCTCCAAGACGGAGTGGCTGTGGGTACCGGCTCCCCGGTTCAGCCAATTAATTCCATCATTGGCCATCGGGGGCATTCAACTCGCCCCCGTGGAGCGGGCGCGCAATTTGGGCGTCCTCCTGGATGCCCGGCTGTCCATGGATGACCATGTGACAGCCGTGGCAAGGGGGGACGTTCCACCAGGTCCGCCTGGTGCGCCAATTGCGCCCCCTACTGGACCGGGACGCCTTACGCACAGTCACTCATGCGCTGGTGACGTCTCGCTTGGACTACTGTAACGCTCTCTACATGGGGCTTCCCTTGAAATGCACCCGGAGGCTACAGTTGGTCCAGAACGCAGCCGCGTGGGTAATTATGGGGAGTACTAGGTACTCCCATGTGACACCGTTCCTGCGCGAGCTGCACTGGCTTCCTGTGGTCTATCGGGTGCGTTTCAAGGTTTTGATAACGATCTTTAAAGCGCTCCATGGCTCAGGACCTAGTTACTTGCGGGATCGTATTCTGCCCCATACATCCCTGCGACCAATCCGCTCGCACAGAGAGGGTCTCCTCCAGGTGCCGTCCACCAGACAGTGCCGAGGGGCGGCGCCTAGGAGTAGAGCCTTCTCTGTGGCAGGCCCAGCCCTGTGGAATGACCTCCCTCTGGATATTAGGAATACCTCTGACCTCCGCTCCTTCCGGGTGAAGCTCAAGACCCACCTATTCCAAGTAGCTGGCCTGGCTCAACTATGATCTAACTATATCGCTCCTGACGGGTTTTTTATTTGGGTAATTTAATTGTATTCATTTATTTAGGGGTTTTTTAAACATTGTGATTTTAATTGTTTTTATTCATCAGCCCACCTCCTCCTTGTACACGTCTTGGTATACGTCTTTGTTATATGTATGTTTTGTCTAGATATTTATTTTATGTGTTTTATTGTACGCCGCCCCGAGTCCTTCGGGAGAGGGTGCGGCTAAGAAATAAATATTTATTATTATTATTATTATTATTATTATTATTATTATTATTATTATTATTATTATTATTATTATTATTATTATTATTATTATTATTATTATTATGCACATGTCCTGCATGTGCCCCACCCCCTGGGCATGCGTGGCAGAGACCTGAAAACCAGCTGGCCGGCAGGAGGCACGTATGCATGCATGGTAGAGCTAAGCTGGGATGATGGCTTGTGTGCCCGCAGAGAGGACTCTGTGTGCCACCTGTGGTACATGTGCCATAGGTTTGCCATCATAGCTCTAAATGGATGCAAATGACCAGCTGTTTGCAAATAATATATTGCATTCCCCACTATCCTGTCAGAGCTGAAGAAGCTTCTTGGATAAGAAGTGAAATGTCTTCAAAGAAAAAACAAGAAAGTCCAGTTGCCTCCTGAAAAAGCACCTTTGGGACAACCACTGGAAAGCTTTCTATCTTGCACAATGCCATGCTTTCCCTATCTAGAATTGGATGGTAGATATTAAAAAGTACCATTGGTTGAAAGACTCTGACTCTGTAATTCTGGATAAGTGGAAACTACAGAATGTGTTCTTCTCGATTGCTTACTTTACAGATACCACCCAACCAGATTCAAATTATCAGATTGGGTGGTCTCCTGGACACCCCAATTTGGACTATGTCCAGAAGCTACTCATAGATGAAGGAACCCTTGTTGCAGAGCATGTTGCTAGCTTTTGTCATCAGCACAGAAGATCTGGCAGACTATGATGGACCAATCTCCCACAATGCATTCTTTCTAACTATAATTTATTTAGAATTTAAATACTTGGTTGATATTAATAATGTGAGATACTTTTATTTGCTTGTCATTTTAGACATTACCTTATTTAAAATAATTTTGGTGTTTATATTATAATTAATACAGGCTGTATCTAGACCTTGCTTATAGAAGTTAGTTATGTTGCTTTACAATGTATATATACACACACACACACACACGTGTGTGTGTGTGTGTGTGTGTGTGTGTGTACATTTTGTTTTTAAGAAAGACAGGTGGATTTCCCATTTAGACAGATTTTTGCTTCAACTCTCTACCCAGTTCCAGTCCTGTAAAGGAAATACTAGTTGGCACTTTTATAGCTCTGTCTCAGTAGCACAAACTAAGAAAAAGAAAACAGAAATTTGACAAGACAACTATAAACCACACTACCAAGGGTTTTAAAAATATCTACCCCTCCCCCTCTTTGGGTTACAGCTTGCACTTTTTTCTCAGTATTTCAAGTGAAGTGAATCATGTGTCACATTACAGTTTATAAAAGTTTGAGCGGTGAAAACAATGGTGATTTAGAAGTGCCCATTGTTCACAAAAAATGTACTCTGATAAATGTACTTCCATCCATATGTGGATTTCAATAATCGTGTATGGTTCAAAGAATCAGTCGATCTGTATATTCACAATGGGCAGGTAATTCTTGTTTAGTGCCCACAGTTGGATCCAGCAACATGATTGTTAAATGAAGAAGTCACTAAGTGAAACTGTAACTGTGCTTGCAATCTTACTTTCCTTTATCTTGGAGACCTGCAAAGATCGTAAATAGAAGGATTGGTTGTAAAGTAATTTTTCATCACTGTTGTAACTCTGAATGGTGGCTAAATGAGGTAGTGGCTAAACAAAGACCTGTAATATTCATATATACTTCAAGTTAGTGAATTATTCCAGACAGCACTGCTTACTTTTGAATAGACATAGATAGTGTTGAATTGCTTATCTCAGGATGACATTTAAAAAAGAAAATCAAGAACACATGAGGGACATTGAGTAATGGAAGATTTTCCTTTTCACAAATGGCTGGCACGATTTATAGGCAAATGAAGTAGATAGTGAATGAGATTTCCAAGACAAGCATTGCACAAACAAATACTATAAACTTGTATATTTTATTAAAAAGACTACTTTAAAAAGTCATCTAGCTGTAATGGAGATCAAGAGACATCTTCAGTTGACTCATGCTTAGTCACAGCTTATCTGAACATCCAAGATTACTATTTTAAGAATTCTATCCTTTCTAGACAAAGCATACTTAAATTGTTGAAGAGAGGATGGGATGGGATGGAAGGAGAAGAGGGGAAGGGAAGGGAAGGGAAGGGAAGAGAAGAGAAGAGAAGAGAAGAGAAGAGAAGAGAAGAGAAGAGGTAAACTATTTTAAGTTAGCTGTGATAGATGTAGCAGTGTACAAGGACCAAAGAAGATAAGAAATTGTATATAAAATGTGATAGACTTGAAACATATGCAGTTGCATATTAATGATGACATCTGTTATGTACAACCTAGAAATCCCTTAACTATGGAACACCACATAAGCACTGACAAGAGATTTAAAAGGCTTCCATTAATTCGTGATGGCAGCAATTAGCAAAGAGGGTGTTAATGCTTGCTAGTGCTCAAGCTGTCGATTTCTGGCAATTTTTCATTGTGGGGATTTCTTTTAAACTTTCACTGTGGCTTATCTCAAACATAGGAGTGCATTCAATCTGGAAATAGCTTCTCCCGCTGCCCTCCTTCCCGTTCAATGAGATATTTTAGAATATATACAGTTTTCTGGACACCTTTCCAAAACCATCATGTTTAAAAATAGTAGTATATACTAAATCGGCCAATTCACTGCAGACTAGGAGAGTCAGTTTGAAATCTTAAATTCTTATTTGCTTATCTTAGATATTTAAATCTTAAATATTTATTTGCTATCAATAAATATACGAAAATGTAATCACCATCATCATAATGGGCAGATGGAGAAAGACAGGTGTTATCCACCAACTGTTTGTGCACTGCAGCAGAAACAGCCTACAGAGAGTCAGTATTACCTGAAGAACTGACAGCCTCCTGCCAGGTATGATTTAAAAATCCAGAATTGTTTATGAGCATATGAAAGGCCTCACTTCACATTCACTGAGGTAAATTTCACAGGAGCTTTTAAACTAGTCATGTAGGAATCCACAACTAGCTGTTATTTCCAGAATTATTGTATTATTTTGCAAAATCAAAACTGGGTTTGTCACTGGGACCAGAGGTTTACTCTTCAGAGCTTTCAGACTTATGCTGGAGCCCATCTTCAGGGTATTTCTCTCTACCGGAATATGTGCTTTGGGCTATTCTGTAAGTTGTATTTATGTGAAGCCTTCCTATTGGTTGATTGGTATGTTGATGGCTGGTGATTGGCTGCTGTTCTGCCAAGCCCCTGGCTCCTAAGTACCTGATAAGCTGGTAGTAAACCAGTACTCCTGTTAATGGACAAAGGACCCACTTCCCAGGTTTCAATCATTTCCCTGGCTATCTTTCTACTTGTATGGCCAACAATGTTAGAAGCTGCAAGATTGAATGCATGTCTTTATTCACTGCAATGTGAGGCTATTACAGGGGTGGGATTCTACTGGTTCGGACCAGTTCTGGCAAACCAGTAGCTCCAATGATCAGCTGGGAGTGAACCAGTTGTCTCCAATGAGCAAGTGGGCCCGCCTGCCGCCCGCCACTGCAATTAACTTACCTATATCTTCTCAGTTGAGTCGTGCAACAGAGCGGATTGCCACGCCTCAGCTGTTTTTCTCCACAGCAGTAATGCTGAAGGTAAATTTTCTCCAAACTGCACATGCACACAAAGCGTGCAATCACCAAACCGGTTGATAAACTGGTAGGATCCCACTACTGGCTACTAGTGAGTTTGGGTCTCCTTGTCTGACCGCTCGCTTATGTTCTTGCAACCTAGTGGTTAGCTTCCTCCCTGTCTGTCCTATATGGTCACAGGGGCAATCTATGCCGGACTGAGTGAGTATTAGGGCAATGGGGCACTACTGATTTTAAGAGAAATCTGATTCATAATACATGTTGGTATGGTTTTGTCCTAAACTAAATCATAAACCTGTCTCTTCTATGGATTCCACTACGGTGTCAGAGAGCATCTGTACAATTCCAGGGAAAGATGGCGCTGCCAAACTCATAAAGGTACAAATTAAAAAGCTGAAGAAAAAAAGGCATTTAGAGAGCATGTTCTTATGATGTGAGAATAGGCATTGGCAAGTCTTGACAAAGGTAAATATTTAAGTATCCACAAACTGAAACCAGTTTTAACAGCTGATCTAACATCATATACATTTCCTGCCTATCTAAGCACCTCAGCCACTGTGGATTTGTATACCTTTCCCCACATTTCCTCAGTTCACAAATATAAATTGTTGTTAGAATTAACAACATTTAACAGCCCTACTTTTAGAATCCCCCAGGCAAAATTTCTGTTTTTTAAATCCAACTTCTAATTTAGTATTTTAAGGTTTGTAATCACCATTTTTAAAGTTTGGAACTGCATGTTTTGTTTTGTGTTTTAGATTACATAATGCAAGTGGTGTTTCATAAAGTTTATAATCTGTTTCAGGGGATGAAAACATGATTAAAACATGCTAGGCTGAAGAAAATCTATTGTACCTCATATACCTGACAATTGCATTATAGTATTAAAATTATCACAGATAAAGACGTTAAGTGTTCAGTCCTATATTACAGTTAGTAGACAATAAATCAGTTCTAAAGTATTACTTCTGAGTGGGGGTATAAAAGAAATCTGTCCCTGGATTATAATGTGATATGTCACAGCAGAATTTTTTGTGGCACCAACAGACACATAAATCACAATTCAAAAATGTTCACAAAAATTATGTATTGAAGAAAATTGAATGCAAAAACCCCTCATGCCTTTAGGGAAATGTTATGCCAAAAAAAAAGCTTATATTTGGGGAGTTATATAGGAAAGATTTATGTGTATGATTCTTACCAAAAATGTTTATTTTGGATAAAGGTTCAGATAGTAGCTAAATATGGACACGAAATTCATTTGCTAAAGAATCTAAGTTCAATTTTGATGCAATCCATTAAAAAAATTTCAGAATGAGCTAGAACTGAATGAATTGTGTATTGAAATGAACAGGATACAGTTTGTTTGATTTATTCCTATGTTAATGCGTGAAACAACATTGCATTAATGCTCTATTATTGAAAGTGATATGATTCTGATAGCTGAGGGATAACTGGATTATTCTAGATAACTGGAATAAATATGATCTGATAATCTTTCCAAATTAAAATAGCCTCAGGGGGAGGGGAATCCTAAATGCTACAGTGTCATTTCTATGATTATAAGAGTGGCATAAAAATCATTCAGAATTCACTAGTCAGTGGAAGTTTTATAGTAACTTCATACCTGAAAACAGAAAAAAGAGTCAAATAATTGCTCAATGCTAAGATTCTGATAGCTGAGGGATAACTGGATTATTCTAGATAACTGGAATAAATATGATCTGATAATCTTTCCAAATTAAAATAGCCTCAGGGGGAGGGGAATCCTAAATTCTACAGTGTCATTTCTATGATTATAAGAGTGGCATAAAAATCATTCAGAATTCACTAGTCAGTGGAAGTTTTATAGTAACTTCATACCTGAAAACAGAAAAAAGAGTCAAATAATTGCTCAATGCTAAGATTCTGATAGCTGAGGGATAACTGGATTATTCTAGATAACTGGAATAAATATGATCTGATAATCTTTCCAAATTAAAATAGCCTCAGGGGGAGGGGAATCCTAAATGCTACAGTGTCATTTCTATGATTATAAGAGTGGCATAAAAATCATTCAGAATTCACTACAGTCAGTGGAAGTTTTATAGTAACTTCATACCTGAAAACAGAAAAAAGAGTCAAATAATTGCTCAATGCTAAGACTGTAAGATGATCTTGATAAAACTATTGATGCTATGAAGATTGGAGTTTTGATAAATGTATGCGTGTCATCCTCAGAGCAACTAAAAGGAAGCAGGAGATTAGCTCAGTCAATAGTTTCCAAATAGAAAAGCAAAAACACTTAGACTTAAGCTCAAGGCAAATGAAGGTATTGCTATGTCTGTGCAAATTCCTAGGATTTATTCTGTCTCTTCAATCATTCCATATTCCAAGGAAACTTTAAAGTAAAGTTAGCCTGGGGGGGGGGGGGAATTCAGCACTTTGCTAAACTATAATTCCAAACAGACCTAAAGAGGAAATGAGTAGAAAACATGTGTGTTTGTTTATAATTGTCCATGCAGGAGGTGCAAAAAAAATCCTGAAATTTTTCCTGCTCCTATTAATTGAGAATGAAACAACTCAAAAGCCTTTGTATGAGTTCATGATTTTTCATACACATCATAACTCCAGAAAGTTCTCTGATTTAGCCACAGATTTTTCACAAAGTGTTTATATTTGGAATTAAGGATGGTATTCTTTAAAACAGACTGGCTGTTTTCTAACTTTACTTATATGGCATTTGTACTAAAATGACATTAAGCATCACCTGCCTTTTCACAACTTCTCCAAGTTAATCAAAGTGCTATATCAGTGTGATCCACCTGATATAGCTAGGTGTTTCAAAAAAGAGTTAATGTAAACTGTACATTTAAAAAATAAAACAGATGATTAATTGTTTTTGCTTCACAAGTCTCAACCTTTTCCAAGGAGTTTCATCTTCCTTGTTTTTAAAGTGATACTTTTCATTAGAACTTATTTATCTAATGCAGGGGTGTCAAACTCATGTCGTCACGTTGTCATCCCATGATATATCGTTGGTTTTTTCCCCTTTGCTAAAATGGATAGGTGTGGCTAGTGCATGATGCATTTGGCTGGCAGGCCACGAGTTTGACACCCCAGATCTAATGCCTTTAAACTTAGATTATTGCAAAAATAATGAATACAAGCAAACAAATACTGGCTTCAGGAGCATCTCCAGGAGCTGAGTCTTCCAACAAAATGACAAAAGCAGCATTGCAACATGAAAATAGGAAGATATCACAACATGTATACAAAAGGGATAAAGCTTGCATTGCAACGATGCAATGATGCTTCTGTTATATCACACACACACACAAACACACACCTCTTACATATGAATACTCTGATTGGTTCTCAGCATTATACTGAAGAATTATAGGCACACCATAACTGGAATTTAAAAATCTGGATAATCATCAAATGGCAACAAAGAGTTATGCCTGTGCCTTGATTCCTAGGGGAAACTGGAAGAAGATGATGGACTGAATATTAAAAGTTACCATCACTTCACTTTTAGATAGGGTGCTGTCAGAGGAGGTGAAGATGTGCCCTTACTAGAGCCAGCAATTCTACCAACTTTCTCTTCTTGGGATGGCTTCTTTTGTTGATGTGGATACAGATGTAGACTATTTGGATCCTTTTCAATCAGCATTCAGGCTTAAGTATGGAACTGAAATGGCATCACTCACTCTGGTAGATTATCATTGTTGATGTAGTGCTACTCCAAACAATACTTGTTGTGGTGGGCAGCTTCAGTGAATTTTCTTCTGTGCCATTGTACATAGTTTTAAGGCCTTTTTAAGGGATTAAATGTGTTTAAAGTAACTGCTTATTCTCCATTTTCTCAGTTAATATATTTTTTCCCTGCATACATTCATTCTAGACTTGCCTTATCATATTTTGAAGCTAGCCACCTGGAGGAAGAAGGAGGGCTGGTGTGAATGTGCAGATTGGCACCATCGAGAGCAACATTTTGTAAGAAAATCTAAGTAAACCTAAATGGTAGAAATACCTAATGACAATCATGGTACTGTATACATTTAAGCTGGAGAAATTTATCAGATGAATGACCTCAGGATGAACTGTATCAAAGGAAAGTACTGTATCCCAAATGGCCTTATATAATTTCAATTATCCTTCCAAGCCCTAACTAGAGATGCAGAACTCGAATAGAATTTGGATGTTACAAAATAATCTAAAGTTGAATTCAATGATGCAGAGTTTCTCTTTGTCCTTCACAATTTTCTGTCGGCTCTGGTGATATTTTGCAAGGGAGAAGTACTACCCATGAAAGATCAGGTTCATGACATTTCTGTCCTCCTGGATTCATGGCTACCTTAACTCAGGAGACAAGGTGCATAGACTCTTCGTCAAAAGTGCCATCTCACACCTGCTATTTGGTCTGCCAGTCTGCCAAGAATCCTGGGGGGGGGGGGCTGAAAGGGAGTGGGAGTTCTTGGGGGGAAACTGAAAGTTACAAAAAGTGAAAGTGCTTTGTCAAGATGGTGTTCAAGGTCATCTTGCTATGAGAAGAAGGCAGATGCGAGCCAGCCTATAATTAGATGACTGTCTCAAAAACATCTCAAATGGCCTTCAAGATTGATCAGATCATGGGGGGGGGGGGCCAGCAACCGGATGTGCCTGAGCAGGAAAAAGTTTTCACTTGGGGAGTTAGTGCATGAATTTCACTTCTGGCTTTCCACTACTGCATTTCACTTGGCTTGTAGTAAATTATGCCTTTCTCAACGCAAAACTGTTCAGTATCATTTTTTTTTACTTAGAGACTCAAACTGAGGCAGGTCTGTATGAATTGATACCAACAGAGAAGAAGAGTTTGCTGCACTTCTTAAATACCACCAGAACTGGTGTTGCTTATTAGGAAGGGCACAATTCATTTTTTTGCAAAGACTTTCATAAAGCACCTTAGCTTGGCTGTGTCTTTTGCACGGAGAGCCCTTGAATTGGGAGTATTCACCATCTTTATAGATCAATGGTAACAGTTGATTTTCAGCCAGCTCTGTCTCAACAGTCTGTAGTTCTTCAAGTGGTGATTTGTCCAGCAACTGAGGAGTGAGCTTTCCTTGTCAGTCTCATATCTGAGTCAAGCTCACCATAGCAAGTTTCCTTGGGAGGACCAATTACAGCTCTATCTGGAGGGGGAAACTGTTATGTAGACCAGATCAGGGATCAAATTCACTGAAAGTCTAAACTACTTTGAGAATGACTATAAAATCTTGAAAGCCTGATTGTATTGTACCTCCTTCCACCTGTTATGTGAAATGGAGAAGCATCTCAAGAGATGTTATTTCCTTCATTGTTTTGGAACAGAACTTGCATATCACCATCAAAGTCATCTTTGTTACTTTTGAAGAGTCCTTGCTACAGTGCCTTTTATCCTAACAGCCATTGATTTGGGCTACTATATGGTCTTCTATATTGGTTTGTCTTTGACGACTCCCCAGAAACTTCTGCTGGCATTCAGAATTCAGCAACCTGCATGTGGATTGGTGCATGATGACATGACATGTCACACTGATCTTTCTGGACTTGCAATGGTTTCTAAAAGATGTCAGATTGCATGTCAGCTCTTAGTTTGCTATTATTAATTCATCCTCACAGTGGCAACAACTTAATTAGAAGGGAAGGCTCTTCTGTTCAGAAGCATATACCTTTTCCTGCCAAGGAAACCTTATAATTTGTCAAGATTATAATGCATTGATTTCCAAAATTCTCAGTGTGTATGCATCATTGCAAATCTCACTATGATACGTACAATTTCCTATCTGCCATGGTGAGGAGGAAAGCAGGGAGGTTTGTAACATATGCATTGACAACATAAAGCAGATATTGTACAGTAGCTACGACTATACAATTCTACTACTCTGTATTCTGTGTTTGTTGAGACTATTGTGTTGCAAGTACCTATTGTAGCATGTACACGATGATATTATCATATAGTGTCACTTTGCAGATGCTACTGCTATCAGTAGTCTTTACAGAAATTGAGAGTCCTAAGGTACTAAGCACAGCCTTTTGAATATGCTTAATAGTGTAGTAAAATCTGCAAACTGTACCTTTTCACTGAAATTCCTCCTAAACTCTCTTCTTAAAGGGACCTTATTCCATCCTTTTCAGCATAACAGGGCTCTATCTATGCCACTCATAAATGGGTGCTGCTATATCAGTTACATTCTTGAATGCCATGGCCTTTGAAAGTGTGTGGAAGCCCTGGGGTGGCAGAGCTAACAACAATAAATGTCTGGCTTCCCACTGGTCACTCGTGCTGTTTATGTATTTCTCAGATAATCTCTATGGCATAGAGCTGGAAAACAGCATTGCCTCTGTGACTGCTGGAAAGCTGCCAAATTGCTTGCAGAACTAAGATTGTCATGGACATGGCAATGAACAAAGGTTGGCTGCCAATACATACCATGTTGAGGATTTGATGCTCAGTAATAGAAACAGAGCACAACTTCCTAAGCATTTTCCCCTATTCTGCATGTCACAGCATAGCTTCCTAACTAAAGCTACTGTACAATATCTGGGTACCAAATCCATCTCACCAATAGATGCCAATATAAACCCTACTGAACTGCTTAGGTTTTCAGGATCTCAACAACTTTGTCCAGCCACAACTTTCTCTTAGCTCTCCTTCCTTCCTTCCTTCCTTCCTTCCTTCCTTCCTTCCTTCCTTCCTTCCTTCCTTCCTTCCTATATTGTTTTTTAATTTGATTCTCATTCTCTCTATATCACCAAACTACATTAACATAGTTCTTTTGGTCACTCACTTATTCAGTGTTCTTTCATTTACTCATGATCCCATCTCTTTTTGTTTGACCATACACTAACTCATACTGAGCAGACGTGGGTTGCTAATTTTTTTACTACCAGTTTGGGCACACTTCCGCATGGCCCTCCAGCCACTGCTACTACTGGTTCAGCTGATCCAGGCCGAACCGGCAGCAACCCACCTCTGCTCAGAATGAGTTAGTTAGATTTTGACCAAATTCAACTTATTTTTCACTTGACATACCTCAATACACATGCACCTCATGCACACTTCTAGACAACTTAAGACAACTTAAGTGTGCTGAATTGTGCTCTTTTGTACATATACATGATTTTCTGTTTATTTCAACAAACATTCACTCCAACAGAACATACTTATCATGGTCTACTAGCAGTAGCATAACTAAAAAATTCCTCATCTGAAAGAGAAGAATATTTGTAGCTAAGAGTTGAAATAAGAGGTCCTTGGTGCTCTCTGAGCTTGGTTGTTTTCCTGCAGAGATTTAATTACCCAAACTAGGTAACATCATCAGTTTGGGTAATGAAATGTCTGCAAGAAAACAACTAAGCTCAGAGACCACCAAGGACCTCTCATTTCTTCATCCATTTTCACATCTTTAGTAAAATTTCTACCATGGTAAACAATTCATCTATTTGCTCTAGTTCCTCATCATTTATGTCAAACTTGCAATCATCACTCCATTTTCTAAGTCAAACACAATTATCTTTGTCTTTCCTACATTAATTTTCAGAGTCAGTATTTCTTCTTGCATTTCTTCTTATATCATATAATGTATCTAACAGTTGGTGCAAATTATTCAAGCTTTCAGCCAACACAACATTGTTTCCATATAAAGTACATATACATTGAAATCCCCAATAACTTGCTTCTAATGTCACCACAAATATCCTTTATGCATTTTTTTACAAGTGTATTAAAGAATGAAGGAGTGTCACACCTCCTTATTTTATTCCCTGTTTAATATTGAATAATTTGCTCAGCATTCCATATTTTTCCACTCTGCACACTTCATAATTTAAGACTATTTTTGTTATCATACTTCCTCTAAATCAACTAATGTAAAATAAACTTTCTCACATTCATGCTATTCTCAGTGACCTACGCACAGAGTCACAATACATTTCTCTCTTTTTTGTTGTTCATTGTCTCTCTTGTACTATTTAGGTCAGAATTCTGGCAAAAAATATTTCAGGTACAGATAGCAAGAAGTTTATATTTATTCTTGTTCCTTCTCTCTTTAGATAGGAGAACAAGTGTTCCTCAATTGTTAGGGACAGATTAAGTCATCACATATACATTATGGTTAAACAATTTGTACATATGCAAATTGCAGCCATGTATTAACATTTCTCCAGTTATACCAACTATACCTCCACCCATCACCATTTCTCACCGTGTTTATTACTTCTTTTCATCATTTCTTTTGTATTGTATAATAACATTTAAAGCATTTGTTTCAATTCATTTTTTCTATATATGCCAACGTTCCCATGCAAATCTTTAAATACACCTTCCAGCACTTTATTTTCATCGCAAACTGATTTCATCCCAATTTCTACACTTTCATTATTAATTCCATTCACTCTGTGGGAGGTTTCTTACTTAGTTCTTTTCACCCTCTTCCAAATAGATTTTATTTCCATCAAAATCACTTTTTTCTCTCTTTTAATCCTAATTATTTCTTGTTCTCTTTACCTACATTCTTTGCAATTAAGCTTTCATTTTTATATATCTATATGGTGTCTTGCTTTCTATGCACCTTTACAGTATCTTGTTTTCTATGCACCTATACAATATCTTCCTTTCATCCTCATTTTTACAGCAATCATTCTTTCATGTATTTCAGCATTTTTCATTTCATCATTCTACCCACGCTATACTTTTTTTTTATATTTCTCATAAAGATCACTATACATACTTTTGTGATACTTGGAACCTAATTATTTTCCCCTCTGTTCCTTCCACATCCTTTCCTTTCCATTCATTATCCTTATTCATTATAAGATCCTATTCGATGCAAGCGGGAATGTGTAATCTAGGGATTACCTTGCAAACCTACATCCCACTAACTAAGAGCTATTTGAGGTATATTGGCACTTATTCAGAAAGACTAAACTTCTTATAAAATGGATAAGCAGGAGTGATGTGAAGGAGTTTGAAAATAGTTGACGTAAGGCATAGAAACTTTTTATTTATAATTGTCAATTAATAATTGATACAGATTAAAATCTAGTTATTGATAATTATATTAAGCCCAATGCCTAATGTTTACATTAGTTCTACAGCTCTTTTGTGCACTATCTGGAATAGATACGTAATAGATACTCCCTTTGAATATCTGTCTATTTATTTCAGCTGAAAGCAAGTAACATTAAAATAATCCAAACAAAAATATAATATTGGAATGGAATGGAATGAAATGGAATATCATATCATAACATATCATATCATTCTTTATTGGCCAAGTATAATTAGACACACAAGGAATTTTTTAAGGTGCATAAGCTTTCCATGTACATATAACAATGGTGATAGATATTAACATAGTCATTGTAAAATATATTTATTATAAAACATTAGATACAAGACTTAGTGATAGTCATGGATATTAAATAAGCAATCAACATAAATCATACATAGTATAGTACTAGTATAATATAATAATAGCAGTGAAGCTACTGTTGGAAGAAATGTCCTTCTGGGTTCGGCTCCAAGTGGGGAAAAAGACACTGGAGGCATGGAGGCTGCTGGTTTAATTGTGGACAGGACCACATGGATTGAGTCCTGAACAGAAAAGGTTATCACATGCTTCAATGTTGGGGAGAAGAAGAGAAGGGAGGACTGAAATGCTGAGTCCCTGGTTTTATGCTCTCTCTGGTCTTTGATTTTGAGCTTGTCTTCTGATTGGTTGTCAGACTACCATGGGGTCATGCAGAGGCAACTCTCTAGGCTGCGTTTTGAATCCAGGTTTGGTTGAGTTCTCAGATGCCATGTGGTGAGTTGGGTAAAGGGCCAATATTATCATGCCTTAATCCCATCCCCCTGGAGCTGAAGGGGAGAACTCTTTATTATGGAAAGGGACTGGCTTGGCCACCTTAATGGCCCATTGACAAAGTGGGTGGAGGCAGGAAGCTACAGGGAGCTATTCTCAATTTAAAACATGTTTCTTCCTTTTCACATCCAGGGAAATATAATATTCTGCCTTTTCAATATTTCCTAGGATATTTCATTTTTCTGGGAGAGGGCTGGGTGATAACTTTCCACACTACTTACAATTAAATTCATTGGAACTTTAATATAGTGAAAAGAGTATGTTATCTCAAGTGAGGCAATATACACTGTTGAATAGAATTTGGCTACATGGTATGTAAGACACTAAAGTGCCTATTTGAAAAATAGAGAGAATAGAAGTCATGTGAAGAACCTGGAAATGTGGTTAGAAAAGTGAAATAAGCTTAAGTTTCTCTACAAAACATGCAGTATGTCTACTTGTTTCAACTGCACCTGACCCCAAACAAAATGTCTATTCCACATAAAATATTTTATTAAACCAATTCTTCAAGAAGAGAGAATGTAGACACTACGGTGGATCCAGGAAAATGTTCTTTGGCATCTCAACAATTCCAAGGTAGTAAAATAGTTCATCAATGCTATCTTAATATTCACCAAATAGGTTGGACACTAGATTTAAATTGCTTTGCATTTCAGCATCAGAATTTCTTGTTTAGAATGTCTGTTGCTTTTTCATATTGTATATTGGTAGCAAGTGCTCTGACGAAAGACAATAGACTAGCAATTTTTTCAGACCTCTTTTTTCCAAGTCATCTGATATTCATCAAGAAAATTTAAGAAAGCCAAGTTTATTGGACAAAAGTTTAGCTTAAATCAGAGACCTCAGCTCACTAACCAAGATCAGGTTTCCAGTCTCCAGCTGGAACTGCATTTAACACATGCATGGAGTTGCTCTCAAAACTTGAATTGAACTTATTCTGGTATGTTGTTGTTAGAATATGGGCCTAATTGGACTCCACAGAATAATTGTACAAAACCTGGCTGCAAATAATTTATGTAAACAAGAACACATAATCCTTTTCAGCAAAAGAAGTTTGCAGTTCATTCAGAACCTACCTTTTATAAATGATATACATTTTTTTAAAAAAAGTGCTATAGATAAGAGAAGAACTCAGCTTACCTCGTCCTCTTACCCATGGTATAAAATAATTTTTAACACTTCTCTCTACAATTACCCTGAATTTTATATCTTCTTAATCTAGATCTTTTAGAAAACAGCATTCCTTTTTTTACAGAAGACTTCTTGGCACATGTATTACATCCTGATATGAAAATTGTCATGCTAATGTAATTCCTTCTATTGTATATCCATTGGTTTTTTTTTTGTATTTATTAATGTTAGATTGTGAAGAGTTGACTCAGCTTGAGATCTTTATGCTAACTACTCAGAAACTCCATATTCAGTTGAATGTAATAGTATACTAAGGTTTGTTTCATTTATAGTGAAACACATTTGTAAGGTTGGAAGAATGACCATTAACAACATGGATTGAATGCTGCCACCTATTGGTTTTTTTTAAAAAAAAACTCCTTTAAGCATTTATGAACAGCAGTAAGCTGTGAGATACCAACAAATGCTTGCAGAGACTAAAGCTTTGGTGAGGACATGGGCTCTTCCAACTAAGACCAAAGTGAAACAATATTTCCTTCCAGGACTACTCATACAACTAAAAATAATATCAAAACAAAGCAGCACATTCACCTTTGGTTTCTTCAATTTAGAAAGATTTTCTGTTTGGCTGATGAAGGTGAAATAACAACAGCACAATATCATAGTGTAAAAAATATATGTTCATTATTTCTAAAAGCGTCTTCTCCAACCCAATCTCATCCATGTATGTTGGATCATTCTTCCCAGAATTCTTCTGGCCTTGCTAATAGGAAATTATTGGAATAGTAGCAGGGGTGGGCTGCTGGGGGTTTGCAGGGGCTCAGGAGAACCTCTAGCTAAGATTCTGTGCAGTTCGGAGAACCCCCAAATCCCATTCCTGGCTGGCCCCACCCACCCTGCCCCTCCCAGAAGTCTCCATGCAGCCCATTTTGGATGCGAATAAGTGCAGGGCACAAACAGAGGGTCGGGGAGGGTGAAAAACGGACCTACTGCAAGTTTGGGAAGGCTGGAAATGGGCCTGTTTCTTACCTCCAGAGGGCCTCCGGAGGCTGGGGAGGCCATTTTTGCCCTCCCGGAGACTCAAGGAAAGCCTTGGGAGAGCCCAGGGAGAGCAAAAACATTCCCCATCACCATGGTGCAGGAGGCTGACTAGGCCTCGCCCACCTTGCCACGCCCACCCAGCAACCGGGCAGAGAACCCTTTGCTAAAAATTTTGAAGCCTACTCTGAATAGTAGTCTCCAATGAGTTATTTTTTCCCCAAAGTATCAGAGAATATATGCTGCTCAAAAGCTTTAAAAAAGCTTTGACAAATTCATTCAATCTATGTGGTTCTTTTTTCCCTTAGTTTCCAAAAGATCTTTCTCCTTAATCATTTTTAACTTGTTTAATTTTTGTTTCTTTAGCTGAGCCAACCATCACATGAATTTCAGTCTCCATGACATTTCTTTTGTTACCTGTTAACTCTGCCACTATTTCACAGAAGCAGGTAGCTAAAAGACTTCTCAAGATTTCAGATTTCTGCTAGCTAAGTTAGCAGTTGTCTTGAAGGCAGCATGTAAAAAGTCCCACCAGGTCAGAAGGATGGAAAATAATTTGAAGAATAAGAGAGAAACCAGCAGGATTAAGATTCTCAGAAATGACTTGTAATGTTAAACCATCAAAAACAGCCCTTTCTTCACACTGCAGTAATACCATGCCCTGCAGTGTGCCAGTTGTCTCCTATTCCGATGATTCTGGTTTTAAAAAAGCTGAATTGTTGATACTGCAAACTTTATCATAGCTTTCCTACATTCTAGATGTTTGACCAACCGTAATTTAGTATCACAAGTTGAAATAAGTTGTTACTTTTCTTGTTGTGCACATTGCTCTATGCCAGGGGTGTCAAACTGGTGGCCCATGGACTGGATGCATCCCGTGCAGGCCACACCCACCTGAGCTCTGTGATGGGAATATGTCATGTGACGGCAACGTGATACAGTGAGTTTTACACCTGTGCTCTATGCTTTTATATTTTTTTAAAATTGGGTTTTTTCCAGTAATTGTTCATGTTCAATCCATGACGAACCATTTTCCAGAAGTATATATTGCTCTTGCAAAAGATGATCAGTTATTTCATGATTTCCAGGTGTCATTTTGTCTACAAATAAAACTATTGAAAATATCGGCACATACCTGGAGCACATTGTAATACCTTTTCGCATGTTGCTTACAAAGTCCTTTTTTGCTGACGTAATAAGAGAAGGGAGAATTTGGAAACTGAATACTGGAAAGAGGAGCTTGAAAATGAATCATCAAGATCTATTTCCTTTTCACTCAAGGTACCTATTTTCGTTTAATAGCTGCAGAATAATTCTTACCTAATAGGCTGTGTTTGGTTATAGTCTAGCATTACTTGATAATATTTTCAAACCACATCTTTAATTTGCTGTATGGTTGTACTTTTATGTACTGAAAGTTGGTTACGCCATTCTGTTGGAGGCAAAAATAGAATTTGTAGTTTGTTTAGAAAGAGAGAGAGAACAAGAAAGGGAGAAACTGAGCTAGGATTAGTACTACCATATGTAAAGTCTTTCTTCATGTCAACACCAAGTAGTAGGTCATACAGGTGAAACTTGAAAAATAAGAATACCGTGCAAAAGTTCGTTTATTTCAGTAATGCAACTTAAAAGGTGAAACTAATGTATGAGATACACTCATTACATGCAAAGCAAGATAGTTTAAGCCATGATTTGTCATAATTGTGATGATTATGGCTTACAGCTCATAAAAACCCCAAATCCACAATCTCAGAAAATTAGAATATTGTGAAAAGGTGCAATATTCTAGGCTCAAAGTGCCCCACTCTAATCAGCTAATTAAGCCATAACACCTGGAAAGGGTTCCTGAGCCTTTAAATCAGTGGTTCTCAACCTGTGGGTTGGGACCCCTTTGGGGGTCGAACGACCCTTTCACAGGGGTCGCCTAAGACCATCGGAAAACACATATTTTAGATGGTCTTAGAAACCGAGGCACCAATTTTATGGTTAGGAGTCACCACAACATGAGGAACTGTATTAAAGGGTCACGGCATTGGAAAGGTTGAGAACCACTGCTTTAAATGGTCTCTCAGTCTGGTTTGGTAGGAATCACAATCATAGGAAAGACTGCTGACCTGACAGTTGTGCAGAAAACCATCATTGACACCCTCCATAAGGAGGGAAAACCTCAAAAGGTAATTGCAAAAGACGTTGGATGTTCCCAAAGTGCTGTATCAAAGCACATTAATAGAAAGTTATGTGGAAGGGAAAAGTGTGCAAGAAAAAGGTGCATAAGCAGCAGGGATGACCGGAGCCTGGAGAGGATTGTCATGAAAAGGCCATTCAAAAGTGTTGGGGACTTTCACAAGGAGTGGACTGAGGCTGGAGTCAGTGCATCAAGAGCCACCACACACAGACGGATCCTGGACATGGCTTCAAATGTTGCATTCCTCTTGTCAAGGTGCTCCTGAACAACAAACAACGTCAGAAGTATCTTATCTGGGCTAAACAGACCTAGTCTGTTGCTCAGTGGTCCAAAGTCCTCTTTTCTGATGAGAGCAACTTTTGCATCTCATTTGGAAACCAAGGACCCAGAGTATGGAGGAAGAATGGAGAGTCACACACTGCAAGATGCTTGGAGTCCAGTGTGAAATTTCCACAGTCTGTGTTTGGGGAGCCGTGTCATCTGCTGGTGTTGGTCCACTGTGCTTCATTAAGTCCAGGGTCAACGCAGCCGTCTACCAAGAGATTTTGGAGCACCTCATGCTTCCTTCCACAGACGAGCTTTATGGGGGTGCTGACTTCATTTTCCAGCAGGACTTGGCACCTGCCCACACTGCCAAAGGTACCAAAACCTGGTTCAATGACCGTGGGATTACTGTGCTTGATTGACCAGCAAACTCGCCTGACCAGAACCTCATAGAGAATCTATGGGGCATTGCCAAGAGAAAGATAAGAGATATGAGACTGAACAATGCAGAAGAGCTGAAGGCCGCTATTGAAGCATCCTGGTCTTCCATAACACCTCAGCAGTGCCACAGGCTGATAACTTCCAATGCCACGCTGCATTGAGGCAGTAATTGCTGCAAAAGGGGCCCAAACCAAGTACTGAGTGCATGCTTATACTTTTCAGAGGTCCGATATTCTTCTATGTACAATCCTTGTTTTATTGATTGCATGTAATATTCTAATTTTCTGAGATTGTGGATTTGGGGTTTTCATGAGCTGTAAACCATAATGATCACAATTATGACAAATCACAGCTTGAACTATCTTGCTTTGCATGTAATGAGTCTTACCTCATATATTAGTTTCACCTTTTAAGTTACATTACTGAAATAAATGAACTTTTGCATGATATTCTAATTTTTCGAATTTCACCTGTAGAACAAAGAGCCAAACTTCTCCTGAAGATTGTTGGTACCTGGAAAGTTAATGAAATTGAAGTTGTCATTTAAGCCTGTGATGTGAAATGCAACATTTCATGTTTAAACAACATATAATTTAAAATTATTCTTTTTATTAATAATGTAGGTTGAATTATCACTTAATTATAATCTCACTTGAATTATTGTGGCAGCCTGTTAGCCAGATTAATCTTTAATTTGTGTCCAGAATGCCAGTCTTCATACTATTCTGATCCTTTCTTGTTTTATTAATTCTTTCTATTATCACGTGTTACATTTGAGGACTTCCATAAAAGATTCCAGACTGCTGTTGAGACATTATGTCCTGGATAGGAACACATGTACTATTTGATATGGCATTCTAGAGAAAACAGGCCTGTTTTGGAACCAGCCCATACAGAGCAGCTGAAGCCACTTCCAGATTAGATTATTTTCAAGAATAGTATGGTCCAAAGGAGCTTCAGCATGGTTGTATGATCCTTAGAAAAATCCATATGCTGAACTATTTGGATATTCCACACTTATCAGTTAAAAGAACAGCCTCCACATGGTTCACTTAAAGGCCAGGAATAAAAATTATGAACATGTCGCTACCTTGAAGAGTTTCTAAAGTAAAAGTTGCCTAAAATTGCTATAGCTTCTCCCCACTCCCGGGACCTGAAGAATCTTTTGGGATAACCTTGCTTTCTGTTAATGTGGGTGAACAAGACTGATACCTCTGTAGGAAAAAAATGAAATGTTCCAGTGTTCGGTGGAATCTTCTGTTTCCAAATAACCATATTTTACATATCTATAGAATGCTATGGAAGCTAAGATCCCTAACACTTTGGAAAGTCAATGCAGGATTCCATTCTAAAAGCTCTTAAAGATAAAGAGGATTCAAGGTGATCTGTATTTGTGCAAGTCAGAGCATAGTTCTGGAAGAAAAGATTACATAAACTTAGAACAATCACTCAGCTTCAAAACTACCAAGTACTGGGCCAATTATCCACTAATTCAGAAGGCTAGGAGAAATAATTGCAATTTTAAACAACTGAAGGTATAAATATGATTTCATATCTGCACTAGAGAAAACTGGTTTTGCATTATTTCATGTTTGTCTAATCTTGCCAAGCCAAGACTAGAAAATGAACTCCCTGTTCCATTGTAATCATTTTAAAATTCTTTGCCTACAAAATTTTAAAGTAGAAAGAATTTAAATGTGCAGTCTCCTTATTTTCATCAGTGACATGAACCTATATCACTGTAACCCTCTGATTTGACATGAATTACTCCTGGAACCAAGGTGCAATAATTCAGCAGTTAAAGACACTGAGCTTGTCAGTTGGAAAGCTGACAACACAGGTTTGAGACCCAAGCTCTGTACAATGGGGTGATCGCCTGTTACTTGCAAGTAGGTTGATAGGTACCATTTTGGTGGGAAGGTAAAAGTATTCTGTATGCCTTTAGCATATAGCCATGCTGGCCACATGACCACAGAAATTGTCTTCAGACAATACTGCCTTCCTTGGACAAGAAATAGAGATGGGCAGTGTGCCCTAGAGTCAGACACGATTTACAAGGAAACCTTTAACTTTTTAACTCCTAAAATAACTTTCATCAGAGGTTCTGGACATTATTACCCCCTACTCAAATGAGCTAGGAAACAATAAACCCAGGTCCTTTAGCCAACTTTATCTTGGGAGGCAAAAATGTTTGCATTATTCCTTTTTCTTCTCATTATTTATCTTGGGTTTTTATTTTATTTTAAACCTTTATTGAAAATTTGAAATATTAAAATAAAATACCTTTAAAAATAATGATGTATAAATTACAGTCCTTGTTGACAGCACTAGCATAACCATTTGTTATTCAAATACATTTTTATATCTTCCTAATTATTCCTATATCTATACATCTATGGTTCTAAGCGATACATTTCATGTTCCTATTATATTGATACCAGTTCTCCCAAACTGTATAATATTCTGAGTCTTCCTTGTCCCTTAACTCCAAAGTGAGTTTATCCATTTCTGCGAAATCAAAGATCTTTGGATTATCAAACAATCTGTCGGCATGGTATCACTTTTCCAACATTGTGTGACTGCTATTCTCGCTGTGATAATTATGTGCAAAATTAAATATTTTATCGCTTTCATATACTTTCCCTTAATAATCCCCAGAAGGAACAATTCTGCTTTGAGCTCTGTATGGGTGTTTGTAATTTCCTGTAACCATTTTTGTATTTTAGTCCAATATTTTTTAGCCATTGGGCATAACCACCATGCATGAAAGAAGGTACTCCTTGTAGAGACACTTGTAATCTCCTTTGAGAGATGGACATTTAGAAATATCAAATATACATAAATAAATAATACAGCACCTTGGTCACTTCTGATATCTGTTGCAGAATGTTGTGTGGGTAAATAATCTATTTATGCACTTGGATATATAGAATGTTGCCCATCTGTCTGGTGTGTATACAATATGTAGTTCTTCCAGCCTGATAGTTTTGTGACTGCCAGATCAACTGTGAAACCAGCATAAGACTTTATTTCCTTGCTCTGTCAACAACATTCTGACTGCATTTCATGGCTGAGATGAATGTCAAGATTCTTCTTCTTCTTACAACAGATCTCAATCAATAGCAGGCAGAAAAATAGCTTAATGATGTGAGGCTGCTTTTTTTAAAAAAAAAAATTTCTCCAGATACTGACAAGCATAACATCGCTCCAGGAGTACGATATTGGGAGCTCAACTTTTTTAAAAGTGTGCTGAGATTCAAAGGGCTGCCTTTTTGCTTAAAACTAAATTTAATCACTTTGCAACCGTTTGGCAGATTTGGAAAAGTTTTCTCTCGTCTCTGCTCTCTCTGAAGCCAAGCTAATAAAGTGCTAATTAAAGAAAATACACGGAAGACATGACCACTAAGAGCCTGGAGTAATTGGCTATGAAAAGGCAGGCCTGAGACACGTCACTTTATCCACTGCTCCTGATTAGCCTCTAAATCAAATCCCAATATTTCAGGGCATGTTAAGGGGATTGGGGAATGGGAGTTTGGGTTTTCTCAACAGCACCAAGATCCCTGCTGTAAGCAAGGAAAATATGGCAAATTGCAGTGTACGTGTGTCTGTTCTCTCTATGCTCAAGGTTTGGGGTTTTTTTTTTTTTTGGCAGCGTTTGTGTTAATAAAGGAAGCCTCCCAGGCTCGGAAATACAGAGTCAGTTATAATTCAGCTGTAACTTAGTAGAGATCAAGAGGGGGGGGGAGTAGAGAGAAACCAGCGTTTACAAGTAAATAAAAATCCTGAGACGTTCTAAAAAAAGGAACCATATGATTAAATTCAGCACATCAGAACTGTAATTAAACTGAAGGGTTTGCTCATTTGCCTTGAAGCTTACATATTTCTGAGTGGATGTGAGTTGATTTTCCCCTTAAAATATATAGCTGCTAAGAAAGTTGATTATAGTGTAGCCTGGGATACCAGTGTGATACTGTGATGTGCAAATATGCCCACCAACACCTCATTTGTCATCCAAGAGGTCATCCAGGGGTCCCTGTTTTTTTAAAAAAGTTATTAAGCACACAACAGAAAGAAAACAAATTGCAAACTACTGTCCTCAATATAGCCTGTCTTTTTCAGTGAATATTCTGGTTCCACATCTCCTTTGCTAATAATATTCTAGAGTCATTTTTAGAAAATAAAAAGGTGTAGCTGCAAGCCGATACTCACCTCCTCTACATTCACTTCAAAAATATGAACAGAAGCAGAAGAGAATCTTGAAGGTTAGAGGGAATATTAGGGAGTAATATTATAGGTTATTAGCCCTCTGGATAGGCTAAGTCAGAAAAATATGGTGCAGAAATTTCAGGGATGCTATTGTTGTAGATCAGTGGGCAGCAATAATGGCCTCTTGACCGCCTATGGTCTTCAACTCCCAGAATTCCTGAGCCACTCATGCTGGGTCAGGAATTCTGGGAGCTGAAGTCCACAGGCCATCAAGAAGCCATTGTTTCCCACTTCTGTTGTAGATTATAGTAATAAAATCTGGAAAGTCTATTAAAATTTCTGTACTGTTTTAATCTTTAAAAAGAGAGGTTAAGATGGGTTCATGTTCTATAGTACTTTGCAATGATAAAATTAAGGTTCATATTAAATGGAATATTTATTTGTTAATTCCAGATATAAACTATTAGTCAACAATGTAGCTCATAAATATGTTGACTTCTCATTATTATCATCATCATCATCATCATCATCATCATCATCATCATCATCATCATCATCATACGATTGTATCACAGCGGCCAGTTGTTTCGCTGGATTTGGCATTGATTACTAGCCGGGCCCCACCCAGGGGCCTAGGACATCGTAACGTATTTTCGTAATATACATGCAGATCCAAGCAGTGCAGCTTTTTGCATTTGACTGATGGTGATTATTATTATTATTATATACGTTATTCATTAAACATGAAACTCAGCCAACTGAACATTCAAAAATGCATTACAAAAAGCAGTGACTGGTGCTAATGGTTGATACGGTTTGCTGCCAGCATCCTAGGTATCAACCAAGTACCTTCTTAAAATATAAGATGTTCCGAGTAGCGCAGTTTTTTGCAGTTCTGCTGGTGTTATTGCAGGAAGCTGCAATTCGTTGATGTATCTTGTAAAATTCTTAGACATAGTGCCAAGTACCCTGATAACAATGGGCATCAATGTTATATGCTTCATCCATAGCTGTGTACTTTTGATGGCCAAGTCACGATATTTCATTATTTTTTCTAGTTCTTTTTCTTTGACTCTGGCATCTCGAGGAACAGTGATATCAATGAACTGTACAATTCGGCCCTCTACAACCATGATATCTGGCGTGTTGTGCTCCAAATGACAATCTGTTTGTATTCGAAAGTTCCACAAGCTCTTCACCTTCTCATTTTCGATAACTTTTTCCACTTTATGTTCCCATGACTTTCTGGATACAGGTAAATCATATTTTTTTTACATAGTGACCAGTGGATTAATTTAGCAACTCGGTCATGTCTAGCTTTGTAATCAGTTTGCTGCATTCACATATTAAATGTGAAACAGTTTCGACTTTGTTATTGCAAAGTCGGCAGTTTGGGTTGTCAGTGGATTTTTGTATCTTCACTTTCATGGCATTAGTTTGTAGTGCTTGTTCTTGAGCAGCCATTATTAAACCTTCCATTTCTTTCTTGATAGTTCCCATCTTAAGCCATGTCCATATCAAGTTGTCATCACATTTTCCTTCAATGTTTTTCAAGTGCTGTCCATGCAAAGCTTTGGTTTTCCATCTATTTAATCTGTCATCCAGCTGTTTTTCCATATATTCTGCCTTTGTTTCTGTTGTTTTTATGCTGTTCTCCATTTTCACAGCCTGCAGCAATTTTTCTGTACTTTGGTTCACATAATCATTCAAACTTCATTTTTCTTCTTCTACAGTTTCATGGATTTGCAATAGCCCCCTGCCCCTATTTTTCTTGGCAGGTACAACCTGTCGAGGCCACTTCATGGATGTAAAGTGTGGTACATATTCAAACGTTTGTGTGTTTTCCGGTCCAAGTTTTCCAGTTCAGCCAGAGTTCAGTTGATGATTCCAGCTGAGTAGCGTACCACTGGAACTGCCCATGTATTAATGGCTTTAATTATGTTTCCAGCATTCAGCTTTGATTTTAATATTTTGCGGACCTTCCTGATGTATTCCTTTTGCGTTGACTCTTTGACTTTTTCATTCAAGATGTTATCTGCTTCCAATATGCCTAGGTACTTGTAACCATCATCCTTTGCTAATGCTTCACTATATTTCCATTTCCCGGTTCTATTCCTTCTTTTTCCGTTTTTCCTCGCCACATGGATAATATAGCACATTTTTCAAGACCAAAATTCGTTTTGATGTTACTGCTGAACAGTTGAACTGTGTTGAGTATTGATTTAAGTTCAGTGGGGCTTTTCACATAAATTTTAAAGTCATCCATGTATAGTAGATGGTTTATCTTGCCATGTTGACTTGAGATTTGGTATCCGAGTTTTGTGTTTTGTAGGATTATTGTCAGTGGAATTAATGCAATGTTGAACAGTAGTGGTGGAAGTGAATTCCCTTGGAAGATTCCTTGTCTGATGTTGACTTCACCAATGTTCTCCCCATTTGTTGTTAGAACTGTTTTCCACTTTTGCATATTTGCTTTCAAAAATGTACAGAAAGTTTTGCTGATTCCAAAGTTTTCTAGACAGGTGTTAATCCAGCTGTGGGGTAATGAGTCAAATGCCTTCTTTTAATCAATCCATGCCATATTTAAATTTGTTTTTCTTCGTTTTGCATTTTTTAGTACCATTTCATCTATGGAAGCTGATCTTTTGTTCCTCTTGATTTTTTATAATTTCCTTTTTGTTCTACTGGATACAAACTGTTTTTCATCAGATGATTGAATACTGAATTTGCCAGTATCCTTGTAAAAAGTTTGAACGTTGCTGGCAGACAAGTAATTGGGCAATAGTTGCTTGGTTCTGTCCCTTTTTCTGGATCTTTCATTATCAAGTATGTTCTGCCAGCTGTTAACCATTCTTGGTTTGTTGCATTTTGAAGCATTTGATCAAATTGAGTAGCTATTCGATGATGGAGGCTTGTCAGGTGTTTTAGCCAGTATCCATGCAGTTCATCCAGGCCAGGTGCACTCCAGTTCTTGACTATTTTTGCTTGTTTTGCCACCCTGACATTTTTTATTTCAATATTTTCCATCTTGTTTTGTGTTAATTTTTGTTGTTGAATATTTTTGATTCAGGAAGCAGTGTTGTTCTGCTCCACTGGGTTTTCCCACAGTTCTTTCCAAAAGTTCAAAGTTTTTTTCTTTACATGGGTGAATATTAGTTTGGATTCAATTTTCATCAAGGGACTGGTAGAAAAGGTGTTGGTTTCTTCTGAAATGGACATTTTCATGATATTGTTTTATTCATCCTTCATATCTTTCAATTTTCCTTGCTGTTGCTATTACACATTGTTTTAGTTCTTCCATAATTTCCATTATTGTTTTTTTCCCCAGGTTGTATTTTTTGTGTAAACTATTTTTTTTTGTTCTTTAGTTTTCCTTCTTTTAAGAACTTCAGATTGCTGATATCCCCTCATAGTTTTTTTATTTTATTTTCAAGTCAAATTTTCCAGTTTGGTGTTCCAGTGGGTTTCTTTTTTGGCATTTTATAACCTAGTTCTGCAGTTATAACGGCAGCTGTGCTATACGTTAATTGGTTGGTTTCATATAGTGTGCTGGATGGAATGGAAGTTAAAATGTTGTTCACGGCAATTAACAGATCTTTCACTTGTTTGCTATGCCCTTCGCGAATGATAGGTAGTCTTTTTCTTTCTACATTTTCTTTGATGTGGTTTTCAATTTTTCTTTCAGAATTTTTGCTAGATCACTTAGTTCTACACTTTCAAGCTGTTGCATAGGAGGGTCTTCATCCTGTATGTTCGTTTCTTCCACTGGCTGGTCAATTTGTTCAGGTGTTGGAGCAATTTCTTCAGCTTGTTCATCATCACTTGTTGTTTTCTTTTTAGCCAATATTTCTAGATGTTGCATTTCCACTTCTGTGAAAACTTTATTACGGATGATGAAGGGCCTTTGATCCATTAATCTTTGTTCAGTTATGTCACTTTATGGGTGTTGTTCCTTCCACAGTTGCATTATTCTTTTTTGAAATCCCCTGGCTGTTGGTTCTGCCTGGTAGTAATATTTGAGGATTTGTCAATTTTCTTCGGTTGTCCAAGTTTTGAGCTTTGGTTCCAGTCGCTTTGCAGTTTCATGCCCTGGTTCCCTGGCAGTAACAACTGAGCCCTGTAGCCCCTTTTTCAACAGATGTCCAGGAGCCATAGCATCTGACGTGGTCCTTATTGACCCGGGTGATGAATGATCCAAAGTGGAATTTTGTTGGTTTCTCATCATTAGTGATGGTAGGTGCCTGGGTTGGTTCTCAGTGCTAAGCCACTACTGATTCAAGGACGATAATAAAATAATTGTAGGAACCACACCAGATAGTTGTCCAGGCCCAGCCATGGAAGGAAAGATCAATTTCATGCCCTGTTGCTTTAAGGTGCTGGAAAAGGGAGGAAGCTTTTTCTTCTTTTCTGACTGCGTTCTTGTGTTCTGCGATGCGTGCATTTATTCTCCTATTAGTTTGTCCAATGTATGTGGCTGGGCAGATTTTGCATGGTATTTCATAGACTCCTTGGTTTTCTAGCTGGATCTTGTCTTTGGGGTTTCTTAAGATGTTGGCTATTTTTTGGTCAGTGCCGAAGGTTATCTTGATATTGTGTTTGTGGAGAATTTTGCTGATTTTATCTGTGGTGCCTTTAAGGGAGGAGGGCAATGCCGTTGTCCTGTTCTGTGTCTCGGTCCTTAGGGGGTGTCTCCTTCTGGATTAGGTTGGTAATTGTGTTTCTTTGGAATCCGTTGGAAATTAATATGTTTGTGAGAGTGTGTGATTCAGTTTTCAGGTAGTCTTTGTCAGCTAGGTGTTTGGTTCTGGAGATGAGGTTCTTGGCTACGGAGTTGATCTGCACAGGGTGGTGATGGGATTGTGCGTTTAAGTAGTAGTTGGTGTGTGGTGTTTTTTTTTTTTTTTTTTGGTATATGGTGTGTCATAGGGAGCCATTGGGTTTTTTGTAAATTAGGACATCCAGAAAGGGAAGTTGGTTGTTAGCTTCTATTTCCATAGTAAATTGTATTTTGGGGTGTAGGCTGTTGAGATGTGTGGCCAAATTACGAAAGTGTCATCTACATATCTAAGCCAGAGTTTGGGTTTGAGTTCATATTTATCTAAGACGTTGGTTTCAAAATGTTCCATGTATAGGTTTGTGATGACGGGTGAGAGGGGTGATCCCATAGGTGCTCCTTTTATCTGTTTGTATCTTTGTCCATTGTGGATGAAGTATGTGTTTGTTAGGCAGTGGTTGGTCAGATTTAGGATGTGCTTAGGTGGGTTGTATTTGTTTTAGATAGCTGTCAAGGCTTCTTTAATAGGCACTTGGATGGAGAGGGATATGACATTGAAGCTCACGAGTAGGTCGCTGGGTTGTAGGTTATATTTCTTTATTGTTTCTATGAAGTGGAGTGAGTTTTGTATGTGTGAGGTGATGGATTCTGTGTAGGGCTGAAGTTGTTTGGCAATAAATTTGGCAAGATTCTGTAGAGGTGAGCGTATGGAGCTGACTATGGGTCTGAGTGGTGTTCCTTCTTTGTGTATCTTGGGGAGGCCATAGAGTTTGGAGCATCTGAAAGATTTATCTCTGGCGATGATTCTTTGCTGGATCTCTTCACTGACGGGAGAGGCTTTTATTTTGGATTTGGTGTTTTTTTCAGGTAGGTGGTGGGGTTTGTGTTTAGAGGTTTGTAAGCGGGGACCTGGAGTAGGTTGGGTAGTTTGGCTTGGTAGTCAGATGTGTTCATCACCACAGTAGTGTTACCTTTGTCTGCTGGGAGAATGATTATGTTGTTATCTTTCCTCAAGTTGGTGAGTGCTTTTTGTTCTTCTTTATGTAAGTTGCTTCTGGGTGGATTGCTGGAGCAGAGGACATTGGTGACTTCAAGTCTGATTTTATTGGCTTCATCTGTGTTGATTTTGGTTAGGGTAGCTTTAACTCCACATATGATGTTTTCAGTGGAGATGCATTTGGGGGAGATTGCAAAGTTGAATCCTTTGGAAAGGACATTGGTTTCTGCTATGGTGAGAGTCCTGTCTGATATGTTATGTACTGTTTGTTTCATGAGTTTCTGTGGAAAGGGTTGGGCTTCTGGTGTTTTTCTAGTCTGTGGAGTTTGTTGGTGTGTGTGTCTGTCTTGTGGGAGGTTTCTGTTTCAGCTCTCCAGAGGGCTAGTTGTTTGGATTTGTCCCAGAATGCTGGATGGATTTTGTTACTGAGTTTGAAGTGAAGAGTGAGTAGGTCCCTGTTAGTTTGGTCTAGTGGGAATCTTTTCCTGTGGAGTTTGTTTCTGATTAGGGCTAATTCAGTTCTTTCAGGATCCTTTTGGTGGCTGAGGTTTTAGAATGGAATTTTAATTGGAAGCATGTGGGGATCACGTTTTTATCTCGGCAGTTGCGTAAGAATGTGAGGTCACATAAGATGGTGGATCTTTGGACTTTGAGTTTCTCGTAGGCCCTGGTCAGCAGGAAGATTTTCTCCCCGTAGAGGTAAGATATTTGTTTTCGTAGATTTTCACGGGTGCAGGTATGCAGGTCTTGGCATATTCGGGTCTTTTCCCATGTAAAATTGAGAGTATCTTGGTGACGTTTTGACGAGGTCCCACTTGCTATTTTCAGGCTGGTGCCTTCAGCTTCATGCTTATATGAGCAAAGCATGATCAAAGCTACCATCTTTCTATAAATATTGGTGGGTGGGTGTAGAGTGATGGCTTTATTGCTGTAAGTTGGTTGGTTGGCTGTGTTGCTACATCTTGATTAGTTGATGGAGTTGATGTATGCAGATTAGTCGGCTGTTTTGTAACATCCTGTGTGGCCGAGGTACTAGCTGTATGTATGTATGTATGTATGTATGTATGTATGTATGTATGTATGTACACACACACACACACACACACACACACACATATAGCTCAGATTTTTTTCCCAGAAGAGAGAATGGACCCAACAGTTTTTGTAGCCTGTCTCACCTCTTTTTGAGAGGCCTTGCTCTCATTGAAATACACTACAATACCTCTTTGGGAAAGTTGACTTTATCAGACTTCAGAGAAGAAGGAAGGTGGAAGAAGAAGGAAGGCAAGCAAGAAGAATTTGAAACCTGAAAGAGCTGGAGAGAACAGGATGTCAGTGGCAGAGAAAAATAGTATCAGCAACAGAAAGTAGAATGGGTCAGAATGAGCAACATTATAACAAAAAAGATGCAATTAAGGCAACCAGGTAAGTCAAATAGGTGGTAGTGACAAATCAGCAGTAGCCAGACAAGGACAGTACTGATAAGAAGCATTTTCAGAGGCTGGAAGTAATCCAATTGAATCTTGCACAGGAAAGCCCAAAATACTAGCATCTGGAAAGGCTAAAATAAGGCAGCTGGCCCACCATATATACTGAAGTCCTGGATCCTAGCAAGTTAATTGTGCTTTATTGTTTATGGGAGAGGAATCTTCATCTTGCCCTCTGATGAGACCAGTCTAGCATTATTGGAGCTCTGACATAGCTCTCATCCTCCTCAGAGCAAGCAAGCCCCACAACAACATCAAGGTAGTACCTCACTGGGAGACTGAGGATAAATAGGATAACAAAGAAGTATTGGGTATAATTGATGTCCTGTTGTTTACAAAAATAAAAGGCAGGACAAACCAGCAATACCCAGAAAAGAGAAAGAACTGGAGAAAATCACAAACTATAAAGACCTGAAAATAGAAGTAGAATGACTGTGGCAAAGAAAGGAAAGATAATATCAATAGTAAGAGGTGCTTAGGGTGCAACTTCAAAATATGTGGCACACCACTTGAACACCATCAGCATTGACAAAATCACCATCAGTCAATTGCAAAAGGCAGTTATACTCTTGGAATAGTTTATATCCTATGATGATACCATTAATATTATTAAACAAAAACATCTGCTTATTCCAGGTCCTTAGGAAGGACTGAGTAGATGAACAAAAATGCCAAATTCAATCAAAACATGTGCCTGACTTTGTGACCAATTACAAATTAATAACCCTAGCCCTATAAGTGTTGTGACCCACCAGCTGCCAGCAGAGGTGGTGGCAGACTCAGACAGTGAGGAGGTTGTGGAGGAACATGGACCAGTCCTAGAGTCTGGGGAAGGCTCTGATGAGTGCTCTGCATCGGAGGCAGAGATGAGGCTAGGGTAGTTATCAACTGCCTTTGGAGTCGGAGATCAGTGGGGCAGAAGAACAGCTGGACCCACTCCTGATGTGTGCATGCACAAAACTGCCAGGAGAAGGGAACAGTTAAGCAACAAGGGGCAACTCGGGAGTAAAGACACAGGTGGATGGAGAAAGGTCCCTCCCATAGAGAATAAAGAGGAGCAAAAGGGAGTGGAGTTTGCAGGAGACAATTAGTTCGATCAATTAGTGTGAAAATGTGTTCATGACTCTCAGAGACTACTTGCCAAGTATTTTGCGTTTGGAAGATATCAACCAGGCAGCTGGCCAAGCCTGATAAGGTCTATGGTTGTAAATTCACCCTTGAAAGATTCTTTGCCAGGACTTTGCTGGATGTGAATGAGAGGAATTCACATTAGCTTAATAAAAAGGGGTTTTGTCGGGACAAGGAGTCTGCTTCGTGATTTTGTGAAGCCTAGGCCAGAACAGTAAGCTGCCTGAATATCAAACCCTATATAATGGGGAAAAATAAGAAGCAAAAATCAGATTTCAAGAAAATGTAATACTAGATCTAGGAGCGGTCAGTTCCTACCGGTTCGGACCGAACCAGTAGTGATTTGACAGCCTTGGTCACTGGACCAGCAGCAACCAAAGCCTGCCACTCCCCCAAACCAGTTCCCCAGTTGGCACCGTCAGTGTCACCAGACTACTGTAATGCTCTCTACATGGGGCTTCCCTTGGGACGCGCCCGAAGACTGCAGCTAGTCCAGAATGCAGCTGCGCGGGCAGTCATGGGGAGTACCAGGTACTCCCACGTAACACCGCTCCTGCGCGAGCTGCACTGGCTGCCTGTGGTTTTTCGGGTGCGTTTCAAGGTTTTGACCACCATCTTTAAAGCGCTCCATGGCACAGGACCTAGCTACCTGCGGGATCGCATCCTCCCACACCCTTCCCTGCGGCCAATTCGCTCTCACAGGGAGGGGCTTCTCCTGGTGCCGTCCACTAGGCAGTGCCAACGGGCGACACCAAGGAGTAGGGCCTTCTCTGTGATGGGCCCAACCCTCTGGAATGACCTCCCCCCCGACATTAGAACCACCACCGACTTCCGCTCCTTCCGACAGAAATTGAAGACACACCTGTTCCGACTGGCTGGCCTGGCATAATTATAACGTCTACCTCCTGGCAAACATATTTCTTACTGGTTTTTTAGGGGGATTGTTCTTTTAAATTTAATTGTATAGGATACTTGTTGGGGTTTTAAATTTTTAAATTTTAAATTATTTACTTAGCAGTACAGTTCTGTAAATCTTTTTATCCTCCTCTTACTTATTTATCTATCTACTTAATAATTTTAATTGTCTAAATTTTATAGTTATTCATGATGTATTTCTGATATGGACTGTACACCGCCCTGAGTCCCTTTCGGGAGAGGGGGCGGTCTATAAGCGCTAAGAAATAAATAAATAAATAAATCTTGTTTTTCAGTTCTGCACATGCACAGAACAATTTTAATTGCACTGCACATGCACGCACAGTGCACATCAAGCGCACACACGAAGTGTGCATACGAGAGAACCAGCAGTAGTGCCAGCCAGAACCCACCCCTGGAACTAGGTAAGCACAGAATCTTGGAAACTGTAGAATAAATCAATCTCAGTTATGGTGAATCCATTAAGGTAAAGTTTCTTTGAAAAACTTTTTCCCCCGCAGCACTGAGATCTTGAGTGAGTTGCCTTTTCTCAGATAAACCAAACATCTTATCTCCATTTCCCACAAACACTTAACGCTAAGTCTGCCACCATTCCAAAACTGTAGATAGCTGTAGATTATCCCATCGACAAAATGTTCAGGGCAACCTTGAAATGGAGGATTTTATTTTTAAAAAGTGTTATAATAATGGATTTCAGTTAGTCCCACATAGACAGGAGAAATAAGTGTTTACAACAAAACAGAGAAATCACATTTTTAGATATCATGTGGAGCAATTGGTTGTGAAACCAACAGAGAAGAAACAATCTTTGAATAAATCAGAAAAATAGTTAAAAATGGAGTTGGACTTTGAGGCAATGGAGATAGAGAAGATAATAGTATAAAACTATGAAACAGAGAGGCTAAATTATTTGCATCTCTTTTTTACTTTGGAAGACGTAGGGTCGATATCCATGCTTGTTCTTACATCTTTACAGATCTAAGAAACTAAGATGGAACTAATCGTTTACTAAAAACTGAGAAATCACTTTTCAATCATTCTATCTCTGATTTCCAAAATACTCCAAAAATACTTTGGTTACCTAATGAGAAGGAAGGACTCACTGGCGAAGAGCCTAATGCTGGGAAAGATTTAGGGAAAAAGAAGGAAGGGATGACAGAGAATGAAGTGGCTGAATGAAGCAATTGGTGTGAGCTTAAATGCACTCCAGAGTAGAGGACAGGAAGGCCTGGAGGAACGTTGTCCATGGCATCACAATTGGTTGGACACAACTTCGCAACTAACAACAACATCTGTGATTTTTTAAAAAAATACAGAAAATTGATGATTATTTAATAACATTATGTGGCAGAACCCCTTTGTACCATAAGACTAGAAAGTAAATAGTGTAACACCTTTTTTTTAAGTGTTTGATATAGGCTAGTGGGGAATGAAAGTGAAAATCTAATATATGGATTAGCACATTGGAGAAGGCTATCCATCTTAGTTGTTTCTCGGTGTAAAATTCTAAATTATGTCTCATTGTATTCTTACTATTACTCTGAAAACTAATGTCTAAAATGAAAACAGAAGCTATTGATTCCAGTAATATCACAAGAATCATTAGTCCATTACCATATCCATGTGGTGCCCACAGTACCTGCAGATAAAGCTTGCAAATCACAATGAAGTTTTAACTTGGCACTTATAATACAAACCTATCCATATGTACACAGTACGCTTCCAAAGAAGGATATGTTATAAATCAAACGAATAAGTAGAAAAAATAAATAATCAGAATTACAGAGATATTAGATGCTCTCTGGTATGAAATGCTAATTTGGCCATAACTCTTCTTATCCTTTCTGCAATTCAATCTACCATTTTTGCTCTGCTACCTCAATTATGTAAATATACGTTTGAGCTGCGATGCTACTAGCAATCCCCATATGTTAATATAAAAATAACATTAGCTTTCCCATTCTTTGTGTAACCAATTATATTAGATGGTGAATAAACATACAGTGCATATCCTCATCTCTTTTTCACCCTCCAAATGCATTTGAACATTGAATTTTCATTAAGAGTTTTTTAGCATTTAAAAATGACAGTAACAGTTTTCTGAAGGAGCAAGTAAATGGTCTCTTGACTATTCTGATCAGAAAGTAAATCATCAGTTTCCAGGCGAAAAATGAGTGGCTGAACCTATCATGAAGATGTTGCTATTACCTACCTGAAGCTTACGGCATACTCTTACCCTCACTTTTCCATTAGTAATAACAAATGCGGACCTTAAAACTAGTAGCCAGTAGAATTCCTCTTTTATTATGTTGACCTCCCAGCTCTTCATATATCTTTTTCTGAAACAGCAGTTTGGTGACATTGTAGTTTTCCCAGAGATTAGACTAATTTATTATTCTAGTGGAATGCCCAACTTGCAATTCAGTTTGTTCCTCTAGAAATAATGTTTAACAACATTAATTCTAGCCAAACGAAAGATAAAAAGCCATCAATCATCATGGTAATTATGTGAATAATATCATGAAGTGGTGTCTGCTGGTTGTAAGCCAAGCAATTCAGCCAAGCAGAAGTAAATTAGTGTGTGACACTTTTGTGCCTACAAAAGAGGGAATTGGTTTTTATTAGTTCTAAGTGTAACCAGGAAAACATCAGAAATAAGTGGGCAAAACATATTAGGGACATTGTTGTTTCAATGGGATCAAGCCCATTCAATTATGGGAAAGGAAAGCTAGCACGTGAATTTGTGCAGAGATAATCAGAAATACATTCAAACTTTGAAAGCCAAAAGCTTATAAGACTTTATGATTTCTGGAATGAAGCAATCAGAATTGTCTGCACACATTGGATATATGTCACTAAGATAGGTAGGAAACCTTTATTGCAGTCTTCAATCCATACATACGATATGTGTCTATGTTGTGTTTCCCCAAAAATAAGACAGGGTCTTATTTTCTTTTGACCCCCGAAATAAGCATTTGGCCTTATTTTCAGGGAGGATTACTTTTGAGGTGCAGGAGGCGGCAAACGTGGTCACCGCATGACTGCTGCTATATTTCAATATTTTGGGGGAGGGCTTATTTTCAGGGAGGGCTTATTTTAGTGCAGGCGCTCAAAAGCCCGATTGGGCATGTTATCTGGGGAGGTTTTATTTTTGGGGAAACAGGGTATATGTGTGTGTGTGTGCGTATATGTATGTATGTATGTGTGTGTGTATATATATATATATATATATATATATATATATATATATATATATATATATATATATATATATATATATATATATATATATATATATATATATATATATATATATATATATATATATATATATATATACTAGTCTCCCTTTATTTATTTATCAGTACAAAAACAACACAAATATAAAAAGGCAACATTAAAAATAAAAATATGGTTTTCTGCCTGCATGGTCTATATATATATATGCTGGTTTTGTTGTATTCGGGTCTTTTCCCGTGTAAGGTTGAGATTGTCTTTGCAACGTTTCAGAAAGAAAGACAGAAAGACAGAAAGACGGCAGCTCCGATCACATTTTAAGCCCACAGCTTGAAGATGGCAGGTAAGATCCTGCCGAAACGTTGCAAAGACAATCTCAACCTTACATGGGAAAAGACCCGAATACAACAAAACCAGCATACCTACACCCGTGAAAATCTACGAAAACATATATATATATATATATATATGTGTGTGTGTGTGTGTGTGTGTGTGTGTGTGTGTGTGTGTGTATTAAGTGCTTTAAAAGAGAAGGGAAAAGAAGGGACGGGGTTAAGGTTATCAAAGAAATAGTTTTATTGGGTAATATTTGTTGTCTCGGTCTTGTGGCAGCAAGGCAAAAAAGAGTTTGAGACAACAAATTATCTGCCATACCCAGGAAATTAACTGACAAGGAATGTTGCTCCAAGTGAAATGTGGAGATGCCATGCACAGTTGTTTGAGTGTTATGATCTCTATTATAATTTTGATTGTCTTGGTTTTTAGCTTACTTTACTGTGACGGAGACAAAGATGCTGCTAGTGGCAGGCTGTTTTTGTTATTCATCATTTCAGCACACTCCTATACCTGAATGGGTGCAGCATGATGTGACTCAACTGTTAAAGTGAAGAGGTAAAACTACAGTCTGTCTGTCTGTCTGTGTCTCCCTCCCTCCCTCCCTCCCCCCCCCCTCTCTTGGTATCACACACACCAAAAATCCCTTCTTGAATAGCAAAGAGTTGCAAAACTTGATCCTTAGTAAGAACTGTCTTTCAAGTTGCTGGAAAAATATCTCTTTCAGAGAAATATTGTTAAGGAGATCCTTTTTTCTTCATTCTCAGATCTATCCATCTCAAACCATTCTGAAAATAATGGATGTTTCAATACTATTTTATATAACTATTTGAAAAGATTTAAGTCTTAGGAAAAGTCGTTAAAGTAATAGGATGTGTGTAGGCAAGAAAACCAAATTCATTATTTTTTTCCATAATAATTCCAGAAGAGGAAGGGAATCTTCAAAAAACTTTTGAGGCACTCCTCCAATTCCATTTTAAAAATGTTCTTGGTTTAAATCCTCTTGTTTTATGGTTCTCCTATTATTTAACATCTGGTTCATTCTTTCCAGTTCACATCTGGCAAAATAATATTTCACTCGAGAAAAAAATGACCATCTGTCATCTATTGCAATAGGGTGGCCATTTTCAAAGTCAGCAATGAATTCTTTTTGCTTTTACAGCTTTCTGACAGTCTTGCAATCTCATTTCCTAAGATGAAAAGGTATAAATAAATATAAGAAGTATAATATATTTTCTGAATAAGTCACTGGCTGGAAATGTATTTTGTTTTAGGTGTCTGGGACTGAAATTTGGACAATTTTTCCCCTTTGATAAATACAGTAGCTCAACTAGAGTTGTTCTTTGAGGGCTAGATCCAAAGCTTGGTAAATTACCTGACCTAACAAAATTTGTTCCTGAAATAAAACAGACTGATAATTCCTCCAATTAGGAAAGGAATCAGAAAAACAGAGCTCTGATGCCCTGTAATGCGATATTAAAAATTGAAATACTTGTTACACTTTCTAGTTATTCACCAGAATGAAGAAAGTAAATTATCCTGTTATGACAAGCGATCTAGTCTTTCTAAAAGAAGTGATATAGGCATTAATGCAGGATCTATAAAGCTGTACTCCTTTAAGCATTTGTTTGGGGACAGAAGAGTTTGTTGGGTTAAAAAAATATATGCTTGGCCACTTTTGGAAAAGTTTGTGACACCCTATGGAAGCGAAAGTTGAACTTTGAAGAAGCAGCATAAAAGCAGTGTTTGAATTTTGGTATTGGAGGGACTCCAGTGAGTACCATAGATAGCCAAGAAAACAAACAAACAGACAACAACCTAGAGCCGTGATGGGGAACCTGTGGCACATATGCCCAAAGGGGCACCCAGAGCCATGTCACCTGGCATGTGTGGCATTGCCCATTCCTCTTCTGGGTTTCTGGCGTGCATGTGTGCACAATGATCAGCTGGCCTTCATGTAGGTGGCATTGCCGGAAAGTGGAAGAGGCTGATCAGCTGATCATTGCATGTGCATGCACACCAGTAACAGGAGGACTAGATGGCCAGTGCACATATGTGCCCTGGAAACCAGATGTTCATTTTCTGGTGCATGCCCCCTGGGCAGCTCTTCTTCCGGGTTGCAGCCCAGACAAGTGTGCATGTCCATGCGCATGCTCCCTTTTCGGCACCGACCTTGGTCATCACTGACCTAGAGTTTTCACCCATGGCACAAATGACCAAGCTCAAATTATCCAACCCTGAATACATTATGAAAATACTTCAGTCACTAGAAAAAAAATTGATGATGGAAAAAGTGGAAGGAAGGATGGAGGTTGGGAGGAATGATGCTCTTTTGGAAGACCTGTAGGATCAATCAAGAAAAGTCAAGACTGATCAAGTATGCCAATGAACTGATGGTTTTAAAAAGTTACGCTGTTCCTTCCTGAATGTATTGTAGCTGACTAAGGAGAATGGCAGCTGTGTTTAGTTACTGGCATTTTCTAGAAAACATATTGGTTGTTCAACCAGTTAACTCGCTCCCACCTTAAGGAGATTGAGAAATAAATCAGAAAAGATGCTAGGAGGAGGATCCATTTCATTATGTATGTTCTTTTTATCTCCTCATCCTAAAGCTATGATTGGAGCATCTAATGGTAGTTAATGGAGGGATACTCTAATCTCTGTCAGTCACTAACTCCATTACTCCTCCTTTCCTCACCAATGAATGCTTTTCTCCCCTTTTTGGCGAGCCTGTTATGTTGCCAGTATTGAGAACACAGCTCTGAAAAGCAAATCAGGTTTAAGGAAAAATACTCCAGGATCTAATTTAGAGCCAGATAATTTCTGTTCATTCCTTCATGTTTCCAGGATAGCCATAATCTTCTTGGTTCTTTCTTCATCCTTCAGAGAATATATTTATTGTTCTCTAACTGGATTGTAAATAGTAATTGTCTTTTGTACTTGATGAACTAATGATAACCAGGTACAACAAAAATTGCCTCAGAACTACTTTTAAATCTGGAAATAGTTTGGCTCCGTTGCTGTATTATTATATGTCACAATGGTTTATCTACATACCTGTGAATTTATATTTCTGTAGATTCAAAACAATTTGCTTTATAGGTACATGGACACATTATTCCTCTGAGCATTTTTTTAGGACTCACATTATTCCTATTCCATAGGAAAAATGTATTCATATTTCTAAATCATTTCTAAATACAATAATAAGCTAGAGTTTCAAACTATTTTCTCCCTTTGTCTCCTCTCTCAATACTTTTAGTTTGTTGTTTGTCTAACATTCCCTTGGCAGCTGCTCAAATGAACCAATTAATTTTGTCACATTCACTGCAAGCATTTGTAAAATATTATTGACACATTCTTGGCAATCAATGTTCTCAGTAAAAGAAGATGTCTCTCAGTAATGAAGATATAGGGAAGCAGAAAATCCACTTCTATGAAAATGAGGAGGCAGAATAATATTATTGATGTGTAAAGAATGGATTAGAATGTGACAATTCTAAGGAAGAAATGTCAGTACCAACGTTACATATGTAGAGGTTGTAAATAAATAAATATACAGCCTGTATGAAATGTAGCACTGACAGGAATAGGTAGCTTGCTTTCTAAAATTCTACAAAAAATGATAAGCAGCGCTGAGTAAACTTCAAAAATATTGTCAAATGAACTCTATATATATTTTACAAAGAGAATATTTTTTTTTTGGATGGTCAATAAATACCAGGGAACGACTTGAAGGGTTCTGTGCACAATATGTCTGTGTAATAACGACAGTGCAAGATTATGATTTCCCTAATTGTTTTGTTTTACAGAACTGTTTCCGTTATTTTGTGAAATATTGTTACAAAAAAAAGTGCAAGGAACTGAAGAGATGGGAAATCTATACAGCGGTTCAACATTTTTCAACAACCAATGCATTTTTCATAAGAATTTGGCAATTTATTTGTTATATTTCTATCCATCATTTCTTCCAGGAGCTCAAGGTAGCATACATTGCATTCTCCTCTCCAGTGTTTTCCAACAATAATTCTGAGACGTAGAACAGAGTGAGAAAAAGTTACTGGCTAAAGTGTCTAATGAACTTCCACAGTTATGGGTAAATCTGAACATGGGTTTCCCTGATTTTCATGCAACACTTTAACCACTATCTATAATGAGTAACGTCAGCCTCAAGACCTCATGCTGTCTGAGAGAAAAAAGGGCTATGTTTCTGGGACTTCTGGGGGAGGCATAGCAAGCAAAACGCATCTCCATGGAGAAGGGAGACTATGTCCATTGCAAAGGCTGAAGACCAGTGAGTAGACTGGTTCTTTGGAACCTATCCAGATAAGCCCCAGTTGGTTGCTCCTCATGAGCATTTTTATTCCTGAAAAAAAGATAAAATTAAATTAAAGATTTTAAACTAAGAAAAGTATGTATGAACAAATTTGAAACATTGAAATATTTAATGTAAGGCTTTTGAATTCATTATATAAAATATATAACTTTTCATAGGAATCAAAATTATTTTGAATATTACAAGTCATAAAATAGGTATCTTATTATTTAAATTCAACACAAGAGGAAAAAAAAACCCAGCAATTTGCCTTTAGGATTAGGATTTACAAAATGATACAAAAGACCTTAACGTTTGAAATATGAAAGGAGAATATTGTAGGATTTCTCAGAATAAATCCCAAAGCATACAAGACTAGAGACCATAAAATTGATCAAAGTATTGTTGTTTTTTACAGTTTTATACATTAACCTGAAATCACCATTATTGGTCCCGAAACGTTAATTGAATTAAGCAAAATTATGGCCAAGTAATTATGGCCAATCACACTTTTAGCCAGCACAAAGGCTTTCCTCCAAGACTGCCCATTTTTCCATGGTTATAGTTTCATATTACTGAATTATCCAAGACCATGTATTCTCTTTGTAAGACCATATTGATATGACTGGTGCCGTCTGCTAGTCAATGCCAGCGGGCGACACCTAGGAGTAGATCCTTCTCTGTGATGGGCCCAACCCTCTGGAATGACCTCCCCCCTGACATTCGAACTACCACCGACCTCCGTTCCTTCCGGCAAAAGTTAAAGACTCACCTATTTCAATCAGCTGGCCTGGCACTTTCTTAGTTCTACCTCCCGGGGATTTATTCATTTTAATTGGGTTTGGGGTTTTAAAAAGTTTTTAATACACTATATACTATATTTAATATTTATTATTCTATGTACAGTCTTGCAACCTCCTCCACCTACGTATTTAATTATTTAACTGTTTTGTATGTATTTTATAACGTATTTTAGTGACTGTACACCGCCCCGAGTCCCTTTCGGGAGAGGGGGCGGTCTATAAATATGAATAATAAAATAAATAAATAAATAAATAGACTCTGTATTCTCTTTTTTCCAAAACAAGGAAATTGCAAGGCAAATTTATAATCTGTCCACATCCCATCTGTTATACTGTCAGAAATTATTTTCCTTGCTGAGTCAATTTGTCCTTCATTCATTTATTGGCCGATTTGGGGGAAGGGAGGTATGCTGCTTTTTAAGAAACCTGACTGTATCAGACACAAATTAGTGTGAAGACAAAACTTCTTTCAGGATTACTATATCAGACTATCAGTTCATTTAGTTCATATTGTCTGAACTAGTCCCTTAACTGGCAGCAGCTGTAACCCCAATTCCCCCCCCCCCCAGCCCTATGGCTGGAACTATGGATTGAACCAAAGGCTTTTGGTAAATAAAGGATATCAACTAACACTGATCTCTATCTTTTCTGTTATTTATTCCAGGATGGCACTTTAAGTGATGTAATCTTAAGTATTAATTCAGACTGTTTGCAAGATAACGTGGAGAGACCTAGCAGATACTCTTGGTTACCAGAAATTTGGACCATGATACACATGTTGTACCTTACATATAATATCCAGAGTGGTATTCAGCAGGTTCTGACCAGTTCTGGAGAACTGGTAGCAGAAATTTTGAGTAGTTCAGAGAACCAGTAAATACCATCTAGGACTGGCCCCGCTCCCATCTATTCTCTGCCACCCGAATCCCAGCTGATCGGGAAGAATTGGGGATTTTGCAGTAACCTTCCCCTGGAGTGGGGTGGGAATGGAGATTTTACAATATCCTTCCCCTGCCACACCCACCAAGCCACGCCATGCTCACCAAACCATGTCCGCAGAACCAGTAGTAAAAAAATTTGAATCCCACCACTGCTAATATTCATATGCTCTACTAGAAATATAAGGATAGTTCTGGGTGCATCTGTTCGTATCAAGTATAACATCCTGAGAGACACTCTATGAAAAAAATAGTTGCTTTTGCTATTAGGGACACAGAATAAAATGACAGAAACAAGTCTTCAAAAGAACATGCAGCTATTTATTCTCCCTAGGCTTCAAGGCAGTTTCAAAGAAAAGTAGAAGTAAATACTACACATTTAATTTTTATAAAGCTTACCACCTGCCAGTTGGAATCTCTGATGAACTCTCATAAGCAGCTCTGTAATGTCTAAACAATTTCCAATGACAGATGGTTCTAATGTCTGTATAATGTCTAGTTCTTACTCAAGCTTGCTTCCACATATCTCACTAAATTTACTCTGTAAGCCAAAAATTCTAGCTGTGCGCCTCTCTAAATATTTAAAGACAATGACATTTATTATATTTGCTATTGGTGATCCAGTCTGATGAACTTTTTTTTATCCTACAAATATGCTAATATTATATTAAAGTATATAATATATAATATTATATATAATTTGTTTTCGTAGATTTTCATGGGTGTAGGTATGCTGGTTTTGTTGTTTTCGGATCTTTTCCCGTGTAAGATTGAGATTGTCTTGGCAACGTTTCAGCAAGATCTCACTTGCCATCTTCAGGCTTGGGCTTAAATGCGAACGGAGCTGCCATCTTTCTGTAAATCTTGGTGGGAGGAGATGGGGTGCTGGCTTTGTTTCAGCAAGTGGAATGATTGGTTGTCTGATTGTATCATGAAATAGAGAAACACCCCCACAACATGAATAAACGTGATGATACCTCCCGCCTACCAAACATCTGGAAACCAGCCCTAGTCAACAAACGAACACCAACCACCACCCAGGACGTTACAATACAAAACAACAATGCACACCCAGCCAGCACCAATCAGCACCAATCTACCAATCATGATACAACCACACAACCAATCATTCCACTTGCTGAAACAAAGCCAGCACCCCATTCTCTCCCACCAAGATTTACAGAAAGACGGCAGCTCCATTCGCATTTTAAGCCCAAGCCTGAAGATGGCAAGTGAGATCTTGCTGAAACGTTGCCAAGACAATCTCAATCTTACACGGGAAAAGACCCGAAGACAACAAAACCAGCATATGTGTATGTGTATGTGTGTGTGTGTGTGTATATATGTATGTATGTACATACATACACACACATACACGCGCGCACACGCACATGCACACACACACATATTCGTTTTGGAGATATATATATATATATATATATATATATATATATATATATATATATATATATATATATATATATATATATATATATATCCAAAAATCATACAGGATACTGTACAGGTTTCCATCACACAACTCTTAAACAAAGCACTAATAAACTGCAAACAAAAGATGATAAATTGATGCATAAATGGGTTTCATAAATCCTTAACCCTATGCTTTAAGGGAGATTACAGAAAGCAATAAAAAGTATTTAAGAAATAGTATTAAATAATAACATTATAAGCTACTTAAAAGATGTTTGGAATGGATAACATTACTAAGATTTTGATTTACCATTATTAATAGGAGTAACCCCCCCCCCCAAATGCTTTATGCAAGTCTACTCACTTAGGTTTTAATATTTCTTGAATATATCCTAAATTCCTTGCCTCATGAGTATTATGTGAAGGCAAATTTTTGATATCATATTACAGTAAAACCCTGCTTCTAGGAAGAAAAAATATAAAGCATTTAAAACAATATTTTAAGCAATTAATATATATTATTCAATATATGGTTGGAAAGGACTGTAAAAGATTACCTATTTTAAAACAGATAAATGGTATCATAGGTTTGCTGAATTCAAAAGTATTAAAAATATTCATTTGTATCCCAGACTAGATTAAATGTAGAGACCATCATCCGTTCTCTAGTCTTTGAAATGTTCTCTAAAAGAAGACATAAGAGAATATATGTAGACCTCATGTTACAAAGCTGCCATATGTCTCATTATAGAAAACACCAACAACCTTTTTCAGTTAAGGGTCATGTTGATATTGGAATAATGTGCCACAGGCAACACTTCTCAAAATGAGCAAGGCAGGATCAAAAAGATGTATGGAGCTGATTCAAATAAGAAAGTAAAGTGCGAAAGTGTATGTTTAAAAGTCCAGGAGAAATCCTGCTATTTTAGTTAGTAATTCAGCTAAATCTAATGTTTTCAAAATGTTATTGTCTTTACAAAGAACTGGGAAAATGTATCACTGGATTCCAGGACTAACGAATATAGTGAAAAACAAAAAAGGGCCATTATCTTTTGTATGTTGTGGAAAACATACCTATATCTTCAGCATTTGTTAATCAGGCTATGGATGGTTGATTTGATCAACAAATAATTTACATTTTGCTGTCTATTTAAACACATACATTGAGGTTTTGTTCAGTTGACAATAATAGGGGGAAAATCCTGTTGTCCTGTTTTCTGATCAGTTGTTTTTAAAAAAATTAATATTTGCATTGTGATGCCTAGACTACTAAATTTTGTTTGGAGAACAATCTGAGCTTCCAAAAAGGGATTGATCTAGTTTGGGTCAGTCTGCAGAGAGACTTGATGTTGGAATATGGATCAAGATTGAGTAATATAGAACCCATTCTCCCACAATCTGGCTTTGAAATATATGTATGATGTCATTTGGGGAAAAAATAGAATGGAATTTACGTAGCCTTACTCTTATGATTTTTAAAAATAAACTCCTTTGAATAGATACTTCCTATAAATATTTGTTTAGGGGGGAAACGAATGAAATTTCAGCGTCAGTAGCTTCTTTTGTGTGATTTACCTGTGGTAAATTCCAGACTAAAAGGTTTAAGAGCTTTTCTGCTTTTCTATTTATAAGAAACGATGATACTTCCTGAATATAGTGGAAATGATCTTCAAGGGGGTTGAGGCAGAGGTATAAGAGATTGTTTCAGTTGATTTTTCCATGAAATAAGGAAGCCATTAGGTCAGATCAGCTATATAATGTAATTCTGGAAAGAATATTGCACCCACAATTGTTCAGAATAAGGCAGGTCAATAGCTGAAATAAAATGCTTTGACTTCAGCTCAGAATAAGAGTGTATGAATAAGAGCGGCCTACACGGAGGAGCAAATGATAATACTAAAAATACCTTCACTCCAAGATGACCCTCCTTGTCTGACAGCAAGAGTCATTGTGTGATTTGAACCTTTGAGTTCAATACTATATGCTGGTGTGGGTTTTCACAGCCTGCGTCAATCAAATGGAGATGAGCTTCTGGGTTAAATGGCTGCAATCTGGTTTTCTACCACTTTCTGGCAGCTGTAGCTGGAATCTTCAAAGCCAGATTGATGTGCTTTGTAGTGTAACTGCTTCACTTTTCATCTGGTAATGCCAGACATTGTTCCCGTTTCTCATTTTACTTTACAACCTAAGTGCCTTGACACAGTTAATGAAGGCTTTCAACCTTGATCAAGACTCATCAGAATCGACATTTTGCCCCAAATGGATTTTACAAATCAAATCCTACGTACAAACCAATTCATTAAAAATAAATTGATTTGGTTATTTAATGGTTTAAATGAAATAAATCTGATTTATCAAACTGACTCAGTGAATTGAATTAAAGTTAGATCTTCACAGATCTATTAGTTATACAGCTATAAGGACAGGGAGTGACAGACGACTGCTTTCAAACTCTAATTATGGCATGGCCACATCCATGAGCAATTTACTAAAAAAAACTTTTTTTTGAGAGTTGAACATATATTGTAAAAGGTCCAGAGAGGGAGAGAGAGTATGTTCAATTTGTGCAAGGTTTCATGCTTGTCTTCAATACAGTCATAGTTCCAAACACTATATAAATTCAATCCTTATTGAAACGATTTTTTTAAATATCCAAGGGTGCTTATGGCACCATCATCATGGCTTTATGAATAGTCACAAATTATCATATTTGTCCTTATATTGTCAATATATGCCTCCAGAAGTTGTGGATACTCCAACATTGAAGGTTTTTAAGAAGAGATTGGATAACTGTTTGTCTAAAATGGCATAGGGCAGGGGTATCAAACCCATGTCATTGTGGCAGTGTCACATGACATATCATGACTTTTACCCCCTTCACTAAACCAGATGTGGGCATGGCCACCATGTGACACATCTGGCCTGCATTTGAAAGCCCTGGTATAGGGCTTCCTGTCAGGGATTGGACCAGAAGACCTCCAACATCCCTTCCAAGTCTATTATCCTTTTCTTTTGTCAATGAGCCTTGACTGTTTATCTTTTCATGCTAACATGACAAGGGAAATCAATTAAGGGCAGCTTTTCAGGGAATAATGGTACAATAATGGGAAAAGGGTATTACCTCCAATCAGTGGTGAAATCTAATCTCCCCCCCCCCCCCCGGTTCTGTGGGCATGGCTTGGTGGTGGGGGTCATGTGACTGGGTGGGCGTAGCCAACTTTTTTTCACTTTCAGCTATTTTTTTTAGCTTTTTAAAGCATTTTTTCCCTGCTGGTTTGCCTGAACCGGCAGGGGGAAAATGCTTTAAAAAGCTAAAAAAAAAAAAAGCTTCTGAGGATCGCGCAGCTCAGCTGTGAGCCGCACGATCGTCGGAACCGTTTTTAAAAAGCTTTTTAAAACATTTTTTCCCTGCCGGTTCACCTGAACAGGCAGGGAAAAAATGCTTTAAAAGTGGGGGGAAAGCTTCCGATGATCACACGGCTCACAGCTGAGCCACATGATCCTCTGAAGCTTTTTTTAAACTACTGGGCCAAACTGGGCCAAACCGGGAGGATTTCACCTCTGCCTGCAACTTATGATTGCGTTTTCACATCATCATAATATTTGTTTGAGCACCCTTTAGAACAGGGGTGTCAAACTCACAGCATCACGTTGTTGTCACGTGATGTATTGCAACTTTTTCCCCTTTGCTAAAATGGGGGTGGGGTGGCCAGCGCATGATGCATCTGGGCCACGGGCCACAAGTTTGACAGCCCTACTTTAGAAGGAAAAATAGATTAAAATCTCCTAGCTACACATTCATAGAAGCCTACCAGGTGAATCACCGTTGGATGTTACCTTGCATTGTATATCCATGGAGCTTTTATTCAAAACTATTTCCTTGAATGGAGGAACTGTTTTATATTAATGTGCACATAAAACCCTTTCTCACAATCCCTAGACATCTGGAATGCCCAGCAGCAATAGGTCTGCTGTTAAATTAGGCATAAGAGCATGAGATCAGGTAGACACTGAATATCACCATCCTTCTGCACCTATTTAATTTGCAAAAGCTTTATTTGGTGCCTCTGACATAAATCTTAGTTGAAAAATGTTATTTGGCTCGAAGATATCAGTTCTTTGGGCAAATTTTCATTTAGTGATAGAAACAGATTTTAACCCATTACTCTAATATCCTATGTCTGTATGTGTGTGTGTGCAAGTTTCAGTTTATTAGTTGATTTGAACAAAAGAAGACAACAATGGCATATGCCAATCACTGCTGTTATGAAGATAAAATGAACAAGTCAACATATATGTCAGGAATGGTGAACTATGACTGTTTTGTGAGTTGAAGTCTGCAATTCTAAAAGGGCCATAGTTCTCCCACTTCTGAATTACGTGATGCCAATAAGACCTGGTTCTTTTTCCCCTTCTGAGCCAGCGGGAAAAAATAGGGGTTTACAAATTGATCACCTTTTTTAAAAAAAAATCAGTAAGCTGTCAACTCAAACTGTAAACAGAAACATCTCAAAACTGCTTGTTAAAAATGATCATCACTTCCAGGATGTGTCACAAAACCTAATGATTGTCAGAGACAAAAAAACATGCCCTCACTTCCACTGATGAAGGCAGTAGAAGTCTTGCTGTGTTTAATTTCCCCTCACCTGCAGGGAACTTCCATTGGCATATCCCTTACTTGCAATGGCTTTAAGCTCGTATGCATGCATCTTCTTGATGCCTTTTAATATCTTGATTTTTAGTGGAGAGTCAGGTTGTTGATTCCAATTTTACAATGGACAAAATCTAAAGGACATTTGAAGTAGAGGTTTTCAGAGACACTGTTATAATGTCATCTTTTGAATATAATTCATATCAGGGAGCCTATAACTAAGAATGCCAATTTCTCAATAGCTATACATGTCTTCCAGGCTATTTGAGATAATTACCAGCTATTCTAAAAGCGGCAAAACTGCATAAGAGAAAGTAAAATAAAATGATTTTTTAAAAAAATATTGAAACAAGTTATTCAAACGCAGCCTAGATAATAAGTAAATGACTTTAGAATCCTCAGCCTTGCTAATAATCTACTTACAAAAAAAACTAGGTGGGGGTTTTTGTTTTTGCAATATAGCGCAGTGGTGGGATTTAGCCAGTTCGCATCTATTCAGGAGAACCGGTTGTTAACTTTCTAAGCAGTTTGGAGAACCGGTTGTTGGAAGAAATCTGATTTTATTTTCATTTTCTATTTTACAGGGCTAATTCTGTAAGGAAAGCAGGAAGGAAACATTCTGGTGTTGTTTCTAGCCTAATCTTTATTGCCCTGTTTACAGAAACTGCCTCTCTGGTTAACCCTTATTACATTGTAACAGCTAAGGTGACACACCCATAGATTTGATTGATGGCGAGTTGGCCACGTCCACCCAGTCACATGACCACCGAGCCCTGCCTACCCAGCTGGTCATTAGGGCAGAGAAACAGTTGTTAAATTAGTTGAATACCACCATTGAATATAGGAGTGATCGAACTTTGATAAAGTAGCTCCTAGATTTTTTAAAAAATGTGGATGCATACCAGCTTCTTCCTGAGTCGTTAATAGATGGTGCAGAACTTATTTTCTGTGGTAACTTTAAATAAGGGCAACCTGAAAATAATTTGACATGCAGGTGAGAATATCTTTGGAGATTCTCAGTCATCCAGAAAAAGTACCTTTGGGACAAATAGGAGAGACAAAAAAAAATAGCTGAAAAGGAATGGAGGGGCTTACAAGTGAGAGAAGAGGAAGATGGCTATGATGAAGGATGAAGATTAATCCTAGTATGAGTGAATATTATTCATTTCACCAAAGACCTCTCTGTTTAGCAGGCTGCAGCTTCCTTTAATTCCCACACCTCTGTTAAATCCCCAAGGATTGATTCTACCTTTTGGAATTCTTTAATATCAATGTTACCATCACCACTAAAGGGAAAGCTTTAATGAACTGTTGGAGCATTTTTCCCCCTTTCCCTTGAGAAATCTGGGAACCGTTTCCAATTAGACAAAGAATTTTGAAAGGTCATTTTTGCACAGCTCTGCAAAAGAAGGCTGGACTCTGCTGGAAAAAGCATAGAGGGAAGAAGATGAAGCAGAAACCAAGAATGGGTGCTGACTTGAGAAGAGAGGGACGCATGCTGGCTGCTGCTAATTGCTGAAGGAACTGGAACAACATGAAGGGCAGAGAAAGAGCAAAGAAGGCAAAGAAAGAAAAGCAAGTTGATGGCAACAAAGAAAGCCAAAGGTAGAAACAGGCAGGTGAGTTGCTCCATTAAACTAACTTCCCTTGCCTTGCAAGGAGTAATGCTTCTCTTTCTGGCCCAGAACCTTCTTTTCTCATGTCCCCCACAACTGTGGTAGCAAGTATTAGCCACATGATTTTCTTGTCAGTTGGAAGTGAAGAAATAGGCAAAACGGACAATGTGTCATGGATCCACCCTTGGACCCTTCTCTCTATATATGAGTTCAGAGGAGAAGGGTAAATTTGAATCTGCAGAGGAAAGTGTGGAGCTGAGTATTGGTCAGGATTGGGGCTTAGGGGACTTCCGGTTCCGGCGGCTACGGCGACAGGCAAGCCTTTGCCTGCTCCCACTTTCCCGGTGGGCTTCCCCCGCTCCGGGGGGGCACAGGACGCCTCAAAGGAGGCGTCCTGCCGAGGGAGCGGCTCGCGGAAGGCCCCTGCATCGGCGGCGGCTGGTGGGGGCTTCTCCGCCTCGCTCTAGGCACTGGGGAGCAGCTGGAGGGCGCGCACGCGTCTCGCCCCATGCCGAGCGGACAACGTACTCTTGAAGGAAGCAGCGGCGGTATGGTGAGAGGCTTCCTCCCCTCATTCCCTTCCTTTTGAAATAATGGACTTTTCAGCACTTTTAAAAAACTAAACTTTCGGATCTTCGCTAGAGGTGCGGCTAGAGGGAGGGGGGTTTCCCCCCCCCCTTGGACAAACGGCTTGAGAAGATTCTGCTTTCGCCCCCAGGGGAAGGAGGAGGGGGGAGAGCCAACTAAGGATGCCTCACCCCTTTAAAAGTGACTTTTATTGGATCTAGCTCCAGAACTTATGGGTGAACTGAGAACTTTTTGAACTTTTAAAATTTTATTATGCCTCTGAGCCCAAAGCTGGCAGGGCAAGATGGCACACTTCCGTTGTCTTCATGAACTGTGAAACCTGACTCCACCTTTAAAATTCAGGCTTCCGGTCTTTGTCCCCGAGTCACCCAGAGGAATCTCTTGTGGATTGTTTTTTTTTCTGAACTCTTTGGAGGAAAAACTTTCATCTATTGCTAGAGTAACTAAAGAAACTCCCACCTGTTTGGATCCTCTGCCTTCTGGATTCGCCTGCCTGCTCTACTTCTCCAGCTGCCCAGTTTCTACACTGACTGATCTCCTTGTTTCATAAACCATGTCTCCAAAAAGACCACCTCCTGGAAAGCCTGGCTTTGCTACTTCTGCTCCAGCGTCTGCAACGTCCAGCCCAGCCACACAGTCAAAGATAACAGAACTGATGCAACCTAAGACTACAGAGATAGACCTTCAACAAATGCTTCAACAAATTTTACAGGGCCAGGAGGAAATTAAGAAACAGTTAAGGGAAATGAAAGATGAAATTAAAGAGAATCAAGCTCAAATTTTTAAGAATTCACAGAGACTGGACCTTGTGGAGGGTGGGGTGGCGGAGGCGAAGGGGGGGGGGTAGAGGCCTTACAGAAGGGGAACAAAGAACTTGATATCCAGCAAATGAAAACAGAGTTTGAGAGAATGTCCTTTTATCTTAGATTTCAAAATGTAATAGAAGTAGATGGGGAAAATATAAGGGACATTATGACTAATATTCTAGCTGAATACATACACAAAGATAAACACCAGATGGAATGGGAAATAGACCTAGTTTATAGAGTGAATTCAGCATATGCCAAAACACACAATGTACCCAGGGAGGTTCATATTAAATTCCTTAGGAAAACCACAAGAGATGAAATTCTGGGTGTACAAAGGGGGCAAACACTGACATACCACGACAGGGAGATAACCATTCTGAAGCAGATTCCCAAAAAAATTAGGGAAAAAAGGAAAAGTTATTCGCAATTGGCGAATAAACTATACCAGAAGGGGGTGTGGTTTAGATGGTTGATGCCTGAAGGTATGCTGATATTCTAGGAGGAGACAAGAATTAGAATCAACACACCCATAGAGGCACAGGCCTTTATGGAAAAAAATAAAGTGAACCTAGAAAAAACAGAAGATACTACAACGGTCACACAGGACACGGGAGGGGCCGGAGCTCTGCCGGCGGGGGGTGAAGGGGCAACACCAAGAAAGCTCAGATCACAAAAATGAACAAGAAAATCACAAAGTTATAAACACACCGAAAGTAACAATGAATCTATATCTAGACTATATATCATAACGATATGAACTGACTGAAAATTATTTTTTCTAGAATTAATATGCTGATTTTTTATGATTATGTATTAAGGATTGACATTTTGATGTAACCTATGAGTTTGGAGGGAGGGGGCGTCTGCCATATTTGCAACTGCCAAAATTTGTAACCATTCCACTTACCCTTTTCCGTAAAAATGTTTTTAAAAAAACCAATAAAACTTTTTTTTAAAAAAAAAAGGATTGGGGCTTAGGGAATGCTAGCCTGATAAAGCAGCCTCAGCTGAGTCATCAGATTAGCCACAGGCTGGGGAAGGTAAGCCACAACTGCAGCAAGTTGGCCAGGAGGCTCCAGGCCAGGACTGGAAGCAAAGTCCACACTTCCTCCTGATCCAATGAGGAGCACAGAAGAAACAGGCACAAGACTGCTCAGGACGAGGCAACTCTGCCTCTCATGAAGGGCTGCACCGGCATTGCTTACTTAATCCTACCCTGAGGATTTGAGTGTTGCTGGAGCAATGTGCCCAGTTCTGTGCCTTGTGTGCTTGTGCTATATATCCTGGACTGCTTGACTCCTGGACTGCTTTTTTGTATTTTGTGTATGCCCATTGGAGATGGTTACCCAGTGACTCTCGCTGTACTGAGCTTGGAATCTGGAACTGTGCAACAGGAATGCTTTCTGAGGTCCTGTTTGGGGAGTTTGAATAAACATCTGTAGAACACTTGCTATGGGTGTGGGTGTGTGGAGAGCAGGGCAGCACATAATATAAGTGGTCAATGTCCATGGAGATTCTCAGTCATCCAGGTCATGATTGTCCCCAAGGTGCTTTTTCAAAAGGCAACTGGACTTTCTTTGTTTCTGCTTGAAGATGCATCGCATCCATCTCTCTTTGACGAGAAGTGAAACGCTCTCAAGCAAAAACAAAGTCCAGTTGCTTTTTGAAAAAGCACCTTTGGGAAATGGGCTACATAAATAGGCTACATAAATAGGCTTACCAGAATTGGAAAAAGAAAATGTCCACCCATGTCTTAAACCCTAAGACAATGCATATAATAAAGAAATGCCTTAGCACAATATGTTCCCAAGGATGCAATCATTACTGACAGAAAGTGGCAGCAGGCAAGCTACAAGAGTAATGAGAATACAAGTAGCCAGGATGAGCATTTTAAGTTAGATCGGTCTGAGGCCTGGAATTTCCCTGTATCAGCTGTGTGGTCTTTATTATTTAATTTAGAATGAACACGGCTTGATGAGCTTGAATCAGCCCAGAGGGTGTATGTCATTTTCAGCGTATTGTCATGGACTGTGTGTCTGTCACCATAATTGCTGAGTCAATTACTTATTTGAGTGCTACTGGTTTTCTATACTGTTAACTCGTTCAGCTAGCTTATCCTTATCAGCCAGCAGTGATGAGCAGTTTGGATGACTTTTACAATTAATAGTCCTTTCAACAGAAAGCTCTGCTTTCCTAGCAGGGGACATAATTTCACACATCACTGAAACAGGCTGCCAGTCTCTTAGGAGCTTCCTTCATTTGAATGGAAATGTCTCCATATACTATCATCTAGTTGATTTTCATTGTAACTTCTAAATGTGTTCAAATCCGAAACCGAGGGAAGCTTTTGGTTATATGTGTTGCTTGCAGTTATTCTACTTTACAGGTTTCTGATAAGCTAAAGAACAAACTCTTCTGTACATGAAGAAGAACTTAACCCTTGAGTTTCACCTGTATTGGACTAGAAATTTCATTTTCTAAATTGGAAGGATCACTTTTAAGACCTTTAAGCTTTCTCTCCAGGATTGAGGAATTACTTTAGTTCATTCAGAGTTGTGGCATTGTTACATTTAGTGCTCTAAGTGGAGACTTCCCATTGCAAGCAAGCATTCTGTATTTGTCATCTTTCTTATCTATAGGATTTTCTGTAAATTTGGTTTGAAAAGGAAAAATGACTTTCCCACCGATTTACCTCTGATATGAGACAATCTAGAGAAGTCTGACATGGTTATATTAAGCGTACTCTGATATAGCTATATTAATTATATAAGGTACCTTTATTTGAGGTCCCAACTTAGATAAGATCTAACAATCAGAAAAGCTTTGTTAACCTGATGCTTTCCTGATTCCTTGGGACATTATTTTCAGAATTATCAGACTTTAATCATATTGATTGAGAAGTCAGGAACTGTAATTCCAAAATTATCTGAAAAATCAGTTTTTAAAAGTTGACTTAAGTTGTGTTCTACAGTGATTACACACACACACACATACACACACACACACACACTTTTCACAGGATACCTTCAAGAAGATACTTTCTAGCCAAATTAATAGGAAAATGCTTTAGTTTTCATTCAAGTTACCCATTAACTAGTACACTCATGTTGATTGACCATTGTGGATAAATAATATAGAAAAAGACAGAATGCTAAATAGACACACACTTAGTTTAATTTAGCATCTTTTTTTCAATCCTAAAGCAAAGATTATTTCACTTAACTCTATGGTTTTTGGCTTATTGTGTGCTTTTTGGCTCTCCTAATCTACCAAAGCAAAATAGTTCAGTATTTAAGGCATGGTTTAAATGGCAGTTTTAATTAAAGTAGAAGGTAGAGATATTCCTAGGACAAGAATAGACACATTTTGTTTTTAATGCAGGAACAACAACAAAATCTGTTCTTTTCACATCGGCGGCTTGCAACTTTAGAAGCATCCAGGCAGCAGATTAAAATTTATGGTCTTATTTATATTGACCATGGTTCTTGCTTGCAGGTTATCCCCGTTGAAAATGTGATTGATTGTACTGGTAGCTAAACTACAATGGGGCATGGCATCCATTCTCTTTACCCATAGCTTTTTTAAAAAAAATACTGGTGCAGCTGACATTATTTTCTACTTTTATTGGCAATCTCAGAAGAGAAGTGAAGGACTGAACAGAGACATTGCCTACATCTCTCTCTTATCCTTAGAAATGGTCACTTCTTGTCAAGGCTGTGGTATATTGAAGGATTATTGTCTCTGCTCAACTCTATCTGCTCAGTGGATAAATTGAGAATTTCAATCTTCCCTGCTGTCAATTCAGAAACCTTTTATGAGCGCCAAAGTCACTTTTAAAAAGATACGGTAAAGAATGAAATAAAAAATATATTATTTATTTACTACAGCAAAAGGAACTGTAAACTCATTTTGGTTTTACATTGATGTTATGACCTGCTCGTTCTTAACTATACATGATACTGTGCAGAGCTTCAAAGCCCATGCTATAAAATAACAAATGGCTACTATTTCAGCTGACAAGTTTGTTATTATTTTTAAAAGGTTCCTCTGAGTGAAGTTCCATAAGCCTGTCAACCAGAGGATATCTCAACCTCAATTGTGTGTAGCAGATATCCATATTGGTGTGTCAAAGCCAAAGGAATAAAGTTGTATGTGTAGTACAATATGCATTTTTACCTTAGAAGGACTTTCACAATACAACCTTACTAAAATATTGATTAAAATAGAAACCAGGGGCATTCAAGGACAGCACACAGCAAAATAACATAATGGAGATTGCTTCTCTCAGTAGTCAGTCATGACTTCTTCCATAAAAGCCCATTTCATTCTTCTTGCCTTCCCCAACTCTTGGCCAGCATTCTGTGTTATTCAGAATCCTAACATAGGTGAGTTCTTATGGCGAATTCTGTGAATTGGGATATAAGCGCAAAGACTGTAACAGAGTTTGGAATGGTGACGGAGTTTGATGGAGAATCAGCACAAACTGTTCAGAAGGAAATTGCTCTTGCCTGTTTAGAAAATAACATTTGTTAAAACTGCTTAAGCCCAATGATTACAGGGAGTGTTACTGATATTTTTTTATAATCTCTCTATTTATCTGCTCTTTCATTATCAGCTTGTCTTTTCATGTTATCGGCATGTGTTTCCTTACTTATGTAACCAAATAAAGTATAAGTGCTTGCTGAAATATTGTATGTGGTTCCTTCCCACTATGGGAGGATCCAGTTTTATTTAGATCTAAACAAAACATTCAGAATCCAGAATATTTATCCATCAAAATTAATCATGTAAGAGATACTTTTTTAAAAAAAAAGTGGCTTCCTGAATTATAGTGAGGCATAAGAGGATAACGACCTTGGCACTGAAGGAAATAAATAATAAGTTACTCTTTTATAAAAGTGTTAAATATATCAATTAGCTATTGAGTTCTTCCTGTTGCAACTTAACCACAAAAATATAATCAATAAAGACAATGTTCAATGACTTGCTAAAACTCCCCTGAAAAAAAGGAACATAAGTCTGAGACAACGCCACCATTTGATGAAATAGGAACATTCACCTCCTAGAGCAGCGATGGCGAACCTTTTTTGGCTCAAATGCCATAAGTGGGGGAAGTGCAGGGGGTTTGTGTGCAGGCGTGCCACACCCATAATGCAATGTGTGACCCCCTCCCAGTGTACATGCGCGCACTACAGTTGCAACCCCCCATTTTTGCATGCTTTTTTTGCCCTCCCCAGGCTCCAGAGGCTTTATAGGAGCATGGTGAGGGGGAAAACAGCCTCCCCCGCCCCCCCGGAAGCCCTCCTGAGGCTTCAGGGATTTTCAGGAGGCTTCCCTGAAGCCTCCGAAGCAGTCAAAATGACCTTCCGAGCAAACCAGAAGTCAAAATGACCTTCCGGTTTGCTCGGAGGGTCGTTTTGAGCGCTCCGAAGGCTTCAGGGACCTTCAGGAGGCTTCCCTGAAGCCTCTGGAGCAGTCAAAACGACCCTCCAAGCAAACAGGAAGTCAGTTCCCAAACTTCCAGTTTGCCCATAGGGATGGCTTTTTGCATTCTGGAGGCTTCAGGGAAGCTCATGAGGGCCTCTGTGGGGAGGGGGAAGTTCTTTTCGCCCTCCCCAGGATCCTATAAAGCCTCTGGAGGCTGGGAAGGGCAAAAAATGGCTTTTAAAAAGGGTGAACTCATCTGGCCAGCACGCGCATGCGTGCTGGCCAGCTGACAGGGCAGCGCCTCGCGTGCCCTGACAAATGGCTCCGTGTGCCACCTGTGACACGCATGCCATAGGTTCGCCATCACTGTCCTAGGGTGAAACTACAAGGAAACAAAGATAAGAGGGGTTCTGCAGAAAGGGTCATTACCTTTGTAATGTAAAATGACTTAAAGGAATGATTTAGGAGCTGGGGGCTTATTAGGCATGGTGTGATTGCTTAGGGACTATAAAATGTATTTTTGCTCTCCTTCTACTCAATTCATTTGGGAAGGGTCTAGGAGGCTGTGCTTGCAACCACTTTTTCATTTTTCTTCAATAAACATTTGAATTGTTAACCAGACTTGTTTCTGTATTGTGAAGATTAAACTATTTTGGTCTTACATCTCACACGGCCTTGAGTACAACATTGAAGATATGAGTGGTGTTTCCAGACATTTTAAAGGATGTCACATAGAAGTCAATTCTTGCTATATCTTTTTCTATGACAGTGGAATCCAGAAAGGTGAAGGAACTCCCTTCCATGGATGTGCTTAGTGGAATCTATATGACTACCTGTCTGGGATGTTCAAATTTGCAATGAGCCAGGGGCTAGATCCAGTGGTCCAAAAGGATCATAGCTTTTCTAAAGCTATGATTCTATTCTTTAAATAATTTCTTCACCAGTTATTTCATATGTTGGCTCCCTTGCCTTTTGAAGATTGATCCTGGCCATCATAATCACCATCATCTGATTCTCTACATTGTTACACAAGTATGCAGGAGAGAGTTCAGCTCAAAATTAACTTACAGTAAGTGCTTTGCTGGATAGTGGTACAGAAGAAATCTACATTGAATTCTTCACATAGTGAATCAATTTATGAATAATGAGTCAAACCAACAGCCAGATAGAAATTCACGTGCTTACATAGCGGTACCTATATAGTATTCATGTGTGTATATGTGTCTCTGTGTGTATGCAGTGTAGTATAGAATATAGTTATGGGATATTTAGTTAGTTCTGTATGCTCCAATTGTTTATGCTTTATATACTTTCAAGCTGATGTCCTCATTCCCAAAACCCAATTTGTCTCACGATGCAACAGAGCGCATACTTTGAATATAAAGTGGCCATTTCACATGTCTGCAAAAAGAAAATGGATTCCCCAAAGTGATTCAGATTTATACTTCTTTGCATAATATTTGCATATGTTAATTTGTATGTATAGTTGTAAATAGTTTTTATAAGTTAAATAGGAAAAAAAAAGAACGCAAATCATTACAGAGGAGAAAACTGCAACCAGGACTTTCTCTTCTTTCCAGCTACTTGTTTTTGACAATTACCTTCAAGGTTCCTGATCCCTCTCTCCCTTGTGTTCTTTATCTTTAAAAAATCAGCTTAGACCAAAGATCCTTCAAGACAGAAGATGCCTTGAAAAATTACATTTTCTCATAACAGTGCTTCAAATGGAAAATTGCCCTCTAAAAATAGGACATACAGCCATTCTGTTTTGTTGGCTCTTCTCAGAGTTTCAGCAAAACACAACACAGCTAGACTGGTAATCTTCACTGGATTCATCTTATATGGGGTTCCTCATTGTCAGGACAAATCTTCCTTTTCTCCAATAGAAATATCTGATTCCGACAAGGATTTTATGGGGAAATGTTTTTAGATTGATTTTAGAAGTGCCTCCCCACTTTCCAGCTGCATTCCACAGGTGTAGGTGTATTTATGGAGACCATTTTCAGGTGGATTGAAAAACAAATTCTAAAAGGGTAGGGAAATGTGCAGAGATGAGTCTTCTCCTTCTTCGTCTTTAGGCTTTTTCATTCTTGTTTTTACTTAAACAATTGTCTCACCATTTTGAAGTAGTGACAGTCATCTCTTCATAACATAATGGAAAAACAAGGTACACTAAAGTTGACACCTTCTCCATTGATCTTTTATCTCATGGCAGAAGGGTAATGATTACCGTATTTTTCGGAGTATAAGACACACCTTTTTGCCTCAAAAAAGAGGCTGAAAATCTGGGTGCGTCTTATACACTGAATACAGCATTTTTTGGATCCTGAAGTCTCGCCCCTTCACCAAAATGGCCGTGTATATCCTTATGGAGGCTTTCAGAGAGCTCCTGGGGGCTGGGGAGGGCATAAATAAGCAAAAAATGGGTCCATTTTTGCCCCTCCCACAGGAGCACTCTGCAAGCCCCCCCAAGGTTATTCATGCCTCTTTTTTTTAAAAAATGGGCCCGTTTTCGCAAAAAACGGGCTGTTTTGGGGAGGTTTGTAGAGTGCAAAAACTTTTTTCCCCTTTTGGAAAGCTCTTTAACTGATTGATGAGAATTACATTGATCAAGTGCTGTGCCAGCAGAAAGAAAGTCTTAGGTGCTGCAGATTGCCAGCAATTTCCTTCTCCAGCACATGGACAAATACACCTGGAAATATCTACCTACCTACCTACTCTTTCTCTCTACCTACCTACCTACTGCATTTCTCTCTCTCTCTCTCTCTCTCTCTCTCTCTCTCTCTCTCTATCCCTCTCCCTACCTACCCTCTCTCTCTCTCCCTACCTACCTACTGTATTTCTCTCTCTTTCTATTTCTCTCTATCCCTCTACCTACCAACTTACCTACTCTCTCTCTCCCTACCTATTACTGTATTTCTCTCTCTATCTCTTTCTATTTATCTCTATCCCTCTACCTACCTACCTACATCCTCTCTCCCTCTCTCCCTACCTACTGTATTTCTCTCTCTCTCTCTCTATTTCTCTCTCTCTATCCCTTTATCTACCTACCTACCTAACTACTCTCTCTCTCTACCTACCTTTTGTATTTCTCTCTCTATCTCTTTCTATTTATCTCTCTCTATCCCTCTACCTACCTACCTACATCCTCTCTCTCTCTCTCTCTCTCTTTCTCTCTCTCTCTATCCCTTTATCTACCTACCTACCTAACTACTCTCTCTCTCTCTCCACCTACCTATTGTATTTCTCTCTCTTTCTCTCCCTCTCTATCCCTCTATCGACCTACCTATTTTTTTAATTTGTCTCTTCAAAACCTTGGTGCGTCTTATACTCCAAAAATATGGTAATTAGGGATAATATGAGCATCAAAGTCAAGCAATCTAGATATAACTGAATGGATAAAAAGGGCCTAATTTCTTGAAATAATGTTTGGTTTGAATAGCCATTAAGACAATAAAAATATATCAAATGAAGAAAAAGGCAATATTTCAAACTCTTAAAACATAACTCTGAACAAATAAATAGCCCTGCCAGTCACACTGCTATCATGGTAAAATTTATGGATATCCTGGATATTACTTCTTCTCTCTTCCATTCCATAGAAACTATGGAACTAAATGTCAAGCTGTTATCTTTCACATTTACTGTTGTTTTCATAGAACATTTATAAAAGAACTATAGGAAAAAAAACATTACATGTGTCTATTTACTTTTAATGTGTCATTATTTACTTAACTTTTGCCATGGAAATTCTACCTGGCAGATGACAATCTGGTTTTTAAGTTTACTTGTTGCTGAATATGTGTTTGGTCATTTCACGGATACAGAAGTCTGGGAAGAAGACAGTACAGGTAGTCCTCGACTTACAACAGTTCATTTAGTGACTGTTCAAAGTTACTACCTTGCTGAAAAAAGTGACTTATGACACTTTTTCACACTTATGACCATTGCAGGGATCCCCATGGTCATGTGATCAAAATTTGAATGCTTGGCACTTGATTCATATTTATGACATTTAAAAGTGGCCAGGGGTCTCATGATCTCCTTTTGCGACCTTCTGACAAGCAAAGTCAGTGAGGAAGCCAGATTCGCTTAAAAATGATGTGATTAACTTAGCAAATGCAATGATTCACTTAACAACTGTGGCAAGAAAAATTATAAAATGGGGCAGAACTCACTTAACAATTGTTTCACTCAGCGACATAAATTTTGAGCTCGATTGTGGTCATAACTCAAGGACTACCTGTATAACAATTTAGTGATAATCTATATGGAATATTCTATGCGCAAGGATAAACACAGAATTATGGTCAAATAGAATATTTCCATACCTTCTATAGGTATGAGTGTACCTTCCCCAGGGTATTGATTAATTGCTAACATGCTATCGAGTTGATATTGACTCTTAGTGACCATATAGTATAAATAGATATTCTGGCTGAAAATCTGTCCTTAACCTTGTCCTTTAGTCTTTCAATGATGTACTCATGGCTACTGTAACCAAGACTTTCCCTCTTACTACAGATTATCCTCTTCTATTTCCCAGCCTTAGATCCTTTGCCTTTGTTATAAATGTTGAAAGTAGGAATATTTGAACATGGTCATTTTTACCTCTAGTGTTCAATGATTCAACTTGGTGTTCAATGATTCATTTGTTCTCTTGGCTGTCCATGACATTCTCAGAAGCCTTCTCCAACACCAAAATGCAAACGTGCCATTGCTTTTTCTATCTTGCTTTTTCATTCCAACTTTTGATTCCATAGTGTCACCAGGAACACCCTTACTTGCACTATTCAAATCTTTGTGGGTATAAACACAACATGGCATCTGGGTATCTTTTCTAAGGTCCAATATCAAATGCTAGTCCCCAGTGATTTTTTTTTACCTGCTTGTTCTTTTACTGCTGATGATTGATCCTAAAAGATAGAAGCCATCATGATACCTTCATTATAACCTCTAAGTCTGGTCGTTGCACTGGTATTATTAGTTTTATTTAATTTTAATCCCATTTTCACTGCTTTTTCTGTACTTTTAACTACTAGAACTTGCAGATCCTTTGCATTTTCAGCTATCAGAGCAGCATCAATAAATGGCACAGTGCAGTTTATTGATGTTTCTTCTTCCAATTTTAAAACAACTCTCAAACAGCTTTCCTTAATATATATTCAGCCTAAAGATTGAATAAATAAAGGGAGAGAATATAGCCTCCTTTCTGCCAATTTGGAGCCAGTATATTCCTCCATGTCCTGCTGTGCTGTGGATTTCTGATCTGTATATAGGGTTCATATGAGAACAATGGGATGTTCTGGGATTTTTCTTAAGCACGTTTTTTTCTCTTTTTACAACCCTGTAGCCCCTTAATTTGGAGTAGAGTTGAGGTGACTGGATTTACTGGTCGGATGCCCTTCCTGACACCTATGTAGAGTTCACAGCAGTTGTTTTCTCTTTGTGCCCTGAGAGAAAAACATCTGCTGCTACCTAAGATTGATCTATCAACCTTCTGAGTGGGAGGTTTGGGTACTCACCACTAGGCCACCACATTAGGCCACTGCACTGCTCTTTTCTAAGCACCCATTGTCTATATTTTAAACACATTGGTATTATTTTTGGAAAGGTTTGTATGAGCTTTGGAATAATGGTCACAACACTGAGAAGTCACGAGGCTCTGGGGAAAGATAGAGACACTTGTCACTAATTTTATCTGAAGTATCACAATCAGTAGCAACCTTTTCTTAGAAATGCAATCAAATGGAATAGATCAGATAAGTCATGCAATTATCTCTGCCCAGATTTATTTTATTGATCAAATGAGCCTTTAAACATTTATTTATGCTAATCTGTATCATATGTATTTTAAACTCAGAACTATTCTTGTACTTACAATTTAGCTGTAGTAGGTCCTTTTGGAAACTACTTTTTCCTTAAAAAAACAGACATGAATAAATATATTTTGACATAATGATATGTCATTTATAAAGTTGTTATTTTAAAAATGATTATATATATATTCTTGAATTGGATGACTTTTTAGTGTATCCACAAATCTCTAAGAGGATTTATGCATCTACTGGATATCATCTACAAGGGAAGCTATTAAAGATAAAATCATTCTGAATTTGAAATCTCCAGTTAATACAAATGAAATCAGCTTTGTATTAAAATTCACAAATAATAAAGTGTGAAAAAATATTTGCAGAAAATGTGATTATTAAAGAAGCATTGGTTTTACTTTTTATGCAACATCTGCTTTGGGCAGATGACTTGATGCAGTGACATCATTTCTTAAACTTTTTGTATAAGTTGGTTCCACTTAAAATGTCTTCAAGGATAAGCTTATATATAACCACCTAGAGAGAGAGAGGGAGCAATATTATGAAGTTTCCCTTTCAGGAGGCAATTCCATCTTCAGGTAAAGAAATTTACAATTTCATAAATATCTTTTAAATGTGCAAGAAATCCCTCTGCTTCTAATGTTTCTTCTCTGGGTAATAATATGTTTTGCACCTTCAAACAAAGGAACAAACAAACAAGCTGTAAAGGGGAAGCTGCTCCGAAATAATGAAAAGATCAAATTCTATGGAACAAAGTTCTGTCTGATATTGGAAGGAGTGTCTGGTTTGCTTGTGTTACAGTAAAAGTTTCAAATCAGTAAAAAGGTCTGATTCACACAATCCCATTTTATTTGAACTAGCGCTAATTAGACAGTGCATCCACTCTGAGTGTGTGGCAGACAACTTTAGATCACTATTTCCTTTCCATCCATTTTGTTGAATATAATCACATCCAAATAAATAGAAAAGAAATGAGTCATAGGCAAATCCAGTATTTATTATAACACTAGTTAAATGAAGGCCTTTTTTTAACTGAATGGAAACCTGCCCCTCCCAAGAGTCCCCACGCAGCCTGTTTTGGATGCAGGTAAGTGCAGGTGCACGCGGAAGCTCTGGGGAGGGTAAAAAGTGGGCCTACTGGGGCCTCCAGAGCCCGGGGAGGCTGTTTTCGCCAGCCCAGAGTCTCGAGAAAAGACTCCGGAGCCCAGGAATGCAAAAACACCCACCACCCCCATCACGTTGTGGTGCACAAGGTCAACTAGGCCATGCCTACAATGGCCATGCCTACCCAGGAACTGGGCAAAGAACCCCTTGCTCAAATTTGTGAAGCCCACCCCTGCCCAGAAGACCTGCCAAGTAACACAGAAAGGCATATCCCATTGTCTTCCATTTCTTCTAAATCTGTTCCTCTCCTATATCTGCTCTTGGCTTTACTGCTTCAAAAAATCATGGAACATGGATGTCTTTGGATATTTCCTCTTCTGAAGAACCAAGTCGACAAATACATCAGACAGCGGAGATGTGGATGAATGCCAGACTGCTTACAAAAGTACATTAGGAGTTGTAATCTACTCAGAAGGAAAATGTTATTCCTAAATAACTGAAACTATAATACAATACTCAGCTGAGAGCAGGAGTTTCTAGCATAAACACCTTTGTCTGGTCTCAGTCATATTTGAAGCAAATATTCTAATTTCAAGTCCAACTTTTGCTTTGAAAATATGGGTCCTTCACCTTCCCTCAACCCTTGCTACTGAATCTTAAGACCTTTCTCCATGTTGGAATGTTCTATGTTAACAGATTGTGAGGGTGCCTTTGCATCTCCGAACTGTTTTCTAAGCATTAGACTGTATTTCTTGCAAGTGGCATGGTGGCCTAGAGGTGGAGTTCTCGCCTCACAATCAAGAGGTTGTGAGTTCGATTCTAAGTAGTGTCAGATATTTCACTCTATGGGTGCAAAAAGGAAATATTCTGGCAAACCGGTAGTGGAAATATCTGCTGTGAACTCTGCATAGGCATCAGGAAAGTCATCTGGCCAGTAAATATTCAGTCGCCCCAGCTCAACCCCAATGCAAGAGATTACAAGGTTATTTTTTTTTTAAAAAAAAGACTATATTTCTTGAACTGCTGGATGAAATCCTGATCAGAAGCAATAGTACTACTACTCCATTCCTACCCTAAATGCCTTTCTGGGATCAGTGAGGAAGCAAGGTAATGCTAGATATGGAAACTATAGGCAGAAATAATATGATGGGATGAAAGGGGCAGGATTTTTCCACAATTCATCACCTTTTTTATCTATCTTTCTCAAGCAGTTAACTTTACTATGCCAAATGGAGCTGAACATTATGAAAACAATGAACAGATGCTGACTGCCTCCCCTTTATAAACATCTTGGCTTCTCTTCATAGAAAAAGCAGAAGAAAATAGACAAGAATTTTGTTGCATTAATTGCCCATATAGTTGGAAGTGGGGTACTTACTGGGGTTCTTGTGTTATAACTTTTATGTGACTTCTGATTTGTACATTTCATCAGTCTTGGATTGTTGTTCCTTGAATTAACTATTACATTAACTACAAGGAATGAAGTCCAGCTTCCAATGCAGAGTCAGCCCTGATAGAAGCAATTATCATTCTTCAGCATATTCATCATTATATATATATGAATATACAGTATCTTTAGCTTCACAGATGAATTTACTTGATAATGGGAGAAAAATCCATCAATGTTGCTGAAGGTACCAACAAAGTTTAGGGGATGCAGGAAAGATGGTGTAATGCATATCACTCCACCAGAATCTGAAGCAGAGGTGGTATTCAGCCGGTTCTGACCAGTTCTGGCAAACCAGTAGTGGAAATTTTGAGTAGTTTGGAGAACCAGCAAATACCATCTCTGTCTGCCCCTGCCCCTGATCTATTTGCTGCTTCCCAAGTCCCAGCTGATTGGCAGGGTCTTCTTTTGTTGCCCTGTACAGGAGAATGGAGCTGGAAAGCAGGTTAGTGGGGTGGGGACAGAATGGGGATTTTGCAGTATCTTTCCCCTGCCATGCCCATCAAGCCACGCCCACCAAGCCACACCCACTAAGCCATGCCCACAGAACCAGTAGTAAAAAAAATTGAATCCCACTACTGATCTGAAGTATCCAAACAATCTACCTGAGGATAGATTTGTGTGGAACAGAGCTGTCCAACTTTGGCAACTAAGACTTGTGGACTTCAACTCCAGGAATTCCCAAGCCAGCATGAGGAATCCAACATGTGGATAATAATGAACTATGAAAGTGTAAGACACAGGAGCTCTGAGTGATAGGCTGTATATCAATCAAATACATACATTTTAAAAATTCTCTCTTCACACAATTTTCAGTATAGAAGATTGCCATAAATGTCGTTGTTTAGTATGGGATATTTCCAAGAGTTTAGTACTTTGGGGCTTTCTCTGCCTCCAATCCAGAACAGTTCAATATTTTTAGAAGCTAAAACTATCAGCAGGTTCATGTGCTTGCCTATGCTTCACGCTTGATTTGAGCAATCTCTTTTGAAAACATTGTTTAAAGTTTACCTTTTATTTCTTCACTATTTCATATTGGCATTAAAAGGAAACTAGCAGAAAATGTGCAGTTCCTTCAACATACTGATTAGCTTTTCTGAAAAGTTAGTTCTTTTGATAGTCAAAAATCCTGACCTCCTACTGACAACTGTTCAAGTAATGGGATTCTGTATGACAGGAAAAAAAAATAGTCATGAGTAAATTTTTCTACTCCTGGAGATAAAAGCTGATCAGTAACTAAAACTAAAGTATCATAATAATAAGTAGATAAATTCCTAGCCCCAAAAAGCTAGACTGTGAATTTCAATACAAATGTAATATTTATCACTTAGAAGTTCCTTCATATTGTTTTATGCCTTAGTTCAACCACTAAAATTTGCCTTTAGTATTCTGTGATTGAATATATACGTTATGTCGTTTACTTCATTGGGGATTTTTTGTCATTTTTCAAACAATGGTTCAGGATATCTAAATGTGACTTGCTTTCTTTGTGGTTATTGTGGTTTTCCTATCCCAGTTTACAGCAAACTCAGCCAGTTGTAATTTACTCAGTAAACTATGGTTAGATATAAGGCTTATGTCAAGCGATGGAGAAATCAGGAGTTTCAGGCAGTTCAAATGTGTATAAGGATTTATTGCAAGCTTAAGCTCTCTACAAGAATCTGACCAACTAGTGGCCAAGGGAAAAGAACAGAAGACAAGATGGGCTGGACTTAGATCTCTTACAGCACGGAGGGCAGGGGTGGGTTCCGGCAGTCACTACAGCCAGTTCGCTCATGGGCATGCTGTGTGAACGTGCTTGATGCGTGCTATGCGTGCATGCGCAGAGCAATAAAAATTGTCTGCACATGCACTGAAGCAAAAAACAGGATGGCAGTGCCTACAGTGGCACTGGGAGAACTAGTTTGGGGGCGTGGCAGGACTGGGTCGCTGGAACTGGCAGCGACCCAGGCACCAAACTACTACCGGTTTGGCTGAACCAGTCTGAACTGGTAGGTACCCACCACTGATGGAAGGACTCATGACTTATGACGTGTTTGACCTTTCCCTTGGGCTCAGCCTGGTCATCTCCTGCAGCCTAGTGTGACATAAACTGAGGTTTCCTTTTAATTTTTTCTAATATACTGCTATTTTGTTGTTCAGATGGCCAAAAACTTCAATATACAGTAGAACCAAAAGCATCATCCTATTTCTTGTACAACATGCAGTATTTGTTAAATATTTGAGACGGAGCATCCATATAGTCAGAGGATTTCCTTTTCTGCCAAAGAAGAATTCAGTTTTACTCCAGGATTCTACCTTACTATCACTCATTAATTTACCTCTTAGGGAGAAATCTCACTACCACTTTTCATCTTCTAGTTACAGTAGTCTTGTTCATGAGCTACATCTGAACAGGAAATATGAACCTATGCAAGAAACCAACATCATCCTTTTGAAACAAGTAAGATGCGGAAACAAGAGTTGTTGGAAAGTTTGGAATGTACCTTAAAGAGATTATTATAACAGAATCATGAAGGTCTGTAAATCCATCTCTAGTTCACTTTACACAACACAATCAAGGCACAGTTGTTTTGAGTTTTTTTATTAATGTTTCCTGATTTTGTAGGACCCAGATATCTTTTCTAAAACAGCTCAGCATTTTCATCCTCTTCTGAGTTGAAAACACATATCCTACACTACTTCCCACATAGGAGTCACCTCCCTCTCCCATGTACAACATGCCTGCAGCTGAAATGGGTAAGACTGAAATGGAAAACTTAGATTAAGTTGGAATGTGCCCCCCCCCCCTCATTTTATTGCCTGCCACAACAATTGGAGAGACTGAGATAGCAAGAAGCTCCTTTCAACTGAGGGCTTCTGGATGTGATTACTTCAGTTCCCCAAATCTCTCAAAGAACATGGTACTTACATATAGCATTACTTTATGTATTTACATTGCAACATACACAGTGGTGGGATTCAATTTTTTTTACTACTGGTTCTGTGGGCGTGGCTTGGTGGGCGTGGCTTGGTGGCATGGCAGAAGAAGGATACTATAAAATCTCCATTCCCTCCCCACTCCAGGGGAAGGTTACTACAAAATCCCCATTTTCTCCCGATCAGCTGGGACTCGGGAGGCCGAGAATAGATGGGGGCACGGCCAGTCAGGGGTGGTATTTACCAGTTCTCCAAACTACTCAAAATTTCCGCTTCCAGTTCTCCAGAACTGGTCAGAACCTGCTGAATACTACTTCTAGCAAGTTGGTCTCATGGTTAAGGCACCAGGCTAGAAACTGGGATACCATAAGTTCTAGTCCTGCCTTAGCCATGAAAGCTAGCTGAGTGACCTTGGGTCAATCATTCTCTCTCAGCTCAACTTACCTCATAGGGTTGTTGAGGTAGGGAAAATAAGAGAAGGACATTGTGTTGGATATGTTTGCCCCCTTGAGCTATTTGTAAAAATAATAAAGGTGGGATACAAATAAATATTTGGACTGTTCTAGAGTGGAGAAAGCTACAGATAGAGTCACTAAAATCAATACCTTTGAAATGATTAGTGTGATATCTTTTGTAAATTCTACAAAATTTAGATCCTATCTTGGATTTACCACATGGATGTTATGAACTGAAACCACTATAAGCCAATTCTATATTTCATAATAGTTTTCTATCATTTCTTAATCTTTTGAAAATCAAAATTGGCTCCTGTAAATCTGCTCTCACGAAAGGGAAAATGCTCTAGAGAACCTGAACTGGATCTAAATGTCTTTAATGATTTTTTTTCTTTTTTCGTTCAACCTCAGTATCTGTTAAGAAATGTTAACAGGATCATTAACATAACATTAAAACTGGGAGTAGATCTTTTTTATTAACTTTGCTGCTAAATGCGGCTTAGTAGCAGCACATTAACAGCTGTTGAATGCTTTAACTCAATGTTATAAACACATGTTGCTCAGTGGAACAGAATCACTACTCAGCATTGCTTTACAAAAGAGGTGAAATGTTTTGATATGTAATTAAGATTCCTCATCAATGATATCTAAATAATTAGTACCTCATTCTGTTAATACCAATGGTATATTGAATATGTCTTATCAATATTCAAGCGGTAAACTACAGTCAATTACCATTGAATAGACATTACCTTTAAAAATTAACAGAAAGATAAACACCTTATAGGAAATTTATTTTCTAATACTAGTATCCAGATTCCATGCGTATAATAGCAATTGCTAAAGAATCTTTCTGAATTCATTCTTCAGAGACCTATTCTATAGTCTCTTATAAATCACAGCTGAACCATTACACCTGTCAGTTATAGATTCTAGTATAATTCCAATGCTAGTTTCTCTTAAAATCTCAAAACCTTTAAAAATGCTGTTTCTGAATGGATTATTTTTAATGCACAGAACTGAATTAGGAGTTAACTTTACAATTGTGATTGTAATTAAGATATATGTTGTATCCCAAACCAAAAAATTAGACAGCCCCCCAAAATGTTTAGACAAATATATAGCAAATATATAGATCTTATATAAGTAAGAGTTTGATATCAGTGCAAATGGAGAGTGAAAAAATCAAGTTGGTTATCTTCTAGAAAATTGGTTTATTGTCTAGAATAAGAGGGGAAAAATAACAAGGTTTCAAGATTATTCTAGGGGGAAATTATTTTTTTTATGAAATTTGCCTCTTCCGATGTTGCTTCTGTAAGATATTTTGTTCATTTCCTAGCACTTTGTAGCCACACACTGTGCAAAAGGTAAGAGAATCTTAAAAAAATGCAGTGAAATCAACCAAGATCTATTTTTGAAACAAATTATATACTCAGAACATTCTGCCAAATCATGGGAATTATATTTGCACATCAATGCTCTTGCAGCGATACAGGAATTGATATAATTGTGATTTTTTTTGAAAGCTGTCTATAAAAAAGCAATCTACTGTATCTAGAACTGATCCCCAGTCAGCTATGCTTTTCAGTGCAAATCAGGATCCAATAAACAACCAAATAATGTTTAATTGCTCAAAGTTCAGTTAAATGTTTTTTTTAAACCAAACAGCACACATTACTATTGGTTTCATGCCCTGAAACTAAGAAAGATTGCTTCGAAGCAATGTGGTCATTAGGCTAATTTCCTGAACTAGAATTCTTCTAGCTTTATATAGATCACAAGCATTGGTGTTTCCTAATAAATGGAAAGATTTGGGATCTATGAAACGCTATATTTCCCTCTAAACGAGCATATAATCTTCATGCTGAGTATTTGCCATCCAAGCAAAACATCTTTTGCAACTATTTACAAAGTAGCATTGTATGCCTCAAAAACTGTTTCTGATCAGTTTGTTCTAAAAATATGCCACATTACTGCATCTGATAGAGATACAGTATGACTTGAATTACATGCACCGCGTGCCTGACATTTTTAATCCACTATCTTTTTTTCAGAAAGAAGATACCCAGGGATTAATTCAAAATCTAGTGCTTTTAAACATTTTAAAACATTTTGGATAGAGGAGGACATTCTAGTGAATTGAGGACAAATAAAAGCCCCACAATTTATAGCAATAGCACTTTAGAATTATATAGTGCTTCACAATGCTTTCCAACTCTCTCTAAATGGATTACAGAGTCAGCATATTGACCCCAACAATCCGGATTCTCATTTTACCAACCTTGGAAGGATGGAAGGATGAGTCAACCTTGAGCCTGGTGAGATTTGAACTGCCAAATTGCAGGCAGCTGGCAGTCAGCAGAAGTAGCCTGCAGTACTGCATTCTAACAAAACTGTACCACCATGGCTCATAGGTAAATAATTAACATTGTTTGCAAAAAAATGTTAACAAAATAATAATAATGCACTAAAAGTAACATTCTCCTTTCCCTCCCTCTCCTACTTCACAAACAAGCAAAAATTGAATGGAGAGAGAGAGGTTTAAATCACAAAACAAATTATAGCAAAGAAAAAAAATCATTCTAAGCCTTTAATATGTTAAAGAGCAACATCAATGTCAAGAGTAGTCCAACACAACTAAGGCAGTGGCATTTGTAGGAAGTCACAATGACAACAGAATGATGACATGTGCATCATAATATAATTGTACAAAGAACACAAGTGTACTTAGTACGTATGCTATATAGCTTGAAACTTACATCATTGTACCAGCTATTGTGGAGTTAATGATTTGTTGGAGCTGTTTTCAGTATCCAAAATGCAGATTAAAATGATTTGAAAGAATGGTAAGATTTGCTAATTACTTAGCATGACAACAGATTTAGATGCCAAGATTAACATAACCCATTCACAAAGGCAGAGAATGCTGGTAACACAGAAGCATGGATTAAACATATGTGAGATGTCAGGCTGCAGGTCACTTCTGTCAGATGTTGCGATATTATACTTGTAATTATGGAATTTCCTATAGCTTCCTCTTGATGCCACCGAGAGAAGCATCAGTCTTCAAATGTGCAGGTATCAAGAGAGATACCAAGAGGGGATCAGATGAATAACCATCACTGTTGATGTCCTTGACTTCATGGACACCACATCTACCCCATAATCTATTTTCTCAAATTTCCTAGGGCTTTTCTTTCCCTAGTTTACATTCTTCTATATTTGAACAATAGTTAGAACAAAAGAAGGCTTTGGGAAGATTGGAGAGCTGGCAAGCAAGTTGGGTGTGCCATGCTTGAAACCATGGACATTGGCATCAGAATATGGAAAAGGCAAGATAGGTAAAGAAAGAAAAGTAAAGGTAAAGGAGTCCCTGCAGGATTTTTTCTGCTAGTTGTAGCTGACTTTAGGCAATGGTGCTCATCTCCATTTCTAGGCGATTAAGTCAACACTGTCCAAAGATATTTCCACAGCCATATCACATCTCAGTGTGGAGTGTGTGGTGAAACATAGAGCACTGTTACCTTCCCACTGATGTGGTACCTATTTATGTACTCACTTTTGCATGCATTCAAATTGCTAGGTTGGCAGGAGCTGAGCAAGTAAATAAAATGCACCCCATTGCATAGCATTCAGATGCTGAACCTGGGCTGCTGGCTTTCCAGTTGATAAGCCCAGCATCTCAACCACACTAAATTGCCTTCAATAGAAAGAAAAAAGACACTAGGAAAATCAGAAGGATAGGCAAGCTGATTGAATAGCTGTTGCTGCTATTAATTTTGGTTTCTAGAATAGTATACAGTACCTAGCTGAGCCTCCCCCCACAACTTTTCCAATATCTTCCCTTCTTTCCACTTGTCCACCACTACCAATGTGAGGTTTGGCATAAACCAGACCAATATAATAGTCTGCTGGAGATGATTGCTAAGGAATGTACAGTAAGCATGCAGCTTTTGGTTAATCTTCTTATTACTGTGTACCTCTTGATGTTCAGCAGCTTTTTAAATTGTTTTATTTATTTTTTATTACTCATTTCCAGTTTGGTTCTTTCTCTCTAGATGTATATAAAACTTTCTTTGATATTGCTTTTTTATTTAGCTTTTTAGAAGTTGGTTTTGAAATTTTGTTTTTAAAAATGGTGTATAAATCAACATCTTATAAACATCCCTGAATAATAACTGAACTGGAAAGACAAGTGGGAATTATTACTTGAGCCTTTATGCTGCTTCGTAGTTCCATCCTTGGATTTTAAAAAAGTCCCTGAATAAATTAGAGAAGTGAGCATTGTATTTCTCAAATGTGTGTGGGCTTCAGGGGTGGTGGATAGGCTATAATATTCAATTCAGGAAACAAAACAAAACAATATTTTCTGCTAGTTTTGGAATTCTTGGGTCTTCCCTAGATATATAATAGAGGCAAAAGCTACAAAATAAAGGAAAATGAATATGTCACATCTAGAGAACATGATTCTTTTATAATGTTTAAGGCTACAGATTTGACAATCTGCAGCTACCCTACTTGGGAATGGTTAGGTTGATTCAACTTATTCAAAGGGCATTAGGTTGTTTTAAGTAGAACATGGATATTTCAACCAAATCCCCCACAAGATGAAATTTAGTTATTTTAGAGACACATGTTGATGGGAACTTATTGGGGCCTTTTCTTTCTTTCTTCCTTTCAAAAACTAGAATTCCAATTCTAAATCTATAGGCCTCACTTCCTTTTGTTGCTTTGCTTGATATGTACATATGTTATTCAAAACTTGCATTACCTCATTATTTCCACTGAGCTTTATTTACATTTGTTATATTGACAATGTAACCCATAAGTAATATGATTTAAGTATAACCTGTTTCTCTCCATTACACATGGGAAGTAGCCTTGAGCTACTTCATAGCAGAGCATTTTTATCTAATGAGATGTCACAATGAACAGGCACAAACAGCAGTCAATGAAACCAGCTTCTTAATGATATGTAAAATGTCTTGAGATAAAAATGAGTTACGTTCATCGCCATTCATTGCTACATTTGCTGTCATTGCTAATGAAAGTACCATGAAGATGGGCACCACAAATGACACTAAAAAAGATGAGAGGAAACTCATCCACAACCATATGCACACACAGCTCAAGAGAAACCTCCCAGGCCCAGTGAAAATATGGGCTACGAAATGTGAGCCAAGCCGTAAGGCTTAATTTTACAACCAACATATATTCAGTTAAAATATTTCTGTGGAAAATGTGGGAAGGTGTGTGTGTGCGTGTGTATGTGTGCACCTTAGAGTCGGTATTAATACTGGTAATAACCTGGACAAATCTCTGCAGTTTTCTTGGCAGCGTTTTCAGAAGTGGTTTGCCATTGCCTTATTCCTAGGATGGAATGTAATAAGTAAGTGGACAACAATTAGACTTACACAGCAGGATCTTGGGGAGAAGTATGGGTATCGAGAGTCTTGCAAAGCCTGAAGGGATAGATTGATTTGATGAAGATCAGAACAAAGCATCCCCTTAAAGCAAACTTGCCATAGCAACATGCAACTTCGCTTCTAAGAATAAAGGAAAATCACACTGATGCTTCACCTTGTTCTGTTTCAGCCTCCTTCCACAGAATTTGCACTTCAGAAAAAAGCTAGGATGAAATTTCTTTGAGAAAAGTGCAGAAGAAGACTGCAGGAGCTTTTTGCCATGGCATTAGCCAAAATGCTTCCAAGTCAGGCAACTCTGGCAAATGCTGCTGGATTGCCTGCAATGTACTGTAAAAGTGACCACCTTGGAGAGGTCCCAGTGTGCCTCAAAGGTCTTCCAAAGAAGGATAATTGAACAGCACTGGACCAAGCAATTAGAGGCACCACTGATTCCCACCTCCTGACAAAACAAACTGGGCAACCTCTTTGCTTCATTAAAGAAAATCATCTGCCCCCACATCACAAATCCTTTAATGCAAATCTTAGTTGCCTCATACAGTATAAATAACTTGAAATGTCATTTCTGGAACATCAAAAGCAGAAAACAGCACCATATTAGGTACCTAATTAAAAATATTGGTAAAATCAAATATACTACAGAACAATGGTGCCTGGGAGACTCTGAACTCAGTGGATTTCAACATTTTAGAAGCAATAGTTGCTTAACAAGTAAAGCAAATAGAACAGTTTCAAACCTATTAAAAAAATTAAGCAAAGTCCTCAGATCGATCAAGATAGGACTGCTGCAAAATGAATACAACACATTTTTAAAGAGCAAAAAGTCTACCTGAAAAACAAAGTTGTTTGGATCCATGTTACAGTATTGCTAAGCAATACTTATCATCACAACTAATTGGAGCAGCACTTTGAGGAATGTAAGCATTGTGCAAGCTAAGTCTTTAATCATCAATTAACTCTTCACTTCCATTTTCATGGAGTGAATTCCTCTGTTGGATTGGTTCATTTTAAGCCAATTTATAATCTTTGTCCTCAGTGGGCACATAAAACCACAAAAGACAACAGGAGGCATTTTAACAACCATTGCATAGATGTTTCAAATCCAAGTTCCACTATAATTGCCCCTCTAAGTACATTTCTCAGTAGAATACATCTTCCCCCAAGCCAACTGAGTATATTGTACCTAATTTCTATTTGGATCCTTCAGCTTCTTGAATTATTTGTCTTTTTGACTTATTCATGTTTATACGGATTTAGTTCACTATACCTTCCCCAGTACTCATTCATAGATCACATGTATCATTTATACCAGCAGTACTCAATTTATAATAGTTGTGTCTATTTACTTAATAGCTGTTTATTTGCAATTACACCCATAAAGAAAAATAAAACGTACAATCCTACTTTTCTTGTCTGTTTCCATTCAAAAATAAAATTGCAGAATCTATAAGGAGTGTATGTGTATTATAAGAAAAATGGATGGCTAGTTAAGCGTTCCACCCATCAAAATGAAAGTTGATGGTAAGATATGAGAAGCTATAATATAACATTGGAGAGAACTGAACAGGACTGAAATAATTATCCCCTCTTTCTTTGTATTGGAATCCGACCAGCAATTTCCAATTATCCAAAACTAGCACAGCCCATAGCTTGAAATGATCAACACAAAAGACTTTCTCTAATCAATTAAACACACACTGGCTTTTCTTTTTCCAGGTAGGCTCTAATTTACATTAGATGGTCCTATTTATTATTTTGCTATCATGTGAAATCAAGATCATTGTACTCTATTACTGAGGAAGAACTGAGGAGCTTTTGGAGAACCAAGACCAAGTGTGTTTATAACATGGCTAAATTAAATCTTCAACACACCTAGTTGTCTCCTTTAATAGCTGTCTCCCTTGCTTAGAAATTGTGGCATGTCTATTCTTACTTTCCTGCTTTTGAACAATACGTTTCCTTTACAAAATTCATTCATTCTTTTTTACAAAGTCACATCTGCACTTTCAGTGTTACTGTGTCTTGTTGAACAAAAACTGATACAAGTTAAGATCAAGGTGTATAATAATTGTTCAGAATGATTAGTGGATAGGAGAAGGCTTACCTGCTTCTAACCCTAACCCTAACCCACAATTCTGTCCTTCAATTCTTCATTTTTCTTTCTAAAGATACTTAGAACTGGAAACCCTCTGCTTTCATAAGAATATGTAGCTTAGCTCAACAACTACACTCCATAGATAACTTTTTTCTTCAGAGTTATTCAATAGGACATTTTCCCTGGAAAATATATTTAGAATTACAGCCACAGGGTGCAAAGTAAAAGCTTGTATCTAGTTCTTATCAATTACTTTCTCTGGGGGAGCCCCTGAACTAAAAACAGAGAGAGAAGTCAAAAGGGATAATGTCAATAGAGGAAAACAAAATGCCTTGTAGTTTAGGGGAAACAGATGGAGGCACTGCCTAAAGACGAACCAAAGTAAGACAACCAGGGCAAGATGGCATCAAATTAGAAAAAAGAAAAAGAAAAGGGACGTTCTATAATTTATCATAGCATAAATAGAAGAAGTCAGAAGAATATGCAGCCAAGAAGTCCTACCAGAAGCCTACTTCATTCTTCATGGATATTTATAAGTGAACCTCAACAAATTAGGGGAGGGGAGGGGAAGGGAAGGTTACAAACAGTTTTTCTGCTAGGAAGTATTATTACTCTGGGAACTGCTGATTAGTGAAATATTCCATCTAGTCAGACAAGAAGGGTTATGTTCCAGACTTCGCCGGTTAAAGAATTTCAGTTGGCGAAATCTAGGAATAGAGCCTTCTCTTCCATTGTCCCCCATCTCCCCCAAATAAGAAGGAACTCCCACTCTTCTCCCCTTTCAGAAGAGTAACAGGACCTGGTTCTGTCAGCTGGCATGGGGATCTAAGAGTGTCAGGTAACCCTGAGGGTGGTTAGTGGGTTGAAGGCTGCCTTTTTAAACTTTTCTTCTGTTCTTTTTATCTCTATTTTAACTCTGTTTTAAATTTTGTTTTTAACAATGGCTTTTATATAATTTTACCATTTTATTTGTAAAACACTCAGACCCACACAATGTGAGGGACTGTAGATAGATAGGCAGATGGGTAGATAGGTAGGGAGAGAGAGATACAGATACAGACAGACGATAGATAGATAGATAGATAGATAGATAGATAGATAGATAGATAGATAGATAGATAGATAGATGCATTAAATATAAACAATAAATATAAGTAAAATAATGAAAACGTTAATAGTATCTGTTTCTCTATGCATCCCATTTTCTGTCTTTTATCCTTGTTCTATATTGATACATGTTATTACTGTCAGGGGAAAAACACCCTGTAGAAAATGAGGTCTATGGACCGAGGCTGATTCCCTTCCGCATATCTTTTGAGATATTAAAAAATAAAATAAAAGTCTTTGACAAGTATTCTAATTAATAAACAAACTTTAATAATAAAATAAAACAGAAAATAACTAATTGTTACATTTTGATAATGAAAATCTCCGGTTGCCAAGTTGGCAGCCGAACAAAGAAGAAAGGAATTTTGGAATGTGTAACGCATGCGCAATAAAACACTTTCAGATAAGAACTTTTATGACCTGCGCAATAACTCTTTCTTAGTTTAACTCTTGAGTGTCAATTCATTCAGTTCAGGCCTAGCAAACTTTTTAACATCGTGACACCCCTTCTTTTGCTAGTCTGGGCTGACGTCATCAAATCATCAATTAAGGCACATCTTCTTTCGCAGATACTCGTGTTGATTTGCGGCAAGTGGTTTGTTAAGCATGTCTGCGATCTGATCATGTGTAGAAACATATTGCAATTTAACAAAACCTTGCTTAACTAATTGCTTTGTGTTTTGATAACGAATGTCAATGTGTCTGGACCTAGAACCTGTAAAATGTGACTCAGAAATATAAACCACAGATACATTATCTTCCATCACGGTGATTGGTCGAATCGGACGTGTCCAGATATCTGTGATCAAAGCATCAAACCACGTTAGAGAATTACAAGCATCTGAAACACAAGCATATTCAGCTTCAGTAGATGAACATGAAACAAAACTCTGTTTTCTCACTTGCCAGTAAACAGGACAACCATTTAGGAACATCATGTAACCAGAAGTGCTTTTGCGTGACTTCTTGTCGCTCGCCCAGTCAGAATCAGCAAAACAAATCAACTTTGGTTGATCAGCGTGTGTTGGTTCTAGCAATAACTTCATGTGTTTAGTGTGTTTTAGGTATTTCAATAACTTCTTAATGCATGACCAATGAAATTGTGTTGCCTTACCTACGTGTTGTGATAAAAGATTAACACTAAGTGCGATGTCAGGTCTGGTCCAACTACTAATGTATAATAGTGAACCAATGACTGAACGATAAAGTGTTTGATCCTCGAACTCAGGACTTGGTTCATGTGTTAAGTTGTGAAAATCTGTTTGCATGGGTGTCTTTGTTGTGCTAGCATCTTTCATGTTGCAATGATGTAGAATGTGGTCAATTTTCTCTTCTTGTGAAAGACTAAACCCCTTCTGTGTCTTTTCAATTTGAACACCTAAATAAGTGCTAATGTGTCCTAAAGATTTTAGTGTGAAGTATCTCTGCAAACTTTTGGCAAAAATCTCACTCATTTTCTTATTTGGACCAATATAAACAATATCATCAACATAAACAAGAATTATCTCATATGCATTGTTAGATCTTTTTGTGAACACGCATTCATCAGTTTCGGACTTAATAAAGCCCATTGAATTTAGTTTGTCAGTAAGACATAAATACCACATTAAACCTGACTGTTTCAGACCATAAAGACTTTTGTTCAGGAACCAGGTATCCCCTTCTTGCTTTCGGAATCCTGGAGGGCTTCTCACGTAGATCTCTTCATCTAGGTCTGCATGTAGATAAGCTGTGTCCACATCAAATTGAAAAACTTCTAAACCAAGAATAGTTGCAGTGGTTAAGGCAATTTTTACACTTTCAGTTCTGACTGTTGGTGAGTAAGTGTTTGTGTAGTCCTCAGGATAACGTTGAGCGAAACCCTGAGCTACAAGTCTGGCTTTGTATAAAGACTCACCATTTGGTTTCTTCTTGATTCTGTAGACCCAACGGGTGCCAATGACTTTCTTGTTTGCTGGAGGTTTTGCAGGTGTGAATGCATTAAGTTTCTTTAAACTGTCCATTTCATCCTGCATTGCATCATACCACTTGTCTTGTTCTGAATCAGGAAGCTGTTTGATTTGTGTGAATGTCTCTGGAGGAAGAGTAACGTTGCAAATCAAAGGTACTGGTGTTTTTGTCAGTTGCCATGAATAACGTTGTGGAGGGATTCCTTTTGTGGCCCTCTTGGAGCGTCTAGGAGCAACAGACCAGTCTTTTTCTTCTTCTTCTTCATCATCATCCTCGTCCTCACGTTCGTCGCTAGCATCAGCATCCGCGGCTTGCGAAGACGGAACATCAGTTTGTGAAGAACTGGTAGAAGGAACATCTGCCTGCGAATTGTCATCAGGCTGCGTGGCATCTGGAACACCATCTCTAGGAAAATAAACTTCAGGATCATTGGAATGAATCCTGGACCAGTCAATATCTTCCTCAAAATTAGCAGATTGTGAAATGACAATCACATGTTTAGTATCGATGAATTTGAGCCATTTTGAATTATCATCAATACCCATAAATCTTAGTCTCTTTGCTACTGTACCTCCCTTTCTTCTTTGACTTAAGGGAGTGTTCACCATAGCATATGAACCAAAAATATGGAGGTTCTTGAGATCGGGCTTGTAGCCATACAGCATGTAGAAAGGAGTTTGATTGATTACACTGCTCCAAGTACGGTTGACAATGTAATTTGCATATTTGATTGCTTCACCCCAGTATGCGTTACTGAGATTGGCATCTTCTAGAAGACAACGCATCATGGTTTGTAGAACCCCTTGTCTTCTTTCTACGACTCCATTATGAGCCGGTGTATATGGAGCAGATGTCTGATGAAGAATTCCATTCTTACGCATCCAGTCCTGGAAACGCTGAGACATGAATTCTGCACCACGGTCACTCTGGATTCTGGCGATGCAAACTTGGTATTGTGTAGAAACAAACGCTGCAAAGTCTTTAAAGATCTGAAAGGTCTCAGATTTCTCTCTCATAGGATATACAAATCCATATCTAGAATGATTATCTACAATTGTTAAAAAATACTTTCTGCCACCAAGTGTTGGTGGGAAAGGACCCACTATGTCAGTGTGTACCAAATCAAAAATGCGTGTTGACAGGCGTGTAGCGTGTTTGGGAATTGCAGCCGCCTTGGATTTAGCCTTTTTGCAAACCGCACAATCCAAAAACACCTTACACCCCTTTAGATCCAAACTTTTTGCGAACTCCGGCATCTTTCTAAGAACACGGAAACTGGCATGCCCCAATCTTCTGTGCCACTTGTGAATACACCTGGAATGCAAAGGTTTACCAGTTAGTGAATTCTCAACATTAACAGTTTCATGAGGCCCCTCAGGCTTGCTTTGAGCAACCCGTTTTTGTTTTGTCTGTTTGTTGGCTTTAGGAGCCTTTGGCACAGTAATGCTTTCTCTCTCTGGGACAACTCTCTCTGGGCCTGTGTTGTGCCTTTTTGGAGTTTGCATACTTGCCTGTGCTTGCCCTTTAGGCTTTGGCTTTAAGTAATAAACACCACCAATCAGCATGGTTTCAGCAACAATATCTCCATCTTTAACTAAGTAATTTGCTTTTTCGAGGTGGTGAACCTGGAACTTTAAATCTCTAGACAAGTGACTTTGACTAAGCAAATTACTGGTTGCTGAAGGTATGTAATAAACATCAGGGATGTGTGTATCGAGCTCTTCAATGTAAACAGTTCCTTTTCCCATAACCTTGCAAGTGTGGTTGGTGAAGGAATACAGTTCTCGATACTCGGGCTCTGGTTCGCCCATCTCTGTGAAAAGTTCCCTTCTGTGGGTAACGTGCACAGCTGCTCCACTATCTAAAGTCCACAAAAGACGTCTGTCGAACTTTGGATCAGGTTGTGGAACGTTGGTTATGGCCAGTGTCACAAGTGGAACTTGTGAATCACGCCTTGGACCATGACGACCTTGTCTTCCGCCTCTACCTCTGCCTCTGGAGTCTGTTCCTCTGGGCTGGTACGTGGCGGGAGCTGGAACTCGTTGGGGACAATCCCGGGTGTCATGTCCCACACGGTTGCAGGTGTAGCATTTTGGCATCCTTGGAGCGTAGCCTCTTCCTCGGAAGGGACGTCTGGCTGGAGCCTTTGACGCTGGAGGTCGTTGCAGATGTGGTGTAGCTAACCTGATAGCTTCGTCTTCCACTAAAAGTCTGCAAACGTGGTTAACTGTGCGTTGAGCAATAGGCACGTAGTTAATCTTTGCAACAGCATCTTTCCATTCATAATTCAATGAGTTAATGATGATGCTAATCATTTGGATATCATCGATTACATGGCCATTTTGTCTCAATTCACTTCTCATTCTTTTCAGTTTGGTCAAATGTCCACCAATTCGTTCACCAGGTTTCAACTTCGAACCATGGAACTCAGACATGAGCAAACATGAAGATTCAATTGAAACGGGCCTGTAGCAATCTTCCAAAATAGCCCAAATTTCTTGGGCAGTTGCATCAGGTGGAAAGATACCTTGGATCTCAATTTCCATTGACATGAGCAAAGTCGTGATTGCTCTGTTTTCGAGGTCTCTCATTGCAGGTGTCCAGGGTTGAGGAGGAGGATTAAAAACCATGGAATGTGTGCCTTCTCTTCGAAGCAAGAGCGTAATTTCACTGACCCAGGCTTTATAATTCTCTCCTGACTCCTTTAATTTGGACTCACCAGTCAAGGGGGTGACTGTGAATACCTGCTGAGGAATGTGCATTGGAACAATTTGTTGTTCTGGTTGCAAAGCTGGTTGTTGAACCAGGGGATGCTGGGGTTGCATCATTGGCCTTTGCGTGGCAACATCAAATTGGCTTCCTCGAATTCGCGTTTGACTTTGCCTTTTTCCATCTAGGGAGGATTCGGCACCACCAGGTGTTGAAGACTTAACCTTTGGAGGCAAAGTTTTGGCTTCTAAAGGACTCATAGGTAAATCTCTAGAGCTTTGATGAAACTGCATCATCTTTTGCTCTAATAATTTTTCTCCGCCAGCAGATGGCAGTGCAGCTTCACTTCTTGGCTGCAGCCCTCTATACATGGCTGGAAGTTCAATGGGCTCAAAGGGATCACGTGACCTCGGTGACGTGTACATATCTCTTTGTTCTAATTGACCAATGAACTCTGTGGGGTGTGTCTTAGGCTGTTGTTTTGAAGAAAAGATGGCGTCCTCAGACATTTTGGGAGTGGGGGAGCTCCTTCTACTTCTCTTCATTTCGTTAAAGCATTCTCTCGCCTCCCTAGTATATTTTTCAAAATGCTTTAATCGATATAGATAGCTTTGCATTTCTTCCTCATCATCTGGGAAGATTTCATAAACTTTGCTTTCTGTGTGGGAGGATTTTTTCTCTGCCGGCAGTTGCCGTTTAGACTTTTGCCGTTCGTTAATTGTATCTTGATAATGAGGAAGATTTACTGACCTCAGTCCGTAGATCTTGCCTTCTGTAGCTCCTTCCCCCACATCTGGCTCGGCACCTGAAGGAATTTGTTGCTCCTGGAATACGTTTTAAGGTTCTTGTTTCTCTGTGTCTGAGGAAATAGATTCTTTCAAGCGCTTTCCATGTCGGCGTTTTTTTCTTTTCTTTCTCTTCTTCGACATGGCTAATTAACCTTAGTCAGTTATCTTTAGATAGCATGAAGGGAAAATACAGCCATAAATTGTAGCCATCTCAGCTGCCAAGTTGTCAACCATCCTCTGCTACCAAGTTGTCAGGGGAAAAACACCCTGTAGAAAATGAGGTCTATGGACCGAGGCTGATTCCCTTCCGCATATCTTTTGAGATATTAAAAAATAAAATAAAAGTCTTTGACAAGTATTCTAATTAATAAACAAACTTTAATAATAAAATAAAACAGAAAATAACTAATTGTTACATTTTGATAATGAAAATCTCCGGTTGCCAAGTTGGCAGCCGAACAAAGAAGGAATTTTGGAATGTGTAACGCATGCGCAATAAAACACTTTCAGATAAGAACTTTTATGACCTGCGCAATAACTCTTTCTTAGTTTAACTCTTGAGTGTCAATTCATTCAGTTCAGGCCTAGCAAACTTTTTAACATCGTGACAATTACTTAGTGTTTGGGGGCAGGAGGATACCGGACTTATTTTTTAAGTAACAAGTGAATAAATCAGGTACTTCCCCATTGCAAGAGAAAAAACATTCACACGACATATTGATTGATTAAAATCCATTCAAGGATAAAAAGACCTATCATAAACCAGGTAATTCTAAATTGCTGAATTCTATGAACCACAGAGGTAAAAAGCATTCTTGTGCAAAAAGGCATTATTCTACAAGAATTTGCTGTCCAATTTTCACAATCATGTGCATAAATGCTTCTGCTAGTGAATCTGACTGCCTCTTCCTAATTGTGTCATTTCATCAGCCTACCTTCTTAAACTGACTGCCAATGAGGACTGACAGCCTTTTAATACTCCACCTGCCAATTCCATGCTGTCCCATATGCTTAAGCCTCTCCTTGTTCCACATCACATACTATTCTATTCCATGTAGATAAATTAGATTGTTTTGTTCAGAACTGTCACACTCTTCTCATTCTCCGTGTCTTCCACTTCATAGGAGAGGCAGTGGCTAGGATAGCAGATACTGGCTTTCTCTTCTCTTGCTTCTCTTGTAAATTCTGTAATAATTGACTAATTTACTTCATCTTGGCTATGCTGAGCAAGTTCTGATTTGATAAGGCTAGTGTCATGTTCAGCTAGTATCCCACCTTACAATCGTTCTTAAATATCTCTGTCTGCTGATTCCCTACCTGTAACCTGGCAGGTTTCAGATTGTCACTTACAGGATGAAGTTGATCTATTGCACTATCTCCCTGTGTAAAACCCTTGATAATTACCAGGTGAAAACTTGAACCGTCAAAGGTACCTATCAATAATATGCACTGAGGCTTTTGGTATTTGACTTCTGATAGAACCCAGTCACTGGGGGTTTGTTGTAAAGCACAGACCAGAGCGGATAGGTTGAAAGGAGGAACTGGTTTGCATGTTTTGGAGAGGAAGGGACAGATGGGAAAGATAAAAAGCCCAGAAGGCAGGTAAATGAAATCAACAAAGCATGGAAAAGAGAGGTGCTGGCTATGTCACCATAAAACTTAACAAACAAAGAGGTAGTAATGATGATAGACAGTCACACTAATGAGTGTTGTTAGGAAAATAGATGGTAATAGGGCAGTGGCAATAATCCAACAATTCTCTCAACACGAAACTAATTTTTCTGCTGTTATGCAACTGTGTTTGTGAAAAGTACCTTCTCAGTGTCTTATTACTACAATTCACAAAATTCTCAGTGGTTAATTGGCTGGGAAATCAAGACATGGTAACTTTTTAAGCAGGAGATGACTGATTCAGAAATCTCTCATTAGTGTACTTTTTTCCTGATGTCCTCCTCACAACTTGAGTTGTGAGTTTTCCATAATTCAGGGCATCTGAAGATTATTGCTTCTTTTTCATGCCTTTTTTCCGGGGGCATACTTCATTGGAATCGATTAATAGATAGGGTGGGACAGGAAGCACAAAACTATGAGAAAAAGTTGTATTGCTCTAAAGCACAGGGGTCAAACTCACAGTGTCTTGTTGCCGTCACGTAACTTTCATGATGTTTTTTCCCATTCATGGTGCTGGGGTGGGTGTGGCCTGCATGCCACCCCATGGGCCACCAGTTTGACCTCTCTACTCTAAGGCAATATATCAGGAAAAAATAATGCAGCAGTGCACAGTGATATAAATTGTTGCTTCTCCTTGACTACCAGCCTATAGCACACCCAATAGGTCAAAATCTTAAGCAATTCATGCATCTCCCTTGCTGTGCTATATCACTACTGCATGAATGAGATATATATGCTGTAACCCTTAAGCCAAATTAATGATAATCTTCATGAGAGTTAGCCTTTCCTCGACCAGCCACTTCTGGTTTTAAAAATTTATCTATGACAACCTTGCCAAGGCCTCTGAACTACATTCACCTGCTTTTTGTTTCCAGAAGAGGAATTTGTCCTTTAAAATCTATCTTACCAAACAAAGGGGACTTTTTAAAAATGCCCTTTTCATCATTGAATTACCAGCTTGTGGGACCTAACTCCACCATGTCACCAAATTCCAAATCAGCACCAGAGTTTTGAATATTAGGGATCCATGAAGATCTCTGAGCTTGATTGTAGTATAACATCATGATAATGATACCTAGTTTGCGTAATGAAATGTCTGCAAGAAAACAATCAAGTTCAGAGAACACCAAAAACTCCTCATTTCAACCTGATCTAAAATATTCTCCTTTATTTTGACTATTATGTTCATCACTAAGACTTAGCATATGCAGATTTACTGATGAAAAGAAATAAATGGATATCCAATCTCTTCTTAAAAGCCTCCACTGACAACTTCTGAAGATTGTTCTCACTGTCAGGAAATTTATCCTTAGTTCTAGGTTGCTTCTCTCCTTGGTTAGTTTCTATCCATTGTTTCTTTTTTTTTTCTTTCTGGTCCTTTGGAAAATAAGTTGACCCCTTCAAGTATAGCAACAGTGCTATCATGTCATATCTATTCCTTCTTTTCACTAGACTAGACGTAAACTAGGCAACTGTTGTTCATAAATGTTAGTCTCCAGACCCCTAATAATCTCCATTGCTTTTCTTTGCACCCTTTCCAGAGTCTCAACATTTTTTTATATTATGATGACAAAACTGGATGCAATATTCCAAATGTGATCTTACATTTCATATGATCTTGATTCTATTCCTCTGTTAATGCAGCCTAACACTGTGTGGGCTTCTTTGGCAGCTGCAACACATATTTGCTGGCTCATATTTAAATGATTGTCTATTAGAACTCCAAGATCCCTCTTGCAATTATTGCTATTGACACATTTTGCCTAATGTGTAGCGATAATTTAGTTTTTCTTGCCTACGTGCAAAATCCATCCTTTATCACACTTAATGTACCCATCCTCCAGTGGTTTTTGTCATTTCTTTGTTCATCAATTTCATCCTAGGCTATGTGTCTCAGAGGGTCAACAACTTCTTTTCATCTAGTTAATCCAACAGTGGTCCATAAGGATCATTGAGTCTTCTAATGACCATATTTTCCTCATCTCACAGTTCCATTCCACTCTTACATTTCCTAGTAGACACACTTTGGTTCTGCCCAGGCTGGGTGAACCATACTCTCTTTCCTAGACTGTGCCTATCAGAGATGGTATTCAGCAGGTTCTGACCAGTTCTGGAGAACAGGTAGTGGAAATTTTCAGTAGTTCGAAGAACCAGTAAATACCTCCCTCTGACTGGCCCTGCCTCCATCTACTCTCTGCCTCCTAAATCCCAGCTGATCTGGGGAAAATGGGGATTTTGCAGTAACCTTCCCCTGGAGTGAGGTGGGAATGGAGATTTTACAGTATCTGTAAATGCCCTGCCATACCCACCAAGGCATGCCCACCAAGCCACACCACACCCACCAAGCCACGCCCATGAAACTGGTAGTAAAAAAAATTGAATCCCACAACTGGTGCCCATCATATTGCAAATGGATTCCCTTCCATTTGTTTTCTTAAATATTCACATTTCAACATTGGCACATTGTAACAAACTGATGAAGTTTCAATGAATACTACTTATTTGCTTCTATGATGCTGAGTAATCAGTTCATCATAACCACCACATTTCTCTAGGCCAATAGTAGCATGAAAGAACAATATTTCCCTTTGACCCTGTAGTCAAGCAACAATAATGGGACATGGGCAAAAAGGAAAGAAGTGAATGGGAAGCGATCCATGTGTGTAAACATCCAGATAATAAAGGGAAACAATGGAGATGATTGAGGAGGGAATAATCCCTAAAAGAAGAAGGCAGGCACTGTCTAATTAACCCAGACTGGGACCAGTCAGGGAGACTTTCCTTTCTGTCATATAGGAGGTCAAGAAGCAAATTAATGATAAACCAGGGCCTGTGGTTGCCATAATTTGAATTGAACATCACCTCAGCCCCATTGCTAATCTAAGGCAATCAGAACTATGATTTTTAAGCCAGCTTTTTGTACAGCCAAGAGCAGCGCAGTAGGCAAGCACTTTATGCAGCCATGGGAATTGCCCTTAAACAACCTTCTCCGTAGCATGTTTTTCACTTCTGTTCATTTCATTGATCTTTAAGGAATATCATGTTATACATGATGGCTCTTAATAAAACATGCAGAATTCATAAAACAATACCATTCTGTGCCTATATCTCAAAAGACATGATACAAATTATAATCTATGATGAGAAATCTTATCCTATTCTATCCTATCCTCTTATCTCATCTCTTTTCCATTCCTTTATCTACTTTGCTTACATGTACACATCCTTCCAGCGACTTTTTAAAGCATAACTCTATCCATCTTTGTCAATTTCTTTTCTCAAGTCATTAGTGAAATGTCACCTTCCAACATCTTCACATCAGGAGAACAGATAGTTTCAGCTTTGCAAAATCAGAATGTAATATAGTAACAACATACGCTTAAAATATTTGAAATACACTATTAAAATGGTGGGTAGTGAAAGAGGAGTATACGATAAGGCAACATTAATTTAGAAATTAAACAAATCTAAGACAGGTATATCAGAGAACAACTAGCAGCCTGATTTATAGGCTCTTCACTGGTAACCTGCTAATTAAAAAAAAAACCACAGTAGAGATTCTGGATGAAGTGATGGAATGCAAGCTAAAATATCTGAATTCAGGTTTTTAGTTTCATTTGGTATTTTGTTTACCTGGGTTCAAATTTCTTCAACTGCTGGAAATTTCAACATATTTTTCACAATAATCTCTTTTCTTTTAATCAGACATGTTGATAAGCAGAAATCTTCAATTTCTGGATTCTTTGAGCAAAGCACTTGAGGAAGAAGCTGTAGTGTAAAACTTTAAAACAGGCACATTGACATCTAGTGGTTCAGTGGGGGAAAGCACATTTGGTCTTTGTAAGGTTTTTTGTTGTTTCAACAGAGACCTAAAGGAGTATATAAGTCATCTTCTAACCTGCTTTTACAGGCCAGAGGTGCATTTTGCTTTGTAGAAAATTATATATGATTCTTATGATCCAGTCTGGTCTGTTCTGTGCTGCTCTGTGAATGGCTGAATGGTGTAATTCCATTAATGGATACTTTTTTACCAAGGGGCGGTATTCTGAAGATATCCCAATTCTTTTCTTGTCTTTCAGGAATCTACTCCTTAGAGTTTGAAAGACGACCTGTACAAGATGTATTCTTCCTTTGGGAATGGAGTGAAGAATTCCTTCTGCACAAATAAATTATATTGTTATTGTTACTGTTGTTATTCTGCTATGTATGGTGCCAAAGTCATATAAATAATATATAATAATACATGTTTCAAGAAATAAAGATATACCTGTAAGACAAATATCTCAGATAGAGAGAAAAAGGAAGGGAAGATAAAGAGGTAATTCCTCTATGCTATTTGTTCACAAGGATTTTTTTTCTACTAGTAAATAGCTTTATTTGAGGTTGGTGTATATATTCTCTTTTTCTGCTCCTGTAGGATTTTTTTTTATCCATTTAAATGCGAGCTAACAATGAGTACATTTTGTCCTTACATTTCGATTCCTGGGTAAGAAATTGCAGTCTCAGAAGTTAATTGTGATGCACCACATAATGCCACCTGATATTTGATTCTAAAGCTAATAGAGCTGTGGATATATTTACACATTACTGTTAGAATGATAACACTCCGACTCAGCAGGAAAAGCAATTTAAAATTTCATAAATGAACTATGAAAAGACCAGACTGAAGTAAGGTGTATTTGTTGTTTAAAGGGCATAACATTATGGATTCATTTTGAGATGTGGAAGCAATGCTCGCTACCTCAGCTATTGAAAGGATTTCAAATGCCATTTTCTTGTAAAGAAACTTACTGCTTCAAATCTTCATAAAGGATTCTGCCATTCAATTTATCATAGGGAGGTCAATATTTTGAAAAACATACCCATAGATACCAAGAAAAAAGTTTCTTGGAGGCCTATTCGCACATAGGGGAGTAAGCTGATTAAAACAAATAGCATTCCTTCCAAAGAGACATTGTATATTTCAACATGCATTTGATGAACAATTTGGTCAGAGCCTTTGATACAAGTAAGATATTAGGTTGACCATCTGGAACAGTTAAGCATGTTCTCAAGTTGAACCTTGAACCAAGCTTGAGTCACTACTAACTACGATGAAAATATGATGAAACATGCATTGTAATAACATGATGCAAATTATATCCATGGATCATTGTACACTTTTGAGATTGATCACTCGTCTTAAAATCAAACTCTGGACAGCTTATTACCCAACAGTTGAAAAACACTATATATAGCTAAAACAATGAACAATAGAACCAAAAACAGGAAAAACAGAAAACTCGACGTGTCTATGGAGATTCTCAGTCATCCAGGTCATGATGGAGTCCCAAAGGTGCTTTTCACAAGAGGCAACTGGACTTTTTTTGTTTTTCTTTGAGCTGAAGAATCTTCTTAGATGAGAAGTGAAATGTCTTCAAAGAAAAACAAGAAAGTCCAGTTGCCCCTTGTGAAAAGCATCTCTGGGACAGAAAACTGGACGCTGAAACCCATTACTGGGAAGCACAGTGGCTAATGAGGTTAGGATGCTGGACTATCCTAACCTTATTCCAGGTTCAAGATCCATGTTGCTGCCAGGAAATGGGTTGAGATCCTGTCACACACACACTAGCTCCTGCTGAGTCAGCAGTTAGACAGCAGATGATCATAAGTAGATAAATGGTTACCAGTTTGATGGGCAACTTAATGGGGACATGGAAGGAGCCCTCAACTGGTTAACCCCCAGGCAATGGTGATATCACCGTTCAATCCTTTCAACCCAGAAGCACGTTGGGGCTCCTGACATGACTGTATAGTAGTAGTAATAGTATTTTACTACTAAGATATCACCATTTCCCAGAGCCTGGATGAAGAGTCAGGTCTTGAGGGTTTTCTAGAAGATAGGGTGGGGACCTGTCAGATCTCCAGCAGAAGGATATTCCATTAGCCAGGAGCTTCATGAAATAGTTTTGTTTCCTCAAGGTGACAATGTTTAACATAAGGGATCTTTAGTGGGCCTACCTTATCTGCTCTGGTGAGACAGATACCCTCAGGAAGAGGCAGTTCTGTAGATAACCTAGTCCTGTAGAACTTAAAATAATCTCTGGTTCATGATTACACTATTATTGAATTGAGACTTGAAAGATGATTTACTAAGGTAACTGCTGTTACGATTACAACTCATTTCTTTTCAGTTCTGCAAGGGAGTGAGAGAGAAAAACCAAAACTCATTAGTTACAGGAGAGAGTTACATATAACTGGCTTGGGTATTCCATATATTATTTGTAGGAAATGTGCGTGTCAGTTTTTTATGCTGTTTCAAAGATTGAATTGGATGCGACAGGCAACTTCCACTGCCATGCATCATGACATCAACTCTGAATCATCCAGGCCAGTTACCAAATGGCCTCTTTCTGTCTCCAACAATGTCTGCTGCTTGTTTCTCCAGCAGCTGCAGGAAGCCTGCATAGTCAATTCTTAATTATAATGAAATTATCTACCCCAGCAGATCATTTATATGCTCCCTTGTGTGCAAATAGAATTACTGGGCATACATATACTGTATACCCATAAGAATTTGCTTCTTCAAGGTAGTCAATAGAACGCAGAACGCAGAAGAAGAACAAGAAACAATATACCAATGAAATTAACATCATAAAATAAGGAAAAGGGAGGGGGGAAGCTAAAACTATTTTATGCCAATTTTACTTTTTATTTTATTTTACTTTCCATACTTTTTTATCCTTACAAATTATCTACTTTTCCCACCTTTTTCCCACCCACCTGTTACATGCATGTAGATAAATAGGTACCACTTTGGTGGGAAGGCCGGCCACAGCTTTCATAAAGATGGTTAGAATTTTGGTGGTGTTGAATCCTCCCAGTTGCAATGCCTGTTTGTGAGGCAGTTTTAGTGAGGGAGAAGGCCCTGGATAACACTGCAGAAAAGTCACTCGTCTTTCCTTCTGGTGTGTAACTAGCTCGCCCCCTGTGGCGCATGTTGAAAAGCACATGGACATGAACCAAACATGGGGTTTGTACTCTCCTGGCTATTATAACATCACCATACACTAAATAAAATTAAAATGCTATGGCTTTTGAGCTTCTCAACTTTTTCTTTTTTGGGGGGGGGAGGTAATGCCATTTTCAATGCCATCTGATGAATTTCGTCCAAGCATTCCACCCCCCCCCCCAGTCTTCTCTACCTCTCAACTTCCTTCCTTGAAATCTTCCATCTTAACATTCTTCCTACAGTTTGCAGTTTAGTCTTCATTCATTTTCAAGCCACTCCAATGTCTTTGGTCACTTGTGTATTCAGTCCACACTTATATAGCATCCATTTGATTTTGAAGATATTACTTCTTTCTCTTGATACATATATTTTAAGTACATATTTTCCACTCCATCCAGGGTATTTTTATGTTTCACCTGTCATCCCCAACTTTCACTTCTATAAAATAAAATAAGCAGAACCATAGCCTTATTCACAGACAATTTTGCCTCTTTGAACACACATGGAACTGCATCTACATGGAGGGAAGTATGCAGTGGAGTACCCCAAGGCTCTGTTTTAGGCCCAGTACTCTTCAACATCTTCATCAATGATCTGGATGAGGGAATAAATGGGGAACTCATCAAATTTGCAGATGACACCAAGCTGGCAGGAATAGCCAACACTCCAGAAGATAGGCTTAAGATACAGAAGGAGCTTGACAAACTTGAACATTGGGCACTATCTAATAAAATGAAATTCAATGGTGAAAAGAGAAAAGCTCTAAATTTAGGCAAGAAAAATGAAATGCACAGGTACAGTATAGATGGTACCTTGCTCAATAGTAGTAACTGTGAGAGGGATCTTGGAGTCCTAGTGGACAACCATTTAAATAGGAGCCAGCAGTGTGCAGCAGCTGCCAAGAAAGCCAACACAGTTCTAGGCTTCACAAGCAGAGGGATAGAATCAAGATCACGTGAAGTGTTAATACCACTTTATAATGCCTTGGTAAGGCCACACTTGGAATACTGCACTCAGTTTTGGTCACCATGATGTAGAAAAGACGTGGTGACTCTAGAAAGAGTGCAGGGAAGAACAATAAAGATGATTAGGGGACTGGAGACTAAAACATATGAAGAACGGTTGCAGGGACTGGGTATGTCTAGTTTAGTGAAAAGAAGGACTAGGGGAGACATGATAGCAGTGTTCCAATATCTCAGGGGTTGCCACAGAGAAGAGGGAGTCAAACTATTCTCCAAGGCACCTGAGGGTAGAACAAAAAGCAATGGGTGGAAACTGATGAAGGAGAGAAGCAACTTAGAACTGAGGAGAAATTTCCTGACAGTGAGAACAATTAATCAGTGGAACAACTTGCATCCAGAAGTTGTGAATGCCCCAACACTGGAAGTCTTTAAGAAGATGTTGGATAGCCATTTGTCTGAAACAGTATAAAGTTTCCTGCCTAGGTAGGGGGTTGGACTAGAAGACCTCCAAGGTCCCTTCCAACTCTACTATTATATTAATTTCTCATAAAACACCAAATATCACCCACTATCTTTCCAGAGAATACAGAGTTGTATTTCCTTAAAATGTCTTCATCCATATTTCTATCTTTTAAAAAAATGTGCTACCAAGATACACAAATTCATCTATTTGCTCTAGTTTTGGTATGTATATATACCTTGCAAATATTCACTCCATTTTCCTGTTTAATCACAATTTTAGCCTCTAATAGATCTGGAGTCCTTATTCATCATATACTATATTAACATTTACGGCAAATCATTTTCTACTAACAATATGGCGTCATCTGCAAAAAATATATATGTACAGTCATTTCCCAACACCTGTAACATTCTTCAACTAAAGGGACACCATACATCTCTCTTTTTCTTCAGGGCTGAGCAATTTGCTAAGTTTTCCATTTATTCTCACATATGCTTTATTTCTGTCACATACTCTTTTCACATTAAGCAACCTTTCATGCTATATTTGCACAAAATCTTCCCCATTTGAAGCCTACTCACTTTATTGTATACTTTTTTGAGAGCCTTAGGAGAAGATAGTGCCTAAAGACACTTTTTTTCAGAGCAGCCTACATCAATATGTATTAAAAACAATGGCCGGATAAATTCAAGGTAGTATAGTACTTGGGATTATATTTTTGGGTGTGTAAATCACCTCTGATTTGATTTGAATTGGAGATTAATATTTTGATAGCAATCTAATTTGATTTGTTGCTTTAAAGTATTGCTTTGATTCGTGAATCTGCTTTGATGGGATAATTCAATCGAAGGTTCATCCAAAGTGAATCACTCATCTGAAACTTTGCACAGCCCTCTGACATTTTATCTGATTACTTATCTGCCCAGAGTGAGTCTTCTTGTGATTTAAAATATTGACATACTTTAAGTAGAACCCACTCTATACTTCAGAACAATTGCCTGCCCTGAAAAGCATTCTGAGATAATAGTTTAGATTCTATAAAATTGCTGATATGATTCTACAGGTGTTTCTGTGTGTGTGTATTTGTGTGTATTTCAGATAGATAGATGATAGATAGATAGATGATAGATGATAGATGATAGATAGATAGATAGATAGATAGATAGATAGATAGATAGATAGATAGATTCTTCTTATTGTGCCACATCCATCATTGGACATTGGCGATCATGTTGGCAATTCTATTTTTGTCAACAGGCGCATGAAAAAGTGCTGCTGAGTTTTGTCCAAATCAATCCCTTCGGTTTTGAAGCCATGATGCTCTTCTTCTGCCTGGACCTCGTTTGCCTTCAATCTTTTCCTGGAGGAATAAGTGAAGAATGCTGTATTTTTCTGGATGTCACATCACATGTCCAAAATATTCTAACTTTTGCTTTTTAATGGCTTTGATGATTTCCCTTTGCTTTCCCAGGCCAGAAGATAGGTAGGTAGGTAGGTAGGTAGGTACGTAGGTAGGTAGGTAGGTAGGTAGGTAGATAGATAGACAGACAGACAGACAGACAGACACGGAGACAGAGACAGAGACAGAGACAGAGACAGACAGACAGACAGACAGACAGATTCTGTGCTTCAAATGCAGTATCTATTTCTCCATACTTCCTTCTCCTTATTCCTCTAGATTTACTATATGGCGATAGTGATTTTGCTGTGTTTACCACAGTAACATTCTTTTTGGCTCTCATATCCTTTTCTAGCAATAATCCAAACTGTGGCCATTAAAATCAAAGTGTGACACTCCTAATGACAATGGCCTGAATATGAAGCATCTGGCAGAGTTTGTCTTCTTAAGTGAGACATCCAGGCATAAATTGTTAAAGCATATTACAATTATACAGCTCCTAAGAGAATCACTCAAAAGTAATAACACTTTATATTGGCCTAATTAATATAATTTAAATGGAAATTGTTCTAAGGCACAGATTTTGGAGGAACAGGGTAGGCATGTAAGTGTTGAGAGAAAATTTATTTCAAGGCCATTGTGAATTCAGCGACTGAATTCAAGAATGCTGCAAGAAAGAAACATCTTCATCTTTTTCAAAGTGGGAGTGGAAGAATGGAAAACCAGAAAGTTTCGGTCTTATACAGGCAGTCCTTGACTTATGACTACAATAGAGCCCAAAACTTATTATGCTAAATGAAACATTTGTTAAGAGAGTTTGGCCCCATTTTATGACCTTTCTTGCCACTATTGTTAAGTGAATCACTGTGGTTCTTAAATTAACAATGTGGTTGTTAAGTGAATTTGGTTTCCCCATTGACTTGGCTTGTCAGAAGGTTACAAAAGGTGACCACATGATCCTGGGATACTGCAACCATCATAAATACAAAGCAGGCATCCAAATTTTGATCACATGACCATGGGAACCCTTCAACGGTCTTAAGTGTGAAAAACAATCCACCCAGAGTTGCAAAGATGTAATCCTATGACCTTCTCCTTCACCTCGGGTTATCAAAGGTCCCTATTAGGACTCTTAGTTTTACCCTTTCCTTGCTTATGTGTAGTGATCCAATTCTTTATTATTTACTCAAAGTTTCCTCAACTATGCCATCACCGTTGCCGTCCACTTATTCCGTCCAACCTATTCTCTGTTAAAGATTCTTACAAATCTAGAATAAACATGGCTTTTTCAATCAAAGGTCACTAAAGAAAGACAATGATATTGAAGAAAGAATATATACAGGTTCCTTATATATTTCACATTTCTTTGAAAGCTAGGATGGAGCTTTATATCAAAGTATATTGAGGGGGAAACAATATATGATTTTAGCTTATTAATTTATAGAAAATACTATAAAAATATATGGAGTTCTGTAAAGATTATTATATACAGTATTAGATATTAGATATTAGATTATTAGATACTATATTATTAGTTCCAGAATTGTAAAACCATCACAATTTTCATCTAAGTGTAGAGATCAATTACCATATTTTTCAGAATATAAGACACACCTTTTTCCCCCCAAAAAGAAGGTGAAAATCTGGGTGCATCTTATACACTGAATGCAGTAATTTTGGCCTCCTGAAACCCCACCTCCACGTATCCCATTTTTCACAAAAACTGATGTGTAAAAGTTTTGGGAGACCTTCAAAGTCCTGGGGGCTGGGGAGGGCAAAAATGAGCAAAAAATGTGCCTTTTTTGCTCGTTTTGCCCCCTCCCAGCCCCAGGAGCACTCTACAAGCCTCCCAAAGCCTCTGTGTGTCCTGTTTTTTTTTTCAAAATGACTGTTTTTTGCTCATTTTTGCCCTCCCCAGTCCCTAGGGGCATGCAGAGGATTTGGGAAGCCTGCAGAGTGCAAAACCTTTTTTAAAAAATGTACCTCTTCAAAATCTTGGTGCCTCTTATACTGCAGTGCATCTTATAGTCTGAAAAATATGGTATTTACACCACATGGTTTAAACAGTGTTCCATACTGGCAGAAAAGTGTCACATGGCAGAATGTATGTATCTTTGTTATACTGTGACCATTTTGATCTCACACGCTCAACTACAGGCACCAGAACATTTATCTCTGCATATGAGTGTAAGCTTACCCACTTGGTTAACACCTTTAAGACTTCTACAATTTGGTCTAGCAAATTTGCAACTATGAGCATGAAAATGTGGTGCTGTGGAAGTTAAATATGGCAAGATGAAAATAATGTCTGGGTGAACTGATTGGCTCCACCATATCTATATTGCATTCTCATCCTCACACATGTTATCACTGTGTAATATGTGCAACATAACCCAAATAAACTAATTGTCAGGCCTGCAGCCATCTTTTCTGTTGGATCTTTGGCCTGCCACACTTTCTATTATTCTACTATGCATTTTCTATTGTGGAAAAATGGGAGGAGGGATTGTACGGAGTTAGATGCTATGTAGCCATAACAAAATTCTTTTTAGAAAACCAAGGTCATCCTTTGTCTTTGCACCTCTACACCCGACTGGAACTGGGTGGGTGGAACTGCCAGCATGGCAGTGTAAGATTGGACCATGTGATGGACTTGTGGGTGTGGGGGCAAGATCTTGAACTTTCCACTGGGTGGGAAAAACTGGGAAGCTTTCAGATTTGGATTTTCCAAGATGTGCCAACATGGCTCTCTTAATAAATTGGAACTTTGAGCAGTACTTTGCCTTGGACTCTGATTTACTTTTGGATGCTATTTGGAACCCTGACACTAATATAATGAGGTTGGAGTATCAGCATTCACCTTATCAACAATTGTCCTTATCTCTTATTTAAAAAAAAAAATCAGTTGAGCAAAGCATTATTCGACTGAGAACTATGTTTTATATCCAAGGGTTTATCTTGTTATAAATAAAAGATTGTCTTTCTCACCCCTGAATAACCACAATTGGTCCATCTTTCTCCAACCATTCATTTTTATATAAATCCAGAATTCAAACAGAGAAAGAGAAGGCAGTAAATGATAATCTAGGCCTTCTTTTAGGTATGGTATGGCTCTGCTTTCTCTCTTGGAACGACCTGGTGCTTTTTACTAGAGAGAGATTTTGAACAAGACACAGAATTCTCACACCAGTGACTCATACTAAATCTCGGAGAAAAGTGTTTTGCACTCCCTGCCGTGTGATTTCATTACATTTCCTAGTCTCGCATATTGAAGCCCTGAGTGGCAACATGATGAAAATCAGCTGGAATTGGGTATTTGCCTTAAGAACTATAGAATCAAATATTCAAGATGGAGCAATCAGCTGATAAGATGCCATTTATCACTCCTTTAATATCTGAAGAAGAAAAGCACATTGCCCTCTAACACAACAGCCCCACCCGCCCAAAAAATCTTGAAACCGAAATAAGAAAATGAAGATTTCTCACCGTGTTTCAGAGAAATGAAATTGAAACTCGGTATGTTAGACCAGGAAAAAAATAGCACAGAAACGTAATTGGTTTTCTTTAACAGAAGGTATAAATTCACCAACATTCAGGTGATGCAATTCTAAAAGTTGCTCAACATCCATTAATAATGGTAATGACTTCATTCTTCAAGCCAATATCAAAGGAAATGCCAAGCTGCACAAAAGAAATTGTTGCTGTAATTATTATCTCTGAGATTATTTGGAAACACTGATTTATTTTAATCTTTAATTGTCACTTGCTGGAAGCGGGTGAAAATAGAAAAAATGTTCTCTGAGGTTGTTTCATTTAAGCAAAGGTTATTTGTTTCAACAGATCAATTGGTTTTACAGCTTTTAAAATATAATTTGACCTCTTAGATTAATTCTCTCAGTCGGCCATGATTGTACAAATCCATGATTGTACCAGGTTTCTCTGGCAAACTAAGCTTTTACCAAGTTGGTGAAAACTATTCTTTTGACTGGGCATTCAAAAAATCAGAAGAGGACATAACATGTTCTCTTAGATACCACCATGTTTGGTATCTATTACATGTGGCATATTGATAATTCTTACATTGTATACAAATCACCAGAAATCATGTTTGAGCTGAACAGTATGATAGTACCAGTAAACGGATAGTACCAGTAAATGATGTACCAGTTCGAAACTGGGAGTGTCGCATGCACGCGTGCTTGCTTAGTTTGTGTGCAGTGTTTCTGCGCATACGCAGAGTGTCCATGATGATGTCAGAGCAGGTAGGCGGAGCCTCCCACCGCCGCCACTACCGGTTCGCCCGAACTGGGGTGAACTGGCAGAATACCATCTCTAGATAGTATTATAAACAAATATGGTTTTTTTATAAAAAACCTCACTTTTTATTCAATTTTTCAACAGAAGGGGGCAAAGCAAATATGAACTCAAAGCAGCCATTTTCAGAGTCTTGTGCTCAAAAGAAAACATATATTTTAAGAGTTCGGGTTCACGCATGAAAAAAAATATGCCATAGCAATGTTGAGTGGAGTTGTTTTGAGTTCTTGAGCACTGTTTTAGATAAAATGATTGAATTATGAAGGGCAAATGACATGGGTTTTTTAATTTGTTAACTAACATAGTTACTTTGTATTTTAATTTGATTTATTTTTCAGAAGAACAGCGGGGGGGGCATTTTCATCTTCCCAGGCTCCAGAGGCTTCCCTCGAGCCTCTGGGAGTGCAAAAACTGCTTTCCCCAGGCTCCAGAGGCCCTCCGGAGGCCGGAAACTGGTCCGTTTCTGGCCTTCTAGAACTTCCGGGATGTCTGATTCTCCCCCCCCCCCCGTGCCTCCGCACGGGCCCTGCACTTACTTCGCATCCAAAATGGTCCACGTGGAGTCTCCTGGAAGGGGAGGGATGAGGTGGGAGGGGCCAGCCAGGGGTTGGATTTGGAGGTTCTCCAAACCGGCCATAATGTTGGCTATGGGCCCACTCCTGATATGCCTCTTGGAATTAGAAGATTAGTTTTTGAATTTTCCGCTCTGGGCCAGAACAGCAAAAAGGAGGGGTCATACTCCCACACTTATTGGTTTAGGTTGGGTGAGGTGAATTGAGGGTGAAAATTTTCAGTAAAGCAGCATGCGTTTTAAGAAAGACATGATACTGTAAGACAGACAGCCTGTTCCCCTGCTCTTCATGCCATTGCCTGAATAATAAACTACTGTTGTGTTTTTTGTAAGTAGTTTTATGTACGATGCTGGAATTCATGTGCATGAGTTTATATATGTTTGCGGTCTTCAAAAGAAAAGCAGCTGCCCTGTGAATACAAAAATGGTAGCGTGGAATTTGACTGGCTTGCTGAAGTTAGGGGAGGGAATAATTCTGCATATGTTCTTGTCTCCTAGTTTATACTGAGATTCAGGGTGCCTTGAAAAATGCAGTAAGTCTTCATCTTCAAAATCCCTCTGAAAGCTCTACTGTTAACAGGATTAAAAAGTATGCATTGAGCTCACGCACATACCTCAGTTTAGCAATCCATCAATGTAACATCCCCCCCAAAAAAAAAATACTATGCTGATGCCTGCTTTGTTTTGGCTAGATGCTAGAACAATAGCCCTTTTGGGGATTTTGATTTAATGTGGATTTGAAAGGGTTGCAGGAGGCCATTGCATCTGAAAATGGAGCTCAGGAGCCTGTTTTTGCTGGCAGTGTTCAGGCTACCACAGATGCCCCTGACATAAGTGACATCAAGCTGGCCAAGCTCCCCCTGGCCAGCCCCCCCCCCCCCGAGGTCAAACACAACCCTGATGCAGTCCTCAATGAAATCGAGTTTGACACCTCTGTAATATAGAATTTTAATGCAATGGAAAAGAGACAATAAACTGAAGTTGAATTCCAATAAAACAGAAGTGGTGTGCTTTTCATAATTGCCAAGTTCTTAGGGGTTTTGGGGGGGGATGAGTTTATTTAGACAAGCAAATAAAATCAACAAAAAGAAGTAATATTTAAATGCAATAATATCTACACAAATATTTTATAAGGTAAGAAATCCTCTTTATTAAATATTTTAGTTTCTATTATCAGACCCACTTCACCCTCTTTATTTCTTTCTCTTTTTTTGTATAAGTAAATTTATTTATCCACCTTTCGATTTACACATGCCCAGGATACTGAAAACTGAAGATGGAGGGGAAATAACTGCCTACTTTGAAAATTAGACATTTAAAAAATCAGACTCGTTTGTGATTATTTGGGCCTTCTAAGAAGTGCTATCTAAGAAGTGCTGTAGATGAAGAGGTCTACATTGGCATGTTATAGCGCAACAAAACAAAACACACAAACAAGTTTAATACTTGCTGAATTTCTTTATTTCCAGAATTCATTTTGCATGGAACTCCAAGAACAAATACACCAAGATTCCTTCCAACAATATTTGTGGTAAGAGGTTACTTTCATTTGTAGTGGAAGTGTAATTGGAGTTGCATACATAATTGATGATGGCAAGTTGTTATTTACCTCATTTCGAGAGACAGAAGGCAGAAGAAAGAGTGTAGGAGGAGGACAGGTTACAGAAGCCCTAAATTATCACAAGCTGCAAATAAGATTGAGAACTAAGTAAAAAAAATAGTTTTATTACTGGGCCTTAGAATAAAAAGTGAAGTACGTAAAATAGTTGCTGATTTTTTTTATGCTTAATTCTTTTTTAAAAATGAAATTTTTATTTTTAAATAAACATAAACAAGCAAGACATGTAACATAAAAACATCTTCAATTACGTACAATGTGTTGATTGGTTATAGGGTTTTTGTGCGCCCTTTCCATAGTCATCACTTAAACTTTATCTAAAGTCACATATTGTCAATAAAATATATTTGTATACATTATTATTATAGTACTTCATTTGTTTATCTATCACTATTGTTTCTTCATTTTAAACAAGGTATTCTAAATATGGATTCATTTGTATTATAATAATTCATTATATCATCTTTAATATATCCAATAATAAAGTATTTTTATATCCTATTCTAAGTCATTCTATTATTTTAGTATTGGTAACATTCTCTAATAATTTTCAATTCCACGTTTTTTCCATTATTAATATCATCAATCGAATATATATGTATACAATTATTATGATTATTAAACATTCATTGAGTATAGCTATTATAACATCCCTTTTATATGAAGCATACTAAATTTAAAGTAAATTTATGGTGTTTCATTACATCATCCTGAAATCATCCAATGATATTACATCTTTATATTCTATTCTATATAGAATTGTTTTTTTATAAAAAGCTTTTTAACATCATCTCCATAGTCCTCACTTAAAATTTATATAAAATTTCATATTATCAATCTAGTATATATAAATCCATTATTATCATTGTTAATCATTTATTTGACTATAATTATTATTACTTTGTCTTATAGATAATACTCAAAGTTTAACTAAGTTCAACTTAATTTTATTGTGACATTTCATTTCATCATCCTGTATCCTTCCAGTAGTAGTGCAGTCCAATATCTCTTGCCATATGTAGAATCTGTATTCTAAGTGTTTTCTTGATAAGTCTTATGTGGACTTCTCTTGGCAACTTGTTGTTCATTACATATCTTACAAAGACTCGAAAACCTCCATCTGTTCCTTCCATCAGCTTGCCTTTAGTTATCACTGGTGCTTCTGCCAAAATTACTCTCATTGTTTCTGCCAAATTTTCTCTCCTTTCTTCATCTATGTTTTGAAGTCTGAGATAGAGTTCCAGTTCATCAATCTCTCCTTTCAGTAGTTCACACATATCATTTCCCTCCACTCTCAGTTTGTTGTCAGTGTCAACAATTTTCTTATCACTTTGTTCATATTTCTCTGCAATTTTTTGAACTCTGTACTCAAATTTCATCATTGTTTTGTAAATATTCTCAACTCTTCCCTCCATTCTTTCTGTATTTTGTTCTATAATCTCAAGTCTCTTTTCAATTCTCTCTGTGCTTATTAATACCTTTTGAATTTCTAGCATAATTATTTGCAATGTTAATTCCTTTTCTTCTTCATGTTGCACCATTTTTCCAGGTTGTAATCACTGCCACTAAGACATCCAAGGCTTTTTGCTAGGTTTCAAACAAATTCAGTGTAATCTTTCAAGTCAGGACTTCCTCTTTACTCTAAAGGAGCACCTGTATAAACAAAACATGCTTTCCCACTGTCCCTTTCAGTAAACAAAGCCAATATCCTTGTAATATCAGATGTTACCAAGCCTCCAGCGTCTTGATAGCAGTGTTACTTCTTTTTCCTCTGCTTTTATATCTCTCTTTAAGCTCCGGACTCAAGAAGAGAGAGAGAAAAATGCTTAAAAGTTACGATCCAGCCGAGCCTTGAGAAGAAAGAGATTTTTAATCCACAAATACAAAAAATGGGGAAAAATAGAAGAAGAATGAAAAAAAAAAAGACCAGTCCAATTTAAAAGTAAGAGGCATTTGTAAAAATTCCATCCATGGAAAGAAACAAAACTAAAAAGAAAAAGATAACACAGTAGTGTTAATCCAGACTTAATTTGCTGCTTGCTTTCTTCTGTCTTCACTAATAGTAAAAAAAATCTCACCATTTCAGACACACTCTTACTCCTGTTCTGCTTCCGTTTCAGGGGTCTGTCCCAACCTTCTGTAGCCTCATGGCTGCTTCTCTTGTAGCTGGAAAAAAGAGCTTCTCCTGGATCGATCAGGGGCTTTGCGATGTCCCTGAGATCAGCAGGACGTGCCATTCTCTATCACAGTCTCTACAGGACGGTTTAGGTCCAAAAAGGTCCAGCAACAGAGATATCAGCAGCAATCCTGGAGCCCAAGATTGCATGTTGTGTCATAGCAACGTCATCCCCGCCCTCTAATGTTTAATTATAAAAAAAATGTTCATTTTTTTAACAACAAGGAATTTCAAGTGTGATGTCTAATTGACATTTTTCAAAAAAATATGTCCCTTTAGAAATTGAGCACAAAATACATACAGGTCTTGTATTTCTTCAATTTAATGCCACTTACAAAGATCCAGATTTTTCTAGATGACATAAATTATGAGCTGTGGTGGCACAGTAGTTAAAGTGCAGTACTGCATGCTACTTCTGCTGACTGCTGGCTGCCTGCAATTTGGCAGTTCAAATCTCACCAGGCTCAAGGTTGACTCAGCCTTCATTCCTTTTCTGAGGTGGGTAAAATGAGGACTCAGTTGGTTGGGTCCTCATATGCTGGCTTTGTAAACTGCTTAGTGAGGGCTGTAAAGCAGTATATAAGTAAGTGCTACTGCTATTGCTGCTATGTAAATCTATTTAAGCTTGGATGTAAATTCCATTTTAAGATAGAGTCAGCTTGGTAGATGACCTGCATTGGCTGAAAGTGTATGTCAGAGTTGATTGCAAGACTTTTCAATTGCTTTTAATACAATCAAACATAGTTTTCTTTTTAATAAACTTGTGGATATAATTTTTTATGGGCTCTAGTAGTTCCAGGAAAGGTAGGGAAGGGCCAATCCCTTTGAAAAGTTTTCTTCTGATGCTGGCATGGACACAAAGGGCTATGTTATCCACAATAACCTGATTGTCTATGGATACCTAAGATCTGGCCTAGATGATAAAAACATTACATTGGGGGGGGGGTTTCCCCCATTTTATGAGGAAGGAAAAAATGCTATTAGCCATATTTTAAATTTAAAAGCATATTGTGGCATCTTTCATAAAATGTGGCTGGCCACACATGTATTTACCAGAAAGCCAATAGATGAGATATATCCCCTCATCTTTCTCTAAGAATATGAAATTAATTTGCTTTCTAGGTTACTGTTAGCATCTTAGGTTTTCTCTCCTCTTCTCCCACTTCCCCGTAAGAAAACAGACAAAGCAAACGGCTACAGCTACCCTCTACTTTTATTTTCTGGAAGTGCCTATAGGACCCTGAGGAATTGTTCCAAAGCCAAGTTATGTCCGAGGCTGATGCATTGCAGCATTCTATTTCCTTATCTACTTAAATTAAATAACTCTTTAAAACTAAAATCAGGTTAGGCAGGCAGTCTACTCAGTACTAAAGGAGGCATTAGTGCTCAGAGTTATTATATTAGAATGTATTAGAATGGAGCAGGCTATAAATATTGCAAAATGAATAAATATTGGGCAGGAACTACCACACCTGTAGTGACATTTTGATTACAGTGCTACAATGCACCATGTATGTATGTTTGTATATACGTACGTACGTACGTACGTACGTACGTGTGTGTGTGTGTGTGTGTGTGTATGCTGGTTTTGTTGTATTCGGGTCTTTTCCCGTGTAAGATTGAGATTGTCTTTGCAACGTTTCAGCGAGATCTCACTCGCCATCTTCAGGCTGTGGTCTTAAAGTGTGACCAGAGCTGCCGTCTTTCTGTATATCTTGGTGGGAGGGGATGAAGTGCTGGCTTTGTTTCAGTAGGTGGAATGATTGGTTATGTGGTTGTATCATGATTGGTAGATTGGTGCTGATTGGTGCTGGCTGTGTGTTCATTGTTCTTTTGTATTGTAACGGCGTGGATGGTGGGTGGTGTTCGTTTATTTATTTATTTATTTATTTATTTATTTATTTATTTATTTAATTTGACTTCTTAGTCGCCCCCTCTCCCCCCAGGGACTCGGGGCGATGTACAATAGAAACGGTCACAACAATATAATATGGAGGAGGTGGAAAATAAATAAATAAATTACAATACTTTAAGACAATTAAAACCCCAATGACAGTTAAAATTTAAAAATTAAAATTAACAATTAGAAATGCCCAAGAGGTGGAGAAGCTCTAAATTTAAGCCAGGCCGGCTAGTCGGAACAGGTGGGTCTTAAGTTTCATACGGAAGGAGCGGAGGTCAGTTGTTGTCCTAATGTCTGGGGGGAGGTCATTCCAAAGGGTAGGGCCCATCACAGAGAAGGCCCTACTCCTGGGCGCCGCCCTCTGACACTCTCTGGAGGACGGCACCCGGACAAGTCCCTCTCTGTGCGAGCGAATAGGTCGCAGGGATGTGTGGGGCAGGACGCGATCCCGCAGGTAACTAGGCCCTGTGCCATGGAGCGCTTTAAAGATGGTGACTAACACCTTGAAGCGCACCCGGTAGGCCACAGGAAGCCAGTGCAGCTCACGCAGGAGAGGTGTTGTATGGGAGAACCTCGTTCTCCCCATAATTACCCGCGCGGCTGCATTCTGGACCAACTGCAATCTCCGGGCACACCTCAAGGGGAGCCCCATGTAGAGAGCATTGCAGTAGTCCAGGCGGGACGTCACCAGCGCGTGAGTGACTGTGCGCAGGGCATCCCGGTCCAAAAGGGGTTTGTTGGCTAGGGCTGGTTTCCAGATGTTTGGTAGGCGGGAGGTATCATCACGTTTATTCATGTTGTGGGGGTGTTTCTCTATTTCGATGGCATCCATAATTATTCTCTTGTTGAGGTGTTCTGTTTTGGAGATTAACCTGGTTCCTTCAAAATTGATTTCATGTCCTGTAGCTTTAAGGTGCTGGAAAAGGGAGGAAGTTTTTTCTTTTTTTCTTACTGCGTTCTTGTGTTCTGCGATGCGTGCATTTATTCTCCTGTTTGTCTGTTCTATATATGTTGCCGGGATTTTGCATGGTATTTCATAGACTCCTTCGTTTTCTAGCTGGATTTTGTCTTTGGGGTTTCTTAAGATGTTGGCTATTTTTTGGTCAGTGGTGAAGGCTGTCTTGATATTGTGCTTGTGGAGAATTTTGCTGATTTTATCTGTGGTGCCTTTGATATAAGGGAGGAGGGCGATGCCATTGTCCTATTCTGTGTCTTGGTTTCTTGGGGGAGTCTCCTTTTGGATTAGGTTGGTAATTGTTTTTCTTTGGAATCCATTGGAGATTAATACATTTGTGAGTTTGTGTAATTCAGTTTTCAGGTGGTCTTTGTCGGCTAGGCGTTTGGTTCTGGAGATGAGGGTCTTGGCTACAGAGTTGATCTGTGCAGGGTGGTGATGGGATTGTGCATTTAAGTAGCGGTTGGTGTGTGTTTTTTTCTGGTAGATGGTGTGTCCTAGGGAGCCATTGGGTTTTTTGTAGATTAGGACATCCAGAAAGGGAAGTTGTTTGTTTATTTCTATTTCCATGGTGAATTGTATTTTGGGGTGTAGGCTGTTGACATCTGTACTAATTTGGAAGCCCCTTGTATTCCCCAACAATTATGTCACCCATTTTGCTGGAATTCCTTCATATATATCTAAAAATCTTCTAGGAGCTGAGGCAGATCTTTCTTTTTAGGAAAGCTGTCATTACTTGATTTTTTAAATTTATTTTGTCAAGATCACAGATTTAAACATGGTTATGAATACAGGAAATGGATGTGAATAAGTGGAGACAGTAGGACAGGGAGGGTAGGCACATTGGTGCGCTTATGCATGCCCCTTACAGACATCTTAGGAATGGGGTGAGGTCAACAGTAGACAGTTTAAAGGTAAAGTTATGGGGGTTTAGGGATGAAACCACAGAGTCAGGTAGTGCATTCCAGGCATTGACCACTCTGTTGCTGAAGTCGTATTTCCTGCAATCAAGTTTGGAGTGGTCTCCCTTGAGTTTGCATCTATTGTGTGCTTGATCCAAGAAAAAAACAAAACAAGTTTGATTCTGATTGGAACTCTGCTTAGTTGAGAATTCACAAGAAAATCTCAAGGCTATAGGCTTGATCAAGAAGTTGGAAAATATACCTGAAGAAAATAGCCGCAAATCACTTTTATATAAATCCAAAACAACAACAACATGGGTATAACAGCCATGTAGCAGCCAGAGGGTATGTCATAATACAAACCTATTTTAATCCTTACCTTCAGTGTACATCCTTGTGCTTCTTTGTATCAGTATTGTTTTTATTATTACTATCGCAATTGCCTTTCTCTGTTGTTTTATATTTCTGTGCTTTTGTGGTAGCTGCCCACAAAACTACTAGCAGTCTGTGTAACATATAAATATTGCAAGTCAAGAGGCATCACATTGGATAGATAATATTTTGTCCAAAGTCAGCTAATCAGATCTATTTTGAGTGCAGAGTCTTGTCTATCCTAATCTAATCCTTAACCACTAGGCTATCATGACTAACTTCACAATAGGCCACAGTGCCTCTAGGTTTTCTACTAAACCCCCACCTCCCACATGCCAATCTTCTTTTGAAGAATCATTGCTAGTGATGAAAATGGATTGCAGAATTTTCTAAATGTCCCATAATGTTTGCTGCTATTATATATTTGTTGATACATACAAGTAAACACATTTATAAACAAAGAAAACTTCCACATGCTTCATAAACTTAAAGGTGCTATAAACATTTGGATATTGCTACCACCATGATAAAAGGCAAGACATAAGGATTTTGTTTTGCTTGTTTGTTTGTTTTCATTAAGGATATTACTGGGTAAAAGTTAATTGGAGGCTTCCATATTTAGTTTTGCATATCCCAATAAATAAATAAAACCTAAAGGTTTGTAGACTTAAATTATTTCCATTCTGTGTTACTTCTATGAACATTCATATTTCATCTACTGATTTTTTAAAAAAAAGATAGGTCATTGCATATTTATTGTATGCATACTGCCTAAATATATTTTATTCTTGTGTGCTGTAATGTAAATCCTTTCCCACTGTTTTAGTCTGCATTAATTGAAAAACAAAACTAAAAGCCCATTACTATTAACAGAAATATGGGTTAATGGCTCACCACACCTTCTCATTAATGTCAGAAAATGAAAGGCAATTTTAACAAATTAAGATTCACTCTGGCATCAACTGTCTAATCTTCTACTAAGATTAGCAGGTTCACTTATATTACATCGGAATTAATATGGTTTATCTCAGATGATCTTCCTTGCATTAAAGCAAAATTAACAAATTGAAACTGAATGTTGGAAGGGTGTGGGAGGGACTGCTGATGTGTGAAGTGACAATGTTAGCAGTTATAAAGACTGAAGAAGCCATAAGAAGTGCTTTGTGTGATTTGAACAGTAAGAATCTAAATTAAGCAAGAACTAGTGAAGCAGCAGTTTGATAAGAAAAAATGGTCTGAAAATATCTAAGGGACAGCAAAATCCTGGTTCCTAGTAACCTACAAACCCTTCAAAAGAGAGTCAAGATAGCAAGTGTATTTGCAGAAACAAAGGAAAGAGATGAAGCATCTTGAATCAGTAGTCTCATAAAGAGCAAGCAGAATAAAAGGTGTGCAAGGAACACAGGGGAAATTTCTTATTGTCTACCCCTTGTGGTTACTAGGTTATGCGGCGCTGGGACTTGGGGCAATGACATGATAATTCCAGAAAAGAATATTAACAGATATTTCCTATTCTGCAAATAGCACTAGACTCTCTCAAATACACCAGTACCATTCAGTGCATTTGTGATGTGTAGGAAGTCAGCTTCCATCATTCTCAACCTGTACAAATACTCATCAATTTATGACCATAATGGAACCTGATCCTTATGATCATAAGTCATGATGGTTGTAAAACAGGTCACCCATGCGACTTACCTGATTTTATGAACTTTTTTTGTGGTGGTTGTTAAGCCAATGCCATGATTGTTAAGAAAATGCGGCAGTCATAAAGTGAGCACCACAGTCATTAAGTGAACCAATTGTTCAGTGCCGATCAGGTTTGCTGAAAACTGCAAGTAAATGCCAGTTTTTGACAGAACTGCCATAAAATGTGATCACGTGATCGCAGGATATTACAAACAGTTGCAAATACTGTCCGATTGCCAAGTGCCTGAAATGCAGTCATGTGACTGTGTTGGGGATGGCAGCCATCAGAACTTCAGTTCCAGATCATAAGTACCTCCAAGAAGGTCTGCTGTACCTTTGAACAGCTGCTTAAATGACTGGTTGTAAATCAAAGACCACCTGTATGGGCAAATATTTTTCCATTGGCAGTTTTGAGTTTCTGGAATTTAATGGCATCAGGAAAATATAAATATGAAATAGCATAATCAGTAACTATTGAAATCTCCAGCAACAAAGCCCATCAATGCAGACTAAAAACCAGTGATGTGCAGTCAGGTGAGGCAAGTGAGGCACAGCCTAACCTCTCATCATCAGGGCAGCGAGTCATTCGATGGGAAACTTGCCTTTTGGGAGGAATGACCCAGCTTGGCTCCCGCTTTCGATCTGCCGCCCAACGACCGAAAGGAGAAGCGAAGAGGCAGGAGAGACAAAGCAGGAGCCAAGCCGAGTCATTCCTTCCAAGAGGCAAGCTTCCTATCGAATGACTCGCTGCCCTAGACTCGAGGGGGGGAGAGGCTTTCTCCGCTCCGTCCGCTCCCCATCTGCACTGCCCTTGCCTGACAAGCGCGCCCTGGATTCTGCGCAGCTCTGGCAGGCGGTGCTGTGGCCGAATCCCAGGGCGGAGGGCGGCAGGTCGCAACTGAGCATGCCTGACTGTGGAATTCTGGGAGTTGAAATCCACAAGTCTAAAAAAATTGCTGCCTCACCAGGTATAAACCTCACCGCACGTCACTGCTAAAAAACATAAGAGACTCCTTTGGTCTACTTTCTAATAGACATTATTTGTCCTCTAGGACTGCTGAGAAAAAAACAGATTACTTCAGAAACATTCTTGTTTGAGCAAAAGTCCACTGTGCATATTTCTAGTAAGCAAGAAAGGGCAAGCCTACCTCCTGAATGGTCTACTGGTGAAATTGATTTCAGGTTTCCAACCCAACCCAACAAGAAAATAATCTCTAAATGTTGGCTTTTACAGAAAAGTCAGAAGAAACAAGAAATCAGGAATGAAGCTTTACCCTCGAAAAGAATCATACATCAAGTGAGAAAGATAGGAAAGTAATAGGAATAACTCTGTTGCATCATTGATCTGATTCCTCTTCAGTGATGGTGGATGAGCAATGTAGTTATGGTTAATGCAAACCACCAATGTCAGATTCCTCCTGTTGATGGTATTGCTTCCCCTGATAAAGAGATGAGAACATTGTATTGTATTAACAATTCCATACACCTTTCCATTTAGGACTAAAAACTGAATTAAAGACAGGGTGACAGATGGGAGATGATGGGCAAAGTGTTCTGAAAGCCTCCTTGTGTTGCCATTTTGGATTTTATTCATTTAATTTTAATTGGAAAAAGTGGAAGCACCACTGTAATGCTGCTTTTCAAATGAAAATGGTCTATGTCATTGACATCTGAGGTCCTGGATGTGACAGAGAAGATTAGACATTATCTTGTGTATCAAAACCACCCTCTGACCTCCAATTTAACAGGTACTGTTGACCAAATGGTCTATCCACCCCTTTCACTTCAATTCTGTTTCCTCTCAACTGGAGCAAGAGAAAAAAGGAAAGAGACATCTGAATTGTGAGTAAACATTTGCTCTTGTAGTGTTGAATTTAGACTCCCAAGTTTGTAAAGTGTCAATAAAATATTATGTAGAATAATATCATCAGCCAAAACCATTTCCAAGCTGGATTCTTTCAAATTTAAATAGTGAAAAAAATATTCTCTTCCTGTCAGATGGACCAAACTATTGTTTTCTTAAAACTTACTTTCAAAATGTTTATTTCAAAACCATATAAGAAAGAAGCACAGAAAAAAGGGGGAGGAATCTTTATGGTAAGTTTAAAAAATGATAAAGGTTCCCAAAGGTAATGAGATGCTAGAGAAAACAGCTCTTCAGATTTCTCTTGGGAGCTCTAGTTGCCAAAGACAGACATAGTATTTTCTCATTATTAGCTCTTCAAGAAAAGAAAACATGGTATCGTGTTTTGCTTTGGGTTTTTTTTTCCTCCCGTCACTGAGAAGAAGGGGCATTTTCCACAAGTAATTTAGAGAAGAAAATATGGCTTTACAACTCATTGTGATGCATAATTGTCTTAGCAAAATAGACAGGCTGTGAATAACACTGTTGATTTCACCATAGTTAGAAAGCTCCAGAGGAATCAAATTTAGGTGGATAGAAGATGAAAGGATGGTTCCACAGATGACGTGCTGCCAATATAACTTCAGCCCTTCAGGCAAAATATTTGCATGTAGGTCTCAAACCTGAGTAGCATGTGTCCTTTCCAAGTCTTACCATTGATGTTATGGTACAGGACATTTACTTGCAGTGAGGAGCCTTCAGTCATTTCCCCCAAATAAGTGTACAACTGAAGTGGCTAAAGACTCCCTACTGCAAATAATTACTGCATGTGAGTTTTCTCTAGCTTCATCCAATTCTTGTATCCATAGAACAGTATTTAATAGGAATGGGCTTTACATTGCCTCAGTGATGGCTGGATAATGTTAGAAGGTAGCCTAGGTGATTAATAAGAAAACTAATCAGCAAATATTTAGTTCATACAGGAACCTTCACAATAAGGAACCCTACTGTAAACAAGTGGGCTTGAATCCATTCTTCCCCATGACCAACATGATTTGGAATGGAGGAGTGACTCATAGCAATAGCATTTAGACTTATATACCACTCCATCATGCTTTACAGCACTCTGAGTAGCTTACAAATGTCAGCATATTGCCCCCAATAATCTGGGTTCTCATTTTACCGACCTCGAAAGGATGGAAGACAGAGTCAACCTTGAGCTGGTGAGGATCAAACTCCTGGCTGTAGGCAGAGTTAGCCTGCAATACTGTACTTTAACCCACTGTGCCACTATGGATCATGGCAACAATCACGTTATGCCCAGGGCTATTGTTTGAACAGTATTGTGTCCACATCCCTGATCTGCTTTAGTCAAACAGTTAATATTTACTCACATTTACTCTCTTACTGATGTTATAGGGCTATGACTCTTGGAATTAAGAGTTTAGAAGTTGCAAACAAAAGTTTTGAAATAGATGATGTAATTTCAATTTGAAGAAGGAAGATCCCATAAGACTATTAAAACCACTGTCTAAAAATATTCAACAGGACTATTTTAAATGAGGGGTTAAATGTTCATTCCAACTGTTATGTACTTTCCTAATTATAATGTTCTTAAAATGAAATGAGATTTATTTCAGAGTTTAAAATGGAAACTTGTTCTCAAAAAACAATCTGCTAAAGAACATTATTGTGGAATTACCCTTTTTCTTTAAATCACAAGCATTTGGTATAATCTGCCATAAATCCTTCTGACTTACCTTTAGACTTTAATATCTCCCCAAGGACACCAAGCCAAAGGAGAATTAAAACCATGGAGGAGGAGGAGGAGGAGGAGGAGGAGGAGGAGGAGGAGGAGGAGGAGGAGGAGGAGGAGGAGGAGGAATTCTATATGTTACAGTTTTTGTATATAAAATCGATATATGATGTTAAGGGTAGAGGAAACGTCTCCCAAATTTAAAAACAACTTCTTTAAACAAGTAAAATCTTAGAAACCAATGGAGCAGGCAAAAAAAAAATAGATTAAGGATGAGGGAGAGAGGGGGGAGGGGGAGGGAGGGAGAAAAGAAGGTGTCAATAGCAACACAACACTGAGTGAAGTACATAAAATAGACACGTCAGATTCAGTCTATTGGTCTTTAAAATATAATATATTAAGTAAATATGATTCTTAATTTTTTTTAAATAGCAAACAAACTTATGGAAGGGAGTGTTAAGCAACCACAATCACAAAAAGCTTCCCGTTAAGTAGCATGTAAAGTATACAGTACATATGATTGGCTTTCTACTCCACTTAGTTTTAACTCTTCATTTATTTACTTTTACTTTACTTTACTGTCCTTTTATGTATATACACAGTTTACACATACAACAAAATTTACATAAGACCAAGCTCAACACACATAACAATCCCCAAACACACCCCCACCCACCAAAAAAATTCCCCACCCCTAAACTACTCAAGCATCTACACAGCAGACCAAGTAGTGCTGTCCAATAGTTCACTAATGGTGGCCCTTTAGTTCATTGTTGAATGTAATTATAGCTCTGGGATAAAAGCTATTCAGAAAACATGTGGTCCTAGTTTTAATTGTTATGTATCTTCTGCCAGAAGGCAACAGTCCAGTGGTGGGTTCCTGCTGGATCGCACCGGATCGCGCGCGCTCCCTTTCAGCGCTCCACCTGGCTTGCGCGCTCCCTTTCAGCGCTCCACCTGGCTCTCGCGCTCCCTTCCGGCGCTGAAACCGGAAGTACAGTCTTGCCCCGCCCCTGGCGAAGCAACGACGCCTGTCTGCGCTCCACCAGCTCGGCTGGGAACGGAGATGTTTCCTCAGCGGAGCGCCTGAAAAGACTTTTCAGGCGCTCCGCTCCGCTGAGGAAACATCTCTGTTCCCAGCCGAGCTGGTGGAGCGCAGACAGGCGTCGTTGCTTCGCCAGGGCCGGGCAAAACTGTACTTCCGGTTTCAGCGCCGGAAGGGAGCGCGAGAGCCAGGTGGAGCGCTGAAAGGGAGCGCGCAAGCCAGGTGGAGCGCTGAAAGGGAGCGCGCAAGCCAGGTGGAGCGCTGAAAGGGAGCGCGCAAGCCAGGTGGAGCGCTGAAAGGGAGCGCGCGCGATCCGGTGCGATCCGGGAGGAACCCACCACTGCAACAGTCTGAAAAGATTGTAAGCAGGATGGGAAGAGTCTCTGAGAATGTTATGCAATTTCCTCAAACAGCGAGATGCGAAGATGTCATCCAGGGCTGGTAGCTGGAGCCCAGTGATATTCTGGCCAGTTTTAATGATTCTCTGTAGAGCATTTTTGTCCACTGCAGAGCTGCTCCCATAGCATGCAAGAATGTCCTATGTCAGGACACTCTCAATAGTGCTGCGATAGTAGGACAGAAGTAGATGCTGAGATAGATTTATCTTCCTTAGCATTCTCAGGAAGTGCAGCCTCTTCTCTGCCTTTTTCACAAGCATGTTAGCATTCATCGTCCATGAGAGGTTACTGGGGTTGCCCATCAATTGGGATACAATCCCAACAGATTACTGATGGAAAAGGTGACCCTTAAAGAGAAAGCTAATTCCCAATTGCTAAATTAAATGACAGTGCACAAGATTATAATACAAATTCTACAAAATGAACAAAGAAGAACAAATATGCTTTCAGTTAATCATAATTGTTGTCATCATTCTAGCCTTTGGCATGCAAGTACATTTTCCCCATTTCAATAGATTTGATTGGTAAGAAGGATTGAATACAATAGAATATTTTGGAGGGAAAGAATAAAGTAAACAGATATTTTTCAAGATGTCTAATGGCATTAGAGGTGAGAGAAAGTTTCAACTAGCTATGCTATTAAGCAGGTAGAGTTAAACATGCAATAAATAGTTGGACCTCAAGAAAAAGTCCATTCCTGGTTCCTCCTTGTCCTTCCATTCTTATTTACTCTCCAATGATTAATTAATGGAAATGGGAAGAATGTGTGGGCTATGGAGCTATAGAAGAGGAAAAGAGGAAAAGATGGACATTTGGAACTAGCAAAGCACAGTATTCCCTTACTTCAGAAAAACTACTTCTGAGTAAGAGGTAGAAGGAGAAAAATTCTTTCTCATACAGCATTTTGCCTACTTGGGATTCTACTCCCTACAGTTAACAAAGGTAGAGGCAACTTGAAGTAGGCAAAAAATCCAGTTAAAGGAGTCTTTAATAACTTAGCTAATTAGCTATAGATAGTGAGAGAAACTGGAAGCTTCACCAATGAGGACATTGCCCTTTGAAAGAAAAGTTTCAACAGCCAAGAAGAGGAGAAGTAGAATAAGTTCAGGCAGTCCAGAGAGGTTGAAGACCTGAGTCTATTGGAAGCGCTTAGTAGACAGAGAAAAAACTACCTGATTTTTTACAGTGTTTGTTGTTTCAATACAATACAATACAATGGTAGAGTTGGAAGGGACCTTGGAGGTCTTCTAGTCCAACCCCCTGCCTAGGCAGGAAACCCTATACCATTTCAGACAAATAGCTATCCAACATCTTCTTAAAGACTTCCGGTGTTGGAGCATTCACAATTTCTGGAGGCAAGCTGTTCCACTGATTAATTGTTCTAACTGTCAGGAAATTTCTCCTCAGTTCTAAGTTGCTTCTCTCCTTGATTAGTTTCCACCCATTGCTTCTTGTTCTACCCTCAGGTGCCTTGGAGAATAGTTTGACTCCCTCTTCTTTGTGGCAACCCCTGAGATATTGGAACAATGCTATTATGTATCTCCTAGTCCTTCTTTCTCTTAAGCTAAATATACCCAGTTCCTGCAACCGTTCTTCATATGTTTTAGTCTCCAGTCCCCTAATCATCTTTGTTGCTCTTCTCTGCACTCTTTCTAGAGTCTCCACATCTTTTTTACATTGTGGCGACCAGAACTGAATGCAGTATTCCAAGGGTGGCCTTACCAAGGCATTATAAAGTGGTATTAACACTTCACGTGATCTTGATTCTATCCCTCTGTTGATGCAGCCTAGAATTGTGTTGGCTTTTTTGGCAGTTGCTGCACACTGCTGGCTCATATTTAAATGGTTATCCACTAGGACTCCAAGATCCCTTTCACAGTTACTACTACTGAGTAACGTATCATCTATACTGTACCTGTGCATTCCGTTTTTGTTGCCTAAACGTAGAACCTTACTCTTTTCACCACTGAATTTCCTTTTATTAGATAGTGCCCAATGTTCAAGTTTGTCAAGATCCTTCTGTATCTTAAGCCTATCTTCTGGAGTGTTGGCTATTCCTGCCAGCTTGGTGTCATCAGCAAATTTGATGAGTTCCCCATTTATTCCCTCATCCAAATCTTTGATGAAGATGTTGAAGAGTACTGGGCCTAAAACAGAGCCTTGGGGTACTCCACTGCATACTTCCCTCCATGTAGATGCAGTTCCATTGAGGACCACACGTTGAATGTGGTTGGTCAGCCAGTTACGAATCCATCTGGTGGTGATGCTGTCTAACCCACATTCTTCTACTTTATCTAGTAGTAACTAACTAAACCTTATTGGGTTTTATACAAACAAGTTACAGTGGTGTTCTTTTTCTTTTGTTACTAAGAAATATTGTTTTTTCTTCTTTAAATATTTTTTCCTTAGTAACTTTTACAGCCACCAAAATAAAGCCACAGACCAAGTAATCTATTATGTGTGTTTACAATACAAATACAGGAAGGGCAATGGCTATCTAACTGTCAAATGCTTAATTAGCCCAGTTCTTCTATTTACAGTACAATACTGTTGTCTAAGTATGGTGACAAAAAAAAGTCACTCAAAGAACTTTTGCTTGACTTAATGAGCTGAGTTTTTAAAATTGAGATTTGCAGAAGGAAAAAAAAACCCCTCTTTAGGACTTGAAATTGAAAATAATTATGTTTGATTCTGCAGTTCCAATTCATTTTATTCATGCCATAAAAACATATATAAGTTGGGTAGTTGTGGTATGTGGTATACTTAGGGAAAAGAAAGGGAGAGGGGAGGAGGAGAAGGAGGAGGAGGAGGAGGAGGAGGAGGAGGAGGAGGAGGAGGAGGAGGAGGAGGAGAAGAAGAAGAAGAAGAAGAAGAAGAAGAAGAAGAAGAAGAAGAAGAAGAAGAAGAAGAAGAAGAAGAAGAAGAAGAAGAAGAATTTTATATCTTCAGTGACTTCTTTAACTGACTGGATATATAAGAAGTCAGTTAGAAATTTGTGGTTTATGCAGTTAAGGCAGAAAGGAGTATTAACTCTGACACAGATGTTCAGTTAATGCTTGAGGGAAGGACTGTAATTCAAGAAAAACTGGGAAGCCACAAAAAATGTCCCTATCATGATAAATTTGACTTTCATTAATCTACTCAGAAAGCTGAAGAGTGAAAATTAGTAGCTTTGAGAATATTTGAAGTTAGTGAAGAAATAGGAATCACAACAATAAATTGAAAGCTAAGAAGATGGTAATACAAAATAATTTTAGTTCAAGTTGTTCAGATGACAAATCCAAAAAAGATATGGGGAGAAAACACAGAAGAATAAGGCCGGGAATAAAATATCACTCTTAGTTTCATAGAACATTTCTAGTTACAGATCTCCATGTACTTTGGTTTTTTAGATCTGAGGTTGAAGTTGAAGAGACTCAGCTCATTCTGGAATACTTACAATACTGGGAAAGTAGGATATAAATATCAAAATCCCTGCACATTTTTTTAACATTGCAGATGAATATAGAGACAGGATGAAAGAGATTGACCATGTAGTAACTATAGAGAAATAATTAGGACTGTCTTGTTATTAAGATGTTATTGTTGTCTAACTGGATAACTTATTTATTTATTTATTTATTTAATTTGACTTCTTAGTCGCCCCCTCTCCCCCCAGGGACTCGGGGCGACATACAATAGCAACGGTCACAACAATATAGTATGGAGGAGGTGGAAAATAAATAAATAAATGACAGTACTTTAAGACAATTAAAACCCCAATGACAGTTAAAATTTAAAAATTAAAATTAACAATTAAAAATGCCCAAGAGGTGGAGAAGCTCTAGATTTAAGCCAGGCCGGCTAGTCGGAACAGGTGGGTCTTAAGTTTCATACGGAAGGAGCGGAGGTCAGTTGTTGTCCTAATGTCTGGGGGGAGGTCATTCCAAAGGGTAGGGCCCATCACAGAGAAGGCCCTACTCCTGGGCGCCGCCCTCTGACACTCTCTGGAGGAAGGCACCCGGAGAAGTCCCTCTCTGTGCGAGCGAATAGGTCGCAGGGATGTGTGGGGCAGGACGCGATCCTGCAGGTAACTAGGCCCTATGCCATGGAGCGCTTTAAAGATGGTGACTAACTTGTTCTTGAAATATTGTTTACTTGGTCCATGACCAGCAACATTTAAAAATTAAGCAGGCTTTTGAGTAAGACTACTATTCTATCGCCTCCTGTCATTTTTCAATTGCAAAAGGCTTTCTAAGAACAAATATGTAGTATTTCTCCCCACTCAACCATCTAAAATGCTACTGAGCCTAAAGTTTGTTGCATGCAAAGGGTATACTCAGATGCCATACTACTGGCTGTAGGCTTTATTTCATTACTCTATTTTTAAAAAGCAATATTTTTATTTTCTATCTGAGGACAAATCTCCTCTTCACACCCAGCTAAGTCAACAGGGGAATTCTATGTGCCTATTAAAGGAAAAAATGCAGAGAAAAATCATAGTGGCACTTTAAAAGCAATGTGTACTCTTCACTCATAGCAGCTCTAATTTCCTTCATGGGGTTTGATGTGCACCGCATTAGTAGCACAATAATTGTATTGTATCTCACATTCTCCAGCTTTAACTCGATTTCAGAAAATTAACCCAGTTCCAATGGAAAAGTCATTTCCCATTTTCCTGCCTCATCTTATTGAAACCTTTCTTAAATGAACTTGCCGAAGGATAAAAGACATGTTTTTTTTTCACTCTGACTTCACTGATTTTGTTTATCTTCCCGAGAAAGTAAATTTAAGAATAATTTTTGACAAGAAAGTAATCAGACCTCATACCTGAGAACAATTTAATCTGACAGCAGTGACACCTCGAAGTAGAAAATTGCACCAGTCATTTTTAATACTCTGTCAAAATTTATTAGCTTTTGACGAATAACTTGTTTAACATTTATAAATGCAACTTCTAACCCAGAATACAAGGTGGCTGCTCAAACTGCTGGAAAGAAACATTTTATATTAGGTTCAAGAACTGATTGTTAGAGCTTAATTATGACCCCTATGCACTAGAAAATCTTGGAGAAAAAAACAAAACAAAAAACAAGCTGAAACCTTAACTTTATCTACTTGCCTGGCATAAGACTTCTAAGATTTTTACTTATTTATTTAGGAAGTCATAATTTTATATGTGACAGGAGCTCTTCGGAAAAATGTCCAAGTCAGCATTTCTAGTGATGGCCTATTCAGACTTGACACATTGTACTAGCTCTCAGGTTCTTTGAAAAAAAATCCTAGAAGTATATAACCTCTGCCATCTGCTAACCACTTGCTATAATTTTGTAAGTCAAATCTTGAGCTTTTCCTTAGGCAACTCCACAATTCATTTGATTTTGACATTTTATATACCATCTTCTTCTCTCAACTTAGGCCCCTGCTTTGGAATTCCAAAATGTTCCTTCTAGTTCTAATGTCAGATGTTCTTGCTCCCAATTTAAATTCAGTTTTGTAACTTAAAAGGTCAACATTAATTTTTTCCCATATCATACAAGTGGCACATATTTTTTTTAAACTAGAAATAACACTAACCATATTTGTAGACCTCCAAGAAGTTTTGAAAATATGGCTAGATCTGCCCCAAAGTATTGTGTTAATTCACACTATCTTGAAAATATAGGCAGTTTATTTTATTTTTTTAAAACAAAGTTTTATTGGTTTTTAGGGAATAAAAAGGAAAGGGGTGATGGAAGGGGTTACAAATTTTGGCAGTTACAATATGTGGAAGGTGTCCCCTCCCCCCAAACTCATGGTATACATTTAAACAAAATTCAATACTAAATAGCAATATTTAGTCAGCATGTAGATTCAGGTAATAATTTCAATCAATTTATATCACGCAGATTTTCTTATTCATTTTTGTGATCTGAGTTTTCTTGGTATTGCCTCTTCTCCCCCCGCCAGCAGAGCTCCGGCCCCTCCCGTGTCCTGTGTATCTGTTGTGAAATCATCAGGTTTATCTAGGAGTGCTTTGTTTTTTTTCCATGAAGGCTTGAGCCTCTATGGTTGTGTTAATTCTAACTCTTGTATCCTCCCAGAATATTAGCATCCCTTCAGGCATCAGCCATCTAAACCACACCCCCTTCTGGTAAAGTTTCTTCGCTAATTGCGAATAATTTTTTCTTTTCTCTCTCACTTTCTTGGGGATCTGTTTCAGAATGGTTACTTCTCTATCTTGGTATTTCAAAGCTTGCCCTCTTTGTGCACTCAGAATCTCATCTCTTGTGGTCTTTCTGAGAAATTTAATGTGTACCTCCCTGTGTACATTGTGTGTTCTAGCATATGCTGAGTTTACTCTATAAACCAGATCTAGTTCCCACCCCATCTGTTGCTTCTCTTTCTGAATGTATTCAGCCAAAATATTCGTCATGATGTCCCTTAAATCTTCATCATCTGCCTCAACCACATTTTGAAATCTAAGAAAAAAGGACATTCTTTCAAATTCTGTTTTCATCTGGTGGATCTCAAGTTCTTTGTTCGCCTTCTGCACCCCTTCCATCTCCCCCCTCATCTCAGCTGTCCCCCCCTCCAAAAGATCCAGTCTCTGTGAATTTTTACACGTCTGGTCTTGGTTCTCTTTAAGCTCTTCTTTCATCTCCTTTAATTGACTTTTTATGTCCTCCTGTCCCTTTAAAATTTGTTGGAACATTTGTTGAAAATCCATCTCAGTAGGTTTGGGCTGCATCAAAGATGTTATCGTCTGTTGTGTACTGGGACTAGATGCTGTAGATGTCGGGGCGGAGACAGCAAAGCCCGGCTTCCCCGGGGGTGGTCTTTTAGGTGGCATTGTGTTGAGCTATAAAGAGTTCAAAGTCAATACAGAGAGGGATCAGTCAGGGAGGGAAAACCGCCAAGAGAGTTCAGGAGACTAAAGGTCCAAGCAGAAGGAGATTTTTCTAGACAATTTCTGGCAAAAGAGTAGTAAATCCTTTGTTCCAGGGAGTCCAATTCAACAAGAGATTTGTCTGAGTGTCACGGAGACAAAGACAGGAAGCCTGAAGTTCTATAGGTGGAGTCAATTTTCAATGTTTATAAAGACAACGGAAGTGTGCCATCTTGCCCTGGAAAATATAGGCAGTTTATTGTCATAAATGAAGAGCGGCACAGCGGCCTAGAGGTGAAGATGCTCACTTCCCACTCAGAATGTTGAGAGTTCTATCTTAAGCAGCAACAGATGTTTCTCTATTAGAGTGCAATGAGAAGATATCTGCTGTGATCTCTGCATAGGCATAAGAAAATATTCATGACTGGGAGAGACATGGGAACAAGATCAGCCAAAGAATAGGATAGCAACTAAGTCAGCCAATGGGAGCTTAAACAGATCTGAGTCTGTGCAAAGAATTGAAACAAACTAAAGCAGTCTGCTGCTCTGAGAAGTAAACTAGCAGTCTGTCTGGGCGTGTCTGCTGAAATGAAGCTAATTGCTTGTGTTTGCCTGTAATTCTCTTGCCTTGTGTTTACTTGGAAGAACCACCTGTTGGTATTGTACATTTATTCATCTATTCTTATGTATATAAAAAGAAGTTAATGAATCCAGCTGAATCAGTTATCTGTATGTGATTTCTGGATTTGATTTTATGCAACAAACTCTAACAGGAAGGGCATCCAGACAGTAAATGTTCAGCTCCATTCAGTTGCCCCAAATCAAGGGATTACAGGGTCATAAAAAGAAAAGAAAAATCTGTCATGAATTAGAGGTCTATGTGGTTAAGGAAAACATCTGCAATTAAAGATGTCTGAGCAGTATTTCTTAACAGCTACAACCTTTATACACTGCTGTTTCTTCGTATTTGTGTTTGAATTGTGCACGGGCACTTCCTGGTGCATAGAAATAATTCAATTAATATTTGAGAGGGAAGACAAAAATCAGATACTAGAACAACTCAACTCTTCAAAAACTCAACAGCACTCATGGCAAAGTGGAAGGACTGTGCAGATGATTACTACAAATCATTTCAACAGCATGAATGAACCCAAAGGAATACATTCTCTTCAAATTACCTGGCCAAATTTCTATTGACTTCAGACTTGCTGTGTCAGCCAATACTAATGTACTTTATATGCAGTAAGTTTGTTTTTTTTAATTAAAAGGTTATATTATCCCGATACATAGGATGTTCGGAATTTTATTGCTTATTCAAATTCCAATGCCTGAGCCAAACTCCCTATAAATATAGAGGGAATTCCTTTTTCTGAAATGCCCACTGCTTGTTGATTTCAAAAGTGCAATTATGCAAAATGGTTCATCAAATTCATCCAAGCAATGCCTTTCTCACTCCCTCCTGCTTTTATTTTAAGTCCAGAAGTAATATTGCTTGATGCTACAAATCCACTGAACAGATTATTAAACTAGCTGTAGGCATTGATAGCTAGAAAACTAATTTTACTGAGGCATCTGATATTTCATGTTCATTTTAAAAGGAGCAATAGAACAAATAAACACCATGCCAGATGTTCAGTGTCAAAGGAACTGAGTTGTTTTCAGCTGAGCCTAGCAATTCTCGCAGGGTATCATGGGAGTTGACATCTCTTGCAGGGCAGCAGATGAAATCAGGTGTTGAGCACAGAGGGAGCACAATTTACTATAAACAGTTTTATCAGTCTCAGCAAAAAGTTTGTTGCTTGAAGAATTAAAAAAAACCCACCCTCCCTACAAACAAAGATGTTAATATCTACACAAGATAAATGCTTGCCCTTCTGTAGACATTAAGCCATTTTTTGTGCAGTCTTTGCAGAATTTGTAAAGTGAATTATAGAACAATTTGCTGTGTCTTTGATGTAATAACTTTAAAGTTGCACTCAAAGATCACATAGATCTGCAGGGGAGGTACAAACATGACTGGTTTTAATTGGCAAACAGTAGAGATGGCATTCAGAGAAATATTGCTTTTCGTTAGACAGGGCCTTGGTTGAATTCATTTCTCCATGGGCATTTGCCAAGAAAAGCTGACATAACCCCAAAAAACATAATTGCAAGATCCTCTGATAGACAAGGTAGTTAGCATGCTGTGTAAATGACCACATTGTTAATTCAAACATTCAAGGAAAAAAAAACTTTCACTTAATCTTAGCCACATTTGCCCTGAGCTAAATTGTACGGTATTGTATTTACCCTGAGCTGAGTTGTCGATAGTATTTCATTCCAGGTTGTCATATTTATAGGATTATCATCTTTATCTTCATTGTAATGCCCATAAATTCCCTTCAAGGTATGCTGGCCATCAAACTATTGAGCAAACACATTCATTTTATTTCAGCAATGCAAGAAGCGGTGTAATTTTGCAAAATAGTTTGTCTTAGTTTGTTGACCTTTAATGTATGAAAGCTTGATAACTGTTCAATGTTTTGTGTCCTGTGACACCAACATAAGCAATGTCTTCAGGCTTTTAAATTGTAGTCCTACTTTCTATAATTTATCACAGTAAATAATACTTAGCATTTGAACCATACTTATAATTTATCATGAAAATCTTAGCAGAAATGTCACAGGAAGCTAGAAAGGTACTTTAATGTTTCTTTCAAAATAAACTTAAAACAAAAGAAATAGGTATAGGGCACTCTTGACTTCCTGATTTAAATGTTTAACAACCCTATCTATACAGCTGCCTTTAAATAAATAAATAAATAAATAACATTTTTTCAAAATGGGCCCTATTACCAGTTTTACATTGCTAAATTTCAATGGTTTCCAAATAGCTTGAGTAAAGAAAATAAAGATTTCAACAATAATATTGTGTTTTGATATTTTTTTGTGATTGCTTTGATAGAATCCCCCCAAAAGTATCTTTGATTTAGCTAGTTATTTTCTTACAGAATCCTACAGTTCAAAGAGGCAATGAAGTCCTGCCTCCTACTTGATGAGGGACCCAGTTTAAAGCAAGTCCAGCAGATGTTTTTCCAGCATTTCTCTGAACAGTTCCAGCAAAGTGAAGCCCACCATCAATCTGGATAACTGGTTCCATCGCTGAATTGCTTTTGCTATTATAAAGGTTTTTTTTTAGTATAGCATTGGGTTAGATGCTGCCGCCTTCTTACTTAAAAAATTTGCTTTGTGGCCTGCCTAAAATGATAGAAAATGAATTTTGAACTTTATGACATCATTTCAGGCATTTGGAGTGTTATCATATCACCCCTTCAGTCATCTCTTCTCAAATTGAGTTTATTCCATCTCTCTCTTTATAGGACTTGGCTTCAGGTCCCTTGACTATTTCCTTTGCTATTCTCTGAAACATTCCAGTGTATTCTGTAATTTTTGATAGTGTGGTTTCCAGAACAGGAAAGAGTATGCAGACTAATGTGAGTGAATAAAAAGTAAAACTTTCATTCCCTAAGATTCTGATCATTCCCTACGTTTCAGTTGATAAAGTTTAAAATTGCATTAGTTAATGTATTTTCCCCTCTGCTTATTATTTCATGATCTACTATTACCAAACTATGTTTCCATCACCTACAATTGTGCATTTCATCTCTGTGAAGAACTTTTCATTTGTCTATAATATTTTTTATTCTACTATTTTCCACCTATTTGTTTTCTAAAGTGTTATCATTTTGAATGTAACGATGCATGCTCTCCTACCCATGTTTATACTAAGTTGCACCCATTCTTAGACTGGGAGGCCCTGCTTATGGTTTAAGCCACACTTTAGTCACTTCCTGACTGGACTATTACAATGTAATCTATATGGGACTTCAATTGGTCCAGAATACAACACTGTGGGTAATTATGGGTTTATCTCATTATGCCCATATAATGCTATTCTGACAGCTGCACTGGCTCCTGATAGACTTCCATGTGCAATTTAAAGTGTTGTTGGTTACACTGACAGCCCTACATGGCCAAGGACCAGGTTATTTGAGGGACTGCCTACTCCCAAAAATATTTGCCTGCCTACACACTCCCACATGGACAGCATTCTCCAGATTCTCCAGATTCCTTCCTTTCCTTCCATTCTCCAGATTCCTTCCTTTCAAACTTTTCATGGCTCTAGGAAGTGTGACTTTTCAGTGATTACTCCTGTTCTCTAGAACAATTTCCCCCAACCAATATACAAAAGACCCAACTCTGCTTGCCTTTAAGAAAGCCCTTAAGATCTTGCTTTCCCCCAACATTAGGAGGTCAATTAATTGGGATCCCCCGTGAGGTTTGCTTCCTTCTGTGCTTAGTCACCATTTTATACCTTAGCATTTACCTGTTGCATTGATAGATTAACTGCTTGTTGTTAGTTATTATTAATGCTATTATTACTGTGTGCCAGTGGATCACATTGTCTGAGTTGAGTGACCTTGTAAATTTAAAATAAATAAATAGATACATTTTCTAGATATTCCCTTAAATTTGTTATGCAAGTCATTAATAAACACATTGAACAATATATGACTCAAGACTAAAAAAAACATCACATGGTATAATGCCAGTATTTTTTTTATGTTATCCCCATCCAGATCACTATCACAAAATCACATCTGGAAGCATCCTGGTCCCTTGTAGTGTGGCACCTCTGCTCTTTCACATAAATCTTAAAAGTGCCAAGTATCTTTTTTACACACACACTCATACTTAGGTGTATCAGAGGTACTGTCCATTTGAACTGAAGCTAAGTTACAAAACAATGAAGAAAATAAGACAACTGATCAGGAACATGGCCAAAGGAACACCAGAGATGGTGATGGATGGAGAACCAGGGGTGGAAGTAGAAAGCAGCTGTAAAGTTGCAAATTGTACTATAGTAGAGGTTCTAGTGCAAAACTTCAGAATGGTGAGCTGAGAACCAGTATTACTGAAGAAGCAGTTCCACTCCAAAGAGAGAAGAAACCTACGAAAGGTGACTGAGGTGCTGGTTTTCAAGAAGGGAAAGGACTCTAGGCTACTTTAGTAGGGAAGATACTCCAGGCAAAAGTGATTGAGGGGTTTTTTCTATTTCCTTTACCCTCTTGTACCAAATATGGGGAAGCAATTAAATGAAGGGCAACAAAGATGATTAGAGGACTGGAGACTAAAACATATGAATAACGGTTGCAGGAACTGGGTATGTTTAGCTTAAGAGAAAGAAGGACTAGGGGAGACATGACAGCAGTGTTCCAATATCTCAGGGGTTGCCACAAAGAAGAGGAAGTCAAACTATTCTCCAAGGCACCTGAGGATAGAACAAGAAGCAATGGGTGGAAACTAATCAAGGAGAGAAGCAACTTAGAACTGAGGAGAAATTTCCTGACAGTGAGAACAATTAATCAGTGGAACAGCTTGCCTCCAGAAGTTGTGAATGCCCCAACACTGGAAGTCTTTAAGAAGATGTTGGATAGCCATTTGTCTGAAATGGTATAGGATTTCCTGCCTAGGCAGGGGGTTGGACTAGAAGACTTCCAAGGTCCCTTCCAACTCTACTATTGTATTGTATTGTATTGTATTGAAGGGAGCCGTGGTGGGGTTGTACTGGTTTTACTACCAGTTTGCTCATGCATGTGCGCTCTCATGCGTATGCGACACTTCTGTGTATGCCTCCCGCTGCTACCTCCCACTGCTGCCACTACCACTTCAGCTGAACCAGGCCGAACCGGGAGCAGCCCACCTCTGAAAGAGAGTGGATAGAAAAATGAAAAGACCTGCAGAAAAAGGGGAAGGTGTCAGAGAAAAAGAGAAACTTTAGAAAACTTAGAAAAATAGGTTATCTAGAACTTAGAAAAATAGGTTATCAAAAATAAGTGCATGGAAAGAAATAGGACTAAAAATATAGACTGTTTTAAAAACTGGAGATTAGACATTGAAAACAAAACTGCAAATCTCAAAGCATAAGGAATAGGAAATGATTCAGAATTAAAGGTTCACAACATTGTAATGTTACAAAATGGTTTATTCTTAGGTGTAGTGATATTTTCTTTTGGGGTGAGAAAAAACTTTTTCTTTTGATTAAAACAAAAGTATATTCTTTATATCTGTTGCCATCCATGAGCCTACATCAGGTATCTCACTCAATGCTTTACTTCACTTTGATAATGAACTACCAATGAGCACTGTTGGAGAAATATTTTTGAGTGAGATATGTAACCATTTAATTTTCATGCATTTCAACTCACACTTAACTTGCTTGCTAATCAGAATGTCGTGGGATGCTAAATTAAAAATTGTGCTGAAGTCAAGATATAGTCTAATCTACATCAAGGAAGTTTGCCAATCAGAACATGATTAATCATTAAAGACCTCTTCTTGATAAATCCATGTTGACTGCTGATCATTATCATTGTTTTCAAAATGCATGCACACTGATTTTTCCTAGTTATTCATGTGTTTGATAAGGCTATACAGCACTTAATAACTACTTCTAAAAGAACCTTCAAAACAAATGTGAATATAATATATATTTACAACTCTTTAAAGAAGATCTGTTTGTAGTTTGGGAAAAGATGGATGGTGGCTCTTTATTTTTCTATGGATACAGAGTATTTATAAAGAACAAAAAACCTAAAATAAAAGTAAATGTCTCTTTATTACAACAATGTTATATTGAAAGGAACAAGACAAACTTGTCTCCTTTTCCCTTCTTAATAATTATTGGCATTAGATTCTTTTGCAATCCAACTATTTTAAGAAAATAAAATTCCAGGAGTCAAACTAGTAATGCAAGAACATAAATTGAAATGATTTCCTGACACCATTATTATTACAATTACTCAGCCTGAAGACTAACACCATTAATGGAACATGTAATTTTGTTTCAGGCTACCTGATTAATTTAAAAACAAACAAACACTGATCTGATAGAAACAAAAACAATACTTGTATCAAATAACATACTGTAACTGCTGTAAAGAAGATCAAATATTTGAGAATTTACTTGAACAAAACACATATTTTTTTAAAAAAAATCAGATTAATGAAGTAATGGAAAGCATGATAGCAGATATTTCTAGATGAGAAAAAATCTAAATTTATTCTGATTGTAAAGAATTGCAGTAATTAAAGTGAGCATTCTGCCAAGGTTGGCTTCCTCATTCAAATGTGTCCAATTCATGTTAAACATAATTTAGTAAGTAACAAGGAGAGACAAATAATAAACTATCTGTGGTCCAATAAAGAACCAAGGATTAAATTCAAGATATAGCAGGAGAGCTAAAGGCTACTATAAACAGCATTTTTAAATTGTACTACAGTGCTACTTGATTAACATAGATTTTGAAATAGATTAGATCACCTTATGTTATTTCTATGGAAGGAAACAGACTTCCAGATGTTTGTATAAAAATATTTGAGTTCCGTTCTGACCAACAGAAACAATTTATAGCAGACCATACCTGAAGACAGCAGAATAGAAGAGAATGAACTGGAGAAAAATAACAAAATACAAAGATCTGAAAATAGAAATAGAATGACTGTGACAAAAGAAAGCAAAGATAGTACTAGTAGTAATAGACACCTTGGATGCAATCCCAAAACAACTGGAGTATCCCTTGAACACCATCATCATTGACCAATTCACCATCAGTCAGTTACAAAAAGAAAGCTTTAATCAGAACAACCCACGTCCTGCAACGTTACCTTTAACACCACCAAGCATCCACATCTGCCTATTTCAGGACATTGGGAAGGATTTGAAAGGTGCATAAAAATGCAAAATCTACTCTGAACATCAGGCTGACTACAGCAAACAGTAAAGAATATATTGAATATCCGAGAGAACATATAGGAAAAGAAGGCTTGTCTCTCTGGCCTCCTCCTTACAAAATGTATTTTTTTAATTAAAAAGAAAAAACCAAGAAATTCATTTAGTGAGAAGTTAGTAATTTGTTTAGATTCCAAGACTTAATTATTAAAAATATCAAGATGAATTCTGATAAGATTCATAGATAGACAAAGTTAAGACAAAGTCTACCTGGTTCAGTACTTTCAAATAAGTAGCAGAGCATTAAGGAACTGAAGAAACAAGGTATAATAATGAGGTAAGGTAAAAGTAAAGGTTCCCCTCACACATATGTACTAGTCATTCCCTACTCTAGGGGGCAGTGCTCATCTCTGTTTCAAAGCCAAAGAGCCAGCTCTGTCCAAAGCCGTATCCGTGGTCATGTGGCCGGCATGACTAAATGCTGAAGGTGCAGGGAACGCTGTTACCTTCCCACCAAAGGTGATTCCTATTTTTCTACTTGCATTTTTACATGTTTTCAAACTGCTAGATTGGCAGAAGCTGGGACAAGTAACGGGAGCTCACTCTGTTATGCGGCACTAGGGATTCGAACCACCGAACTACTGACCTTTCTGATTGACAAGTCAGTGTCTTAGCCACTCAACCACTATGTCTCTAAATAATAATGAGAGACTTATTTAAATTTTAGAATATTTTAACATACTATTCCAAACATTTGTAGTATTTAATTTAGAAACTGTTAACAAAATGCAGCTGAACAATGTATGATTAAATGAATGCAGAACAATAACAAATATTCAACAATAACAATTTCAATTGAAGAGCTTTAAATTTACTTGGAATATTATACAATTCAGTTGTAACTGGAAACCATTCCTGGAAAATAGTTTAATATACATATTTGTACCATATCCCAAATTTGGATTTTCCTAAAGTTTGTAATTCATTTTCAAGGGAAATTAAATTTTCAATACTGTTACAATTTCTTGCAGTTTATAATTTAAATTAGTAGTTTATACATAGTTAACCAGGTATTCTTTGCTCAAAGCTTAATGGTGATTTTTAGATCTTCCTTGAAAAAGTGATGCAATACATCTTATAAATTATAAATAACTAAATGACAGGCATGAAAGATCCACACATGAAGTAACAATTAATCTGATTTTTTGCTTAATAGCCTTTCCATTGGAATCGTCTCAAATAATGGTTAGCACCTGCTAGGAGTTAGATAAGGATCCATGGAATTCAAGGTGGGTTGGATTTAGTCTGCTTGTGGTATTAGGGATTATAGGCTGATAGCCATTTTAACTCCACTCCTGGGTTCTGCCACTCCTTCTCTTACATCAATGCTATATTGAAAAATATACTTTCCATGGCATGTCAAATTCCATTGTTACTTTTTTTTTTCAATATTTCATTGAAAATTACTTATTTCTCTTCACTTCAGAATCAGCATTCTGCTCATAAGGAGTTGGCAGCTAGAATATATACATATTATTTGAGAAGACAGTCAAAATAAATGTTTAATAACTTGGTTCATTCTTTATAATCAGTGAGCATTTTGTAAGATTCACTCAATATTGAAAATATTATTTTTTTCCCTTTTTGTTTTATTAATGTATCTTCCTTGGCATTCTTCACCAACTAGTTCTTTGTGAACTTTAGTTTTCCTGATACTCTGTTTCTTTCTGTCAGTCTATTTTCTGTCTGTCTGTCTATTGTTAGGCCATCTGTACACACACAGTACTCTCTCTACATAACTGGTATCTCTTTTTGGGGGGGTTCTGTTTTCAGTTTTCCAGTAACCCCACTGACATCTATTTCTTTTCGATTTAATTTGCCATTGTGCTTTTAGTGCATCCATTGTTTAAACCCCTAACCTTCTTGAGCTCCTTTGGTCATTAGTACTATCTTGGACTTTTATTTATTGGTTTGTTTGTTTGCTTGATTGCTTTAAAAACTCTGAGCAGCAAAAAAAGGCAAATAAATAAATAATTGCATTTATTATTGACTGTTGCTTGTTTATTTAGTTTTATTTACTATTGCACAGTTTTCATGAGCTTTAAGAGTTCACATCTACAAAGCATTAAACACAACTATATAAAACCAAACCAATCAATACTGCACATGTGCCCTGACAGAATGTGCTAGCGGTGTTTTACAAGTTCTATAAGGAAGAAGCTTGCAGATAAGTTGTTTTATATTGCAGAAACCATGACAAAGCACAGTCACATATCTATGAGACACACGTCTATGGAACACATTAACCTGTTGTTAATGTGAGCCACTTGCCAAGTGCCTGAAATGCAATCATGTGACTGGGGGAACAGTGTGACATTTACAATGGCCAGAAGTGCATTACAGGCCATAACATACAGTTTCTGCAGTCTGTTGTAATTTCAAACAGTTGTTAAATGTCTGGTCATCAGTCAAGGACTATCTGTAGTTATAGAAATAAGATTTCTTTGATGAGTACTGAATCTCACTACATTTACTTTCAACAGACATTACCTACATTCTAATAAATGATGGAGAATAAATCCACAATAGCTATGATTTTCTATCACTCCATTTTAATTTTTTTTAAAAAGCAAATACCCACTTCTCATTCTTCTACTGAGATATATCTAAGAAATGTTTCTTTTGTTCAAACTCTGAATCTAGGAATCAATGTGAATGCCTCTGTCTGCCACCCACAATACAATGGGAAAGCTGCAGTATATTCTATTTCACAGGATTAAAATAAAAATGCCCATTTGTTATCATGTCATGGCCAATATACAAGGTTCCCCTAGAATCCATTTTGCCCATTCAAAGTATTTAGATGGATATTCATGTCCTTGGCAGAATTTTTTTAGCTTCTTACACTTATGAGGCCATCCATAATAATGAACCAATTCATACAATTTCCAAAGAAATTTAGAAAACTATCTGTTATGCTGCTTTCTCTGCCTACCCATTGATTTTAATAAAGACCACTTTGAAAGATGCTGTCAATGACTTCCTTGAGCCAGAGTTTTCTGTATTGTTCTGGTAGGTTTGGTAACCTTGGCACCACAGCAACTTCATATCCTTGTTCAGAATTTCACATCAATCATTTAATTGGGCTATTGCTCCTAGAACTGAGTGGGTTGATGCTTCTATTCTATAAGCTATTTGCCAAGGCATTAGGCTTGTTATTCTGAAGATATTTCATTCTACCTGACTTTCACTTTAAAGTTTCTGCATGTTTTCAAGCAAGTCCTCTTGCTCGGTAGACAAGTTTGCATATTTTTTCATTGCTATATACATCATATATGGTTGCTATATGTTATAGTCTAAAGCAGAGCTGTCAAACTCCTGGCCCATGGGCCAGATGCGTCCCCCACTAGCCACGCCCAATTTAGCGAAGGGGAAAATGTCCCAATATATCAGGTGACACTGCCATGATGATGTATTCTGACCCAGCTCCCCAAACATGACAAGCTCTGAAGTTAACTCAAAAATCCCTTTATTTGGAGGGCCAGCAGCCCCAGCAAAAAGTTTCTCTTTCACCACAGGCTAACAAGTCCATCTGGCCAGAAGATGAATAGTTGTCTGCCATATCTATTCATATCCGCCCCCTGCCTTTTATCCCCCGAGCTAGGGTGGGGCTTTGCTAGCAGCGGAGGTTCTTCCTTCCCAAGGATCGACCCACAGATTTCCACTGTTCTCTTCTCGTCTACCTTCTGTATTTAATGTAAAAAACCAGATCTGGGATTGTTATATAAAACATAAATGAATGTTTACATACTGTTAGGTAAGCTCCCTGTTAGGAGAGCGAGTGTGCCGAAAAGCGTAATGAGAGTGGTGTGGAAGAACATGCACAAACCAGCATACAGAGACACTGCAGTTTAAATAGGTTTTTACTTTTATGGAAAATAGAGGTATTCAGAGTTCAATTTACACACGGTTCAGTCATTCAGTTATCCATCGAACACAGTCCAGTATCATATAATCAGTTCAGCACACAAAGTCGCTAACAGTAGCAAAACTCACAGTAACTCATAAGCAGTATCCATGATCAGCATATAACAAACAGAGAACTAACAGTCATTCTGGCTCCATCTTATGGCTGTTTAAGGTAACAGCAACCAATCACATTACAGCAATACTTAAAGCTACAGTACTGCCATCATGGTTTATATATTGCTGACCCAACTGTTAGCTTACATTCCTAACACATCCATTTGTTACTTTTTGCAAATATACAATACAATAAAAACACTCACTATATCATGAATATTAAGAAAAAGAGAAAGTATTTTAATAGGGAGGAAAATCAACAAAAACATTAAGTATTCCATATGATAGCGACCAAAATTTAACCCAACAGAGACTTCAAAAGCAGACATAAAAAAAGTTCCAATATTTACACAGAGAACAAAACATATTCTGACATTTCTCTATTATATTCTGTGGGTGAGGGAATAGTTTGTCCAGACTGTAATCATATGCATATAGTCCTCAACGTATAACTGGTGGTTAACAAGTGTCCACATTTGCAACTGCCTTAAAACAGTGCTTTATGCCCATAAAACACTTCCAGTCATCATAAGACATCACACATACACCCAATCCCATGATCACATTTTGGATGCAGGGCAACCTGTTCACATTTATGATCAGTAGACAGATGCTTTGCAATCATGTGATTGCTATTTGAAATCTGTTCCCTCAGAAAGTCAATGGAGAAGCGTGCATAGGAGGTTGCAATAGGTTTAAGATTGATTTCCCCAGCACTCTGAGGCATTTCCCCTCCCTTCTTTTCAGGAGGAAAAAAAACAGTAGTGAATACCATTCCAAAGGGACTTGCTAGCCAATGCCAGTGTTCTGAAGGGAGAGTGACTGGATCTCATGGTTGTGGTGGGAAGCCTGGAACCTCTCACTGCTCCACCACACATGGTAGACTCAGGACATCTCTCCAGCATGACCCACAACATGTTCACTCATGTCCCACCACTGGGACAGCTGGGATTACAATCATTAAGCCAAGCAGTCACATGGCATCTCACTTAATAATCACTCAATGACCAAGATTCCAACCCAGTTATGGCATAAGTAGAGGATTATCTGTGCATTTATAAAGCACAACAAATAGAAAATGTTGTCCACCTACCAATATTTATTTTGCTAGAGTAATCTATAGTTTCCCAGTCAAATGAAATCTATAGTTACTCTATATTTTAGTTGGATCCAGATTGAGTCATGCTTCAAGCAGACTGTAAAAGAATGCACATTTTCACATATGTGTGCAGGGATGTGGTGATTTAGAGTCTCAGAATGGAGTCCCGTACTTTTCCCCATATTGTTTCAACTCTTAGTATCTTCTTGTACATATTTGCCGCGATCTCCACTCTTTTGAAGATATTTGCCTTCTGAACTTTCTTTCAAGAAGCAGAAAGTAGGTCTTTCTTTCTCTCTTTCAGTTCTTGGTTTTTGTTAGGGGGCAGAGTTTGTTAAGATGCAAAGTAAAATCTCTGTCATAATGCAATTATTAAGGTCAGAATAAAATACAAGTTATTTACTGTGGAAACTAAGATTAGGGAAATAATTGAGGACTAAAGGCAGAGAAAGAGACAGAAAAATCATAAATTCTGTCTTTATTTTTTTTTAAACTTACAGCTAATCTTCCAGGCGTGTAACACACAGTAGATATAGCCATAATGAAGGCAAAATTAATCAAAACAAAGGCCAAAGAAACAAAGAAAGCATTCTGATCATTCAATAGTATTACTAAACGCAAGATCACAATTTATATCTAATTCTACATTTTTCTAGATCACGGGTCAGCAAATGTCAGCCTTACCAAGCAGACCAGGCAGAAAACATGACCAGATATGCTAATTTTACTTCATTGTAAAGCTACATTAACAGAATCTTGCAAGTCTGAAAGTACAATTTCCTCCTGTCTTCTTTACAGCCCAAGAAACTAAAGGAGAAGAAGGTTTCCTTCTAATTCTCTTGCCCTGTCCAGTATCTAGCTGTAGGCTATGCAGTCTCTTATCTGACCATTCCCTAGGCAGCATCTCTTTACCCTGTCTCCCAAAGTCTTCCCCTCATACCACTACAGAAAACTATAGGCTGCAGGCCAAATTTGAGCCATCATGTATCCATGAGCTAAGAATGGATGGTTAGGTGAGTAGATAGTAGATCATCAGGCCTCAGCTAAGCTCCCAGGATAAGGCATATTCTGAGGATTGGGGGGGAGGGGTTTCCTGGGTGATAACGTATCAGCGGTCTTCTTACTGGAGGGATGGCCCCATCCAATAGCTGTTACTTGACTTGCAGAACTGTACCAGTGAAGTCAGAAAAGGGGAAGGATCCAGTCCTTTTCAGAAAAAGTTTGCTACTATCTACCCTAGATGATTATTTTCTAATTCTCCAACCCTTGTTCATGCCAGGGCTCATGTTTACCTATCAGGAGACAGAGTGGAAAGCCATATGTCTTCCCATGGTTGAATTCAAAAGAACAAAGACAAGCTGGAGCTGGTTTCTTTCATTTTTAAATGTGTACCTGAGAATGAAGGAAAGCATCTTGCTCCTCATTGGTTGTCAGAGTTGAGCTTCCCATATTTTACTCATCTCTACCTAATTAGATGATTCTATTTTGATTGATTAGCTCTTTGATTTTTATAGTTTTGATTAACTTTCATTGTCTCATCTCCCTTTCATTGAAGAGAGAAATTGAAAGCATAGATTTTAATTTTTTCATATCTATGGTTTCCCCAAATATGGCTAAATCTCAATTGAACTTTATCTACTTTATTGCTTCCCCTTCCAGTTTTTATTTCTAATGATTGGATTCACACTTTATCCTAAACCAAGATTCATTCCAACAGTATTTTGTTTGTATTTTATCTGTGGCTTTGCCTGACATGTAAATCCAATCATTGCGAACAATTATGTGGAATTAGAGCCTGCTTGTATTCTTCTTTCACTCTGGAGTTTTTATAACAAGTTTCAGTTCCAGAAATTATTCAAAAAATAAATTTGGATAGGTTGATGAATGCTCAAAACAAAGTGTCAGTAGTATTTGAGAAATATTTAAGCTACAAATTGCTCCCTTGATAATGGTGATTGTTTACTTTACACAATCATCCATTGAGTTGGGGCTCTAATGGCATTTTTCTAATTAAATGAAGTTAGAACAGTTTATATTTTCCAGTCCCAGTCACAAATCCTTTGGCAGGCAGTATTGAATAGTTGAAAGAGATGTAGCTGAATTATTAACTTAAATCAAGCGATGGACTAGCAAGCCACAGCTGACTAACTGCCTCAGAACAAAAGCTAGCTACTAAATTTGCCTGCCTCGATATATTAAACAGAAGCTAAGGATATTAAACAGAATAGTCTCTCTTAAACTGAGCTCTAAGCTTTCTTCAGAATATAAGGGGGGGAAGCATTTGGGCAAAATAGGTGGGGGGGGGTTAAGCTTTTCCATGTTTAATGTTTCATTTTGGACAGGAGGTCTTTACTACCAATCTCGTTAAAAAAAGGATTGTTTCATGGTTTTCTGGAGAATACAAAATTTCAGTATAAATTTAAGTTTCATGCTTTTCATTCTGGATACCATCAGGCACCAAGCTGCTTATTCACTTCTGTGTCAGATGTCCTATTCAGTTTAAAATCTCTGTCATACACTAATGCTCAAGGTAAACGTGCATAACCATACTCTATTCCCAGAAAGCTGCTGTTTCATTTGAACATATGTATTTTCTTTGGGTGATATAATAATGTTATTGAAAATAATATCTCCCCACTGTACAGCTTGAGAAGAATAGAATAGAGAGTTACCAGATCGTCTTGTCTTAGTAATATTTAAGAGTAGTTTGCTCTTAGTATTCCTTACCACCTACATTGCTATAATTTCATGACCCACCATAAAAAGACCTTATCACTTTTTTTTTCTACCATCAAAAAATAGCACTCTCTCACATAAAATTGTAACCGAGCAGTGAGCCTGGAGGCATGATAAATGTAGAACATTCTTAAATATTTAAAGTTCAAAGCCACATTTTCATTCCTGGCTTCAAGCACTTCTTTATGGTTGCCAGTTCTGCATTTCTTCCTTAGAGTTCAGCACGAGCAGATCTTAAGAAAAATAACGAAGTCCATTTGAATCCAAAAATACATTATATTACTTACAGCATTGCATTGAATTGCTAATGTTTTACCTTCTCAAATTATACCATGAAGTGATATGATGCAGCACAAAAATCAAACAAAACTTTGTGAAGCTCAAAAGCCAGAGGTAGTATTCAGCAGGTTTTGATCAGTTCTGGAGAACCGGTAGTGGAAATTTTGAGTAGTTTGGAGAACCAGTAAATATCACCTCTGACTGGCCATGTCCACATCATTCTCTGCCTCCTGAATCCCAGCTGTTGGGGAGGGAATGGGGATTTTGCAGTAACCTTCCTCTGGAATGGGGAGGGAATGGAGATTTTATAGTATCCTACTCCTGGAGTGGGATGGTAATGGAGATTTTACAATACCCTTCCCCTGCCACGCCCACCAAGTCACACCTACCTAGCCATGCCATGGCCATCAAACCACACCCACAGAACTGGTGGTAAAAAAATTTGAATCCCACTACTGTCAAAAGCATATTTAATTCTCTGAATCAGGATTCTGTCTCAGATGGACTTTGGCTCAGTTCTATCTCGTTTCCCTTTTTTAACTTTTCAAATCAATGATCTACTTTACCTACACTTAGGAGACTAATATGCCTCAAATTAGTATATCTGTACTGTAGTGCCCCTCAGTATTATGAAATCTAATGTGCACTTCATATAAAAGACATGCTTGAAAACAATGTACTGTATTTTTCGGCCTATACGATGCACCAAGATTTTGAAGAGGTAAGATAAAACTTTTTTGCCTTCTCCCAGTCCCCAGCAGCACTCTGCAGGCTTCAGCAGGGCTGGGGAAGGCAAAAACGCCCCAGCTTTTGCAAAAAACAGGTGGAAAACAGGCCATTTTTCACAAAAACTATGGTGTTTTTGCCTTTTCCCAGCTGAAGTCTGCAGAGTGCTTCTGGGGGCTGGGGGAAAGCAAAAATGCCTCAATTTTTGCGAAAAACAGCCCGTTTCTCACCTGTTTTTCGCAAAAATGGGATGTGGGAGTGAGGCTTCGGGAAGCCAAAAATGGCTATATTCAGTGTATAAGATGCACGAACATTTCCATGCTCTTTTGGGGTGTGTGTGCGTCTTATACTTCAAAAAATACGGTATATTTTTTTTTTCAATCATTACATAGAACTATTGTTCTGTTAGGAGAACAGAACACCAGTGATTCTGCACCTATTATTCAGGAAGTTCATTTGTTCTGTGTCAAAAACTGCTCTTACCCTTTCTATAAATATTTAGATTATATACAGTATTATACAGTACATACACACAGAGAAAGAAGGTAGATTATAGTGAGAGGGGAGGGTGTCAAAGATTATCCACCTGAAACAAATGAAATAGTTTTCCCTGAACTTGTTCACTAAAACCTTTCACCTGTTCATCTTGTTAATTTTTGCTGTCTTTCTAGTATTTTAACCTGCTGATCTCAGCATCCTTCTGAAGTCTCCCTGAAAAAAAAACCACCCCACTTTCTTTGCTGACAGCTTACAGACTTCACCTTCTTAAATTTTTCATTTACCTTCTCCTCTACATTACATATAGCTCATTTTTATGTCTTTCTTTTCCAAGAATAAATTTTGAAATCTATTATTCTCCAATCAGGTGGGTTGTCCAAAAAAGGACAAGAAATTTTTCATAAACTATCCAGCAAAATTGATATGACATATCAGGGTGAAGAATCACCATAATTACCTATTCAGATTCCAAGCAACAAAAATGAGTTAATTCTGCAAATGTACTTCAGATGTCTATATAAATGCACGAGGGTGCAGAATGGACAAGGGATGAGATTACACACATAAACACAGCCCCCTTCTCTATCCATGCTGAAAGAATATGGCTTTGTAAAGTTTCTTTTTATATTTCAAACAATTTAGGGGTCAAAATTTGGGATACTTAACCGCTATGTATGGCATTTTGGCAAGTCAGAAGACTATAGAATTGTTTTCCAGAAGCCAGCTATATAATGGACAGTGAATTCAAGCCATAACTTCAAAATCATTTATTTTTATCAGCTTTTATATTTTGTGGAAAGCACTCTAATCCACTCACAACACATCTCAAATAAACTTGAGTGTAGAAGAATATTTGCCTGTCTCAAACATTTTCACAGGGAGGTCAGGCTCCAAGTTCCTGCTTTGAAGTCTTATCATCTTATATCTGCCTTTTCTGCGTTGCCCCTGCTATCTGGAATGGTCTCTCCTTTTCCCATATATAACAGACCCCCACTCTCTTTATATTTAGGATGTGACTTTTGCCTCACTCTGAGAGATTAGAAATTCCCCCTCTGGGCTTCGTTACTACTTTAAATTTAGGCTTTTACCTTTTGTACTGTATTTAGGTATTGGTTGGTTGTTATTATTTGCTTTTTATTAGTTATTGTTGTTGGTCAGAGTCAGCCAGATGTTTATGCTGGATTTGGCATTTTTATCCACCTTTAAAGTCCTTAAAAGGTGGATAAAAATGTCAATTCTATTGTTATGCTGTAGCTTAGAATTAGAATGACAATCTAGGGCAGTCTAGAAAGGAGCATGTTCCAGTCAGGGACTCTGCACTTAAAGATGATGATGATACCTTCTCTTGTTTTTCCTGCTTGCTTTATTTGCCTGTGTACCTGCCCTCTTTATACATTGTGACCTATAATGGAATCAAAGTGAGGCAGCCATATCTTTAACCATAACTCTTAATATCTTGTCCAAGAGCTTATACTATCCTTTCAAAAGAAACCAAAATTCTGTGGATCTCTAGCTTATTAGGGAAAAGTAATGTTTGGACTTACACCAATGGGTTAAACATTATATATGTAGTGAGACAGTCAAATATTTTTTGTAAACAAGGATGAATTTGATTGTTGGATTTGACTCATGATAGTTTTTATTTGGGCAGTTAAAAGAACCAGAGTCGTTGTCGTTGTCGTCCCCCCCCCCCCCGGATTGGATGGCAGTTAGCCAATTCTCTTGGTACAATGTTTGGCTCCCATATTGACTTTTGACATAGTAAAAGTCAACCCAAGATTATTTTAGACTGCTAATGTCATGTGGTGAATATTCCTTATGAATGCAATCTGTGCAGTAACAGCTGATGTTTACTATGCCAGAGAAGAGGAATTAAAGCTCCTAATATGGTAAATACCAGCTGTCAGCATTGAGGATATATTCATAAGCAATAATCACCAGGAAATATTGATACTAAGATTATGTACAGACAATTTCAGCAGATCAAAAGCAAATAAAAGATTTGGGAGTTAGCCAACTGATTAGTCTCATGACTACAATCATACGATGAAAAGAGTTTATGAATAAACATATTTACAAGTCAAATTTGAATGCACCCAGCTGTTCAAATCTTGTGATGCCTAATTTATTGTCCTTGGATTAGTTGACTGTGGTGGCAGTTTTAGGTTTACTTGCCTGGGAGTAAGATCTCTTGGTCAAAGTACAGTGTGAATCTAAGCACATTTTGTAGATCCACTTAGGTGGCAATGCCTAGTATTGGATGATCTCTGTTATAGGAAATAACCAGGTAATAGGTTGGATTTAAAAAGAAAAAGATGAAGTCAAACAATTTTTTCCTTGCCGAACAAACAATATGCATTTATTTGTCTATGAAGTTATCATTAAATGAGTTCCACTTAAAAAGAAAATTTACTGTACTTCTCTAAATACCATAGGATTGGCCTCTAACATGAAGAGAATTCATTCCCTTATCAGAAGAAATTTCAAATCCTCTTCAATTGAAAGACTCCCCTGCACTACTTTCTGCGATGTGACAAAGAATTGGCAGTGCAGATTTTCTGCAAAAAAAAACCTCTATATATCTTATGGGTTTAAAGTATTCTTCCAGACACCTGTTTATGTTATTGAATACAGAAATGTTTGTGAAACAATAACAAATATACTGTAATACCTCTTAAAAATTAAAAAATGGCACAATGAACTTTCCCACTTTATATAAAAAAAGGAATTATCTAATCATCAAATTTAATAATACTGAAAAAATATGACTTCTTCTAGCACCGAAGATGTTACCTTGTCAGACAAATCAAATAACTGCAAGCACCAAGGACTCCACAGTTCAATGCTGAGCTACACACGCACGCGCGCGCGCGCACACACACACACACACACACACACACACACACACACACACATATATATATATATATATATATATATATATATATATATATATATATGCTGGTTTTGTTGTATTCGGGTCTTTTCCCGTGTAAGGTTGAGATTGTCTTTGCAACGTTTCGGCAGGATCTCACCTGCCATCTTCAAGCCCACAGCTTGAAGATGGCAGGTGAGATCCTGCCGAAACGTTGCAAAGACAATCTCAACCTTACACGGGAAAAGACCCGAATACAACAAAACCAGCATACCTACACCCGTGATATAGATATATAGATAGATAGATAGATATATAGATATATAGATATATAGATATATAGATATATAGATATATAGATATATAGATATATAGATATATAGATATATAGATATATAGATATATAGATATATAGATATATAGATATATAGATATATAGATATATAGATATATAGATATATAGATTCGAACCTGGGCTGTGCACGAAATAGATCTATACTAGTCTCCCTTTATTTATTTATCAGTACAAATACAACACAAATATAAAAAGGCAACATTAAAAATAAAAATATGGTTTTCTGCCTGCATGGTCTTCTGTGATAAGCCGAAGGACAGAAATGAGAGAGTAGTGACCTTCCTCCCATATTTAGGCATACCAGGGGTTGTAACACAAATACATATATATATATATATAAAACCTTCTATTGGTAAAAACACATGAACCAATCAGATGCTGTTGTTTTGTGTGGAGGCAGCCAATAAAATTATTGGGGGAATAATAATATGTCCCTGTAATTTCATATATTCATTGGCATTGCTGTCCTCCAAAAAATTAGTTCAGCTGCCTGATGTTTGTTGGGTATAAATATATAAATTTGGTGTGGAAATACAGGTAGTCCTCATTTAACAACTGGTCTCATAATGACCAAAGATGCACGGCCTCAGTAAGGGTGGACATTACTGGATGTGTACATTCTGTAAAGCTCTTCCGATCATCCAATAACATCTCACCCATCCCCCCTCAGTCACATGACAACGTTTTGTGACATTTTTGCCATTTTCCATTGCAAAAATGATCATAACGTTGAATCATGTCATATGGAGATCTGCTTAAGCACTGCCCAACAACAACCAAAATTGAGGACTATGTGAATTCCATTATAATGACATTTCTATTTCTATTTCTACAGCACTAAGTGTTAACAATAGAGGAAACAGTAGAAACCGTGTGGAAGGCAGGAATAAGAAGCCCTTGTAATCACATGTAAAAGCAAGTAGTGAAACCAATTAAATAAGGAAAGGCATTTCACACTTTCTGTTTCTGTCTTATAGGCATTTCTAGCAACTGCTTTGATAAAAAGAAGAAAATCACTAGCTTTACAGAATAAAAGAAAACCTATATGGCTAATCTCAGCCTGAAAGACAGCTTTAGGTCCTGGATTTTTAAACTCAAATCTAGAGCCTGGGTTTTTTTTTAATTACCTAGCAATTAATTTAAATTTACTCAGAGACAAATATTCTATTTCATTTAGGGAAGCCTTAAAAACAGTTTGGACAAATCCAATTGCTTACAGCAGGGGTGTCAAACTAAAGGTCTGTGGACCAGATCTGGTCCACAATGTAGCTAGATATGGCCCAAGGGGCTGTCCTGGAGAAAGTGAAGGACCAGCCGCTGGTGCCTCAACCCTGGCCCAGGCCAGCTGGGTGCAGATCTATAACTTGATGGCCGCTATCCAGGCCAGAACGTGGTCAGCCTTAGATCGGTGGGGCCACCCTGGAGCCAAGGAACCACCCCATTTCAGCCCTACCCCTGGGCAGTTGCCACCTATGTGCACTCCCAGGGTGCAAGACCAAGGCAGTGGGGATGGATCTGAGGCTGGATGGCCACCATCCAGTTATAGATGAGCACCATGCCCATCACCAGCGCCTCTATGGCCTGCTTACCAGCCTGGCCTTGAAGCCTATGAAAGCTTCCCTTTCACTGGGACTGCCCCTACCCTGCCTGCATGAGAAAGCCATAGCTGCGGTAAGCAGAACCACCAGCAGCGCTGCCAATCTCCCCCCCCTCCCCTTGTCCCTCCCTGAGTGTGGAGGGAGGAACTCAGATGGGAATGAGAAGAAGGCAGGCCACACCCACCCTGGCCATCTCCATCCCAGCCACATCCACCTCAGCCATGCCTATCCAGCCTCCAAGGTCAAACACAACCCTGATGCAGCCCTCAATCAAGTTTTACACCCCTGGCTTACAGACACTTGCACTAATTCAAGATAGTAAGTGTAGAATAAATACATCTATAAAATTTAAAAAAATGAATGTTTACGCAGCCTAACCTGTGCTCTTGTGTCTATCCTGCCATTGCCCACCATTGCTCTGTTTTCCAGATCAGGCAAACCACTGCTCTTTATATTTTGTATGAAGATGATTCAATTAGGGTTCCTAATCAGATATTTGTCTGAGATGAAATAAAAGTGTTTTTTCCCTCATTATTTAATGTTCTTAAATGAAAGTACCCTCTATACCTGGAACAATGCCCTTCACCTCCATTTAATATTGTAGTACATTTACATGTATTTACAGGTATAATCCCAATAGTACTGAATAAAGTCATTGCTTTTGTCAAGCCAGTATCTCAGTTTTGCCCAAATATTTATAGATTGCTTGAATTCTTTTCTAGACTTCCCTTTGCTTCAGGTTTACTAGTTCCTGCTAACGATTACCAGATTATTCAGCATTGCTTGTCCATTATAAATAATATCTTACTATTTATAGTATCTTCTAGGTTTTATTGATTTATTGGTATGATTTGAAGTATTAACCATTAGATATTAATCTATGCTTTAAATCAGGGGTCTCCAAACTCAGAAACTTTAAGACTTGCAGACTTCAATTCCCAGAATTGGAACTGCTGGCTGAGGAATTCTAGGTGTTGAAGTCCACAAGACTTGAAGTTCCCAAATTTGGAGACCCCTAATTTAAATCACTGAATAGCGGAGTAAAACAATATGATATTTAAAGAAGAAATATTAAATTTCTGGAAAACGTTTTTTCCTCATGGGAACAAGAAATCAACTTGTTGGTAAGAAATAATATGAGAGGATCCATTTTCACATCAAACAGTAAGAAAATTGGTTTTTCCTCAGCTTTAAAAGAGAAGCAGATGATGTATTTTAAGGTGCATAAAATATTTTCTAACTTTCATCATTTAACACAAAAACAGTTGCTTAAAAGTTTTCGTTTCTAAGAAGCTATAAGTACTTTGCAAAATTACTTATTTACTTAGTTGTTGCAACTTTTTTGAATTTCTGCTGTCATTTATATCATATATTTTTTTAAAAAATGTTGTTTTAGGGTAATATTGAGAGATGGCCTAGCATTGCTAAAAAAAATAGCAATCCCTTATTAAACACACATAGCTATTTCCAAAGCAATTTTCCTTTAGAAATCAAAGCCATTAGCTACCTTTAGTCCTCATAAATGATCACATAAATGGCATTTGATTTATTGTTAGTAGTATTTATTGATGTTTAAATGTTTAAATTGCCTTCATCCTGAGTGGTTTCAAGATTGTGAAAAATAATAAATGTATGTTATAAAAACATCATCTTCCAAATAACAAAAAAAAATTGAAGCAGAACATTTAAACTATGCAATAAAACCAATATAACATGCCAAGATAAATTAGAATATCTTGAGCAGAATCCACAAATAATGTAATGTCTCTGCTAGACCAAAGCAGTACGCTTAAGTCAAAGTGCCCCTTCTTTGGATCATAAACCTTGAGTTTTCTTAGTGCAACATGTTATGCCTACCACAGATGGTTATCAAAAATGATTTCATCAAATAACTTTATATAATGGCTTGTATAGTATATTTACTGGGGAAAGAAGTATCTTTTAAAAAAACTCTATCTTCCAAGTATTTTTCAGAAATAGCAAATTTGGATTAGTTTCCATTCTTCTACACAGTCATTATTATCTTTTTGTTTAGGTCTGTCTAGGTAATGTTCCTCTGTTCCTTTCACCAAAATATTCCATAGATACCAGAAGTAATGGACAATTGTTTAGATAACAACTCAGTCAAAAAGGTGAACAATATATATTCAGACAGCAAAGTGGCTATTTGGCAGGCCAATGTGTCCATGGGTTTCCTCCCCAACACATTATGTAAATTTCAAAGGAGAAGGTGACTTTAGAATTTTATATCACACAATAATTTTGGACTGATACTCTAAGGTTTTCTGAACCAGGAAAATAGATTCAGCTTCAACCACGTCAAATCTACTATTGTTATCAATATTGTTGTGCATGAGCTGGCTCTCATCAAGAGTGCATGCTCATTTATATCAGATAAAACACCCACATTACCAAATGCCATCAGAAATTAATATAAAGAGGTTTGTATGCAATTGGAAGCAAAACTTTTCCACCTGATATGGAGTCCTGAATCATTTTTGAGTAGGCACACAACCTTACTTCATTCCTTACTTCAGCTTCATTCAGTGGTCCCGAAACCAGGAGACTGTGAGTTGTAGGCCCACTTTAGGCATGAAAGCTGGCTGGGTGATTTGGGCTATTTGCACACTCCCTCAGCTACACCCACCTGATAGGGTTGTTGATGTGAGGAAAATAGGAGCAGGAATGAGCTCCTCGAGTTATAAAGGCTGATCTCCTTGAGTTATAAAGGTGAGATAAAAATCTGATAAATGAAACAAATAAATACAGTTGTAAATATGAGGATTTGTCATAAAATTACTACTTCATCATTGTTGTAACTTTGAACAGTTGCTAAATGAGGACTACCTGTATTTCTTTGTGCCTCATTCATATGGGCTTTTAACTAGAGGAAAGTCTATTGAAATCAAGGTGGCTTGTTTCTGAGTAGATATGTTACAGGCCACAATATATGTTTTTATTTCTGACTTTAGATGTAATTTTAAAAGTGTTCATCTTTCCTTGTTATCATTTTCCAATGGTAAAATATTTGACATGTGCATTTTGTCTGAGTGCCTTTGCGATCATATCTTTCCCAGGCTGTTGCTCATTAAGACTGCTGCAGTTACTATGCCAGGAATCCCCCCCCCCCCCAAACTAGCTTCAATTCCCTAGTTAAAGAGCTACAGATTGGAAAAAGCTACCAGGAAGTATAATATCACATACCTTTAATTAGCAATAGTTGGAGTGATAGCAGCAAGTGCAGCAGTAGCAGCAGAGAGAAATGCAACTTGCTTGCATTATTTTGGCTCAGCTCATCTGCTGACAAGATTTCTCTTTCAACATCTTTTTCCTGCCTTTTGTTGCACTCAGAAAAAAAAAACCCACCAGCCTGCTCGTAAAATATGTTACTTTTATGTTCCTTGTGAAAAATAACAGAGGGGACTAGAAAGCCTTGGCTCAGATAGGAGAGGAACGAAATCAACAAATGTGTGACAAAGGCACTTCCTGACAAATATTTGAAGTAATCACGAGTGGCCTCCCATAGAACAATTAACAAGAAAGCAGCTAATGAACAAGAGAAGACAGGCTGGTGCTCTTTTTTCCCCCACAGCACCTCTCCCTACATTGTATACATAAACACAACAAACAAATCTTTCTTGAAGCAGGAGCATAAAACGACCGCACCACTATTTCAGCTAGTCTATTACCATATGGTGTCATGCATTACTGTTCCTCGAGAGAATAGCGGTGTGGCAGGAACATTACATTCCTAAATAATACATCAAAGCAGGGCCTGTCATTTATGGCTATTATTGAGCCTCTGGGTAGATGAGTTACATCTCTATCGTCTTATTAATTTGGAATCCCAATAGCCGTGTTAAGTAAGTTGCGAAATACAGGAGGCAGAAATGAAGGGAATCACACAGGGGAATCTGTCTCGGGGAAGGCATCCATTAAACACAAGCGTCTGAAATCAACCGAGAGAGCTGTACAAGAGTTGGGAGGCAGAGGAAAGGAGCCTCCTTGCCATGATCATGATGAATTATGCCTCCATTTCAGGGTAACCTGGGCAATCTGATGGAAATGCATCCCTTGAAGTCATGCCACCCCTTTACAGAAAAGTGGAGAGGATGACGCACAGGTTTGGGCAAAAAAATAAATAAGAGAAACACACCTGCAAAAATGTCAGTCACCAGGGGAAGATTGAGAAAGATGTTTCTCTAAAAATAACTACGATGGAAGAAAGCCACAATCGGGATAAGAGATTGTTTTGTGAAGACAAGAAACACAACCTTTGCAAGTTTGGAGGCCATGGAAATCTTTTTGAACAATCCTTAATGGGGTTGGAGAGTGTTAATTAAAGTGTTTAGTTATGGAGAAATATGTGGAACCAGGGATCCTATCAGATATTCATGGATGCAAATGTGTCTGCAGATTCATCCCTCTGTGTGCCAGGTTTTCTATTCACTTGATGTAAAGAAAGAGAAGTGGGAGGCTGCATTGCAGTGGTTAATATATCGATGGACTCCCAGGGTCTAGGCCAAAAGTAGCAGCAGCATTCTGGCAAATGGCATTTGGGGGAAAAACTAACTCTACAATTTCTGATAGCTGAGAAGGGCTTTCTGGGAGCCATTTTGAAAGGGCACTGGCAATATTTCTTCTAAATGTGTTGTAAATGAATCCATCCTTGCAAAATGGTTTGTATTCCTTCTGTAAATGGTTACATTAAATTGACTTTATAACTATTAACATCATGCTACTGATTTAATATGCATGTATCCCTTGAGAAATTTCTTTCTTTATTGGCTGGGGAAGGAAGGAAAGAAGGAAGGAAGGAAGGGAGGGAGGGAGGGAGGGAGGGAGGAAGGAAGGAAGGAAGGAAGGAAGGAAGGAAGGAAGGAAGGAAGGAAGGAAGGAAGGAAGGAAAATACATTGTATTTATTTGTAAAGCCTTCTCAAGTTTTTACACATATATCAATACCTTATTGCTGGCTATGTAATGCAACATATAACATTTATCCTACAAGAACAGTTTCCAAATCCTTGAACAATTAAAAAAATGTTTATTATTTCAGCAGGGATACATAACACATATAGACTGGCCATGCTAGGTAAGAACTGAATTTGAGCATCATTTGAAGGACTGTATATTGTCCATGCCCTCTTCTAGTGGGATTTCTAATTATGGAGGTTTTTTTATATGTTCTGATTTTTTTCAGCTTATAAAATTTGTGTGTGTATGTGTGTATGTGTGTGCGTGTGTGCGTGTGTGGATGTGTGTGTGTGTGTGTGTGGTATATTTCAAAACAGATTTTTCACATAGGCCCAGATATTATATTTGATATCTTCTATAGACAGAGAAATGGTGAAGGGATTAACTTCACCTATTCTTCACTCCAGAGGGTAGGTGGAGAAGGCTGGATTCAGATTGGCATCTTGTAAGCTTCTGCTTTTTTCATCAAAATGATGAAAGCAATGTCATGCTACAAGCTCCATCCCCCCCCTTTTTTTTTTGAAAAAATGTTATTGGTTTTTACAAATTTTTTAAAGGAAAAAGGGTAAAAAAAAGGTATAGAAAATTTTGACAGCTACATCATGCGGGGGAAGGTAATCCCCCCAAATCTCGCAACTTTTATAAAGAAAAATAGGAAAACATTAACATTTGAATAAACACTGGCAGTTTTTGATTTTATATTAGATCATCAGTATATTCAATCATTTTTTGTATCACTTCCAAGAATTACATTATAACAACAATTGCAATAATGTTTCAATTCATTTTTGTGACCTGAGTCTTCTCAGTGTTGGATCCTCCCCCCTGTCTTCTGGCAGAGCCTCGGCCCCTCCCTCCTTCATATCTTGTGTACTGTCCCCTGTTTCATCTAGGAGGGCATTATGTTTTTTAATGAAAGCCTCCGCCTACACAACTGTATTAATTCTAATTCTGCTGCCCTCCCAGAAAATCAGCATACCTTCTGGCAATAACCATCTAAACCAGACTCCTTTATTATATAATTTCTTTACTAAAGAGGAATATTTCTTCCTCTTATCTCTTACTTTCTTTGGAATCTGTTTAAGAACAGTTATTTCTTTGTCTTTATATTTTAGTGGTCCCACCCTTTGAGCTCTTCATCTCTTGTGGTCTTTCTAAGAAATTTAACATGGACTTCCCTTGGAACATTGTGTGTTCTAGCGTATGCTGAGTTGATCCTGTACATCAGGTCAATATCCCACCACAGCTGCTGTTTATCTCTTTTAATGTATTCTGCTAAGATTGTAGTCATAATCTCCTTAAGATCTTCATTCTCCATTTCTGTCAAATTTTGAAATCTAAGGAAAAAAGACATCCTTTCAAATTCCATCTTTATCATATGGTTTTCAAATTCTATATTCCCCTTCTGAATTGTCTTAACCTCTTCCCTCATCCCAACCGTGCCCTCCTCCAGTACACCTATTCTCTGTTTATTTTGTGTAGCTTGTTGCATTTCTCTGAGTTGGTCATTTAGATCTGTCAGTTGTTTTTTTCAATTCGTCCTGTCCCTTTAAAAGAGTTTGAAGCATTTGTGAACAGATAAATCCTTTGGACTCTCTTCAGGAGCTTTAGGTTGTAAAAATGACACCAATTGTGTCTGTTGGGTGATCGGGCTGGACGTAGAGGATGTCGGGGCCGAAGATGCCTTACCAGGCGGTAATTTTTTAGGGCCCATCATGAAACTCAGAGATAGTTGTAAGTCTGTGCAAAGAAATGGCGTCTGTGGAAAAGCAGAACCGGGAGAGATCGCAAGGCAGGCAAGCCCAGAAGAGAATATTAATCTTCCTGTGCAGCTCCAAGCCAAATAATTGAATCAAATATTCCAAATCCAAGGGAAATACATGGTAGAAGAGGCTCCTGGAAGTCTCTGGGGTGTAAAATAGTTCAAAGCCAGAAAATCTTCCAAGAGAGGAATCTCATTCGTAGAGGCAAGGAAGAAGGAGGAAGTTGGCCATCTTGGCTCAGCCTTCACAGGAGGTCAGAAAACAACAAGTCAAAAGTTCCCATAAATAGTTTAAAGAAAATCAACTCAGCCATCCTTTCTCTCGCAATTGTAGTAAAAAGTCATTCTCCCATTGCTTAAGGGAAGTGAAAGTAAGTTTTTAACTCTCTCTCTCCTCCGAAAGAGAGAGATATTACGAATGCCGCTTTTCCAAGGGGGGTGGAAACCCCCCCTCCAATCTTAACTCTTCCAGAGATTGAAACAAAGCTTTAAAAACACTGCTGTTCATCAATTGGATAAATTAGCAAGAGATTTGGGGAGACTTCCCACCTCACTGCACTTCAGCTGTAGCCTTCAATTAATTGTTTCCTTCCAGGCTCTGCTCGGCGAAGACGCACGGCGACATGACAGCGCTGCCGCGCACCCCTCACACTTCCCAGCTCCTGGGGCGAAGCTGGAGACCCCCCCGTGGCCGCCGCCGATCCAGGGGGTCCAAACAAACCGCCCTGTGGCAGGGAACCCCTCCAAGGCCCCCTGTGCTCCCAAGGGGAGCCCACCGAAAAGATGAGCAGCGGACGTGCATGTCCGTTGCCTTCGGGGACTGGAAGTCGTCTCCTCCAAGCTCCATCCCTTTTGATTATGTATAGGATATCATATAATGAAGTTCCTTTTCACAGACGGATTTGTTTGGCATAGACATGTGCTCTATGGATGCCACTGAGTATCTGGACTTTTACATTAGACTTTAAACATTTAAACAAAACAGAAAGTAATCTTTCAAATAATATGCAGTATGAATTTTAGAAGCCACAGAATAATAAAAAAGGATGCTTTTATACTCTATGCAGTGGTACAACTTTGACTTACTTTTCAGAAGATAAAAGAATCTCAAAGGCATGGTCAAACTTCACTTGTATAAAGGTAAAGGTTCCCCACGCATATATGTGCTAGTCGTTCCCGACTCTAGTGCTCATCTCTGTTTCAAAGCCGAAGAGCCAGCACTGTCCAAAAACATGTCCGTGGTCATGTGGCTGGCATGACTAACACCCAAGGTGCATGGAACGCTGTTACCTTCCCACCAAAGATGGTTCCTATTTTTCTACTTGCATTTTTACATGTTTTTGAACTGCTAGATTGGCAGAATCTTGGACAAATAACAGGAGCTCACTCTGTTACGCGACACTAGGGATTTGAACTGCCGAACTGACGACCTTTCTGATCGACAAGCTCAGCATCTTAATGTCTTTATAATGCATAATGTCTTTAAAAATCACCATCCATAGAATGTCGTATGGATAGGTGTTTGGGTGAAGTTGCTAAACAGAATCTGTTTAATTTCTAAACATACTTTAGTGTTCAGAATAACAAATGACCTGTAAAAAGAAGTCTCAAATATTGTTTCTTTCGTTCTAAATACAGATACAAGTTCTTGAAAAATCATAAGTAAACCAAAATTCTAGTAATATGTTAAGATGCACCACTTCTCTCTCCTCCTTTAGTTGCAAAATAAAAGTTGTACACAGCAGTAAGCAGAAAAGTTAATCAAATGTCTCTGCTGTCTCTCCTAGCTTGGGAAAATAATAACATTTGTGAACCTAGGAAAGAGCCTTTTTTTTCTCCCATATTTTTTTCCTCTGACCCAAGCTTCACTTCCACAGCCTCCATCCACCCACTCCCATCTCCAGTTTTAGCTTCTGTAGAGGCTGGTTACCAAATTGAGGAGTGAGGCTTCAAATAAGAAAGCACCCACCACCCTTACTAGGTAGGGACTTTGGATGAAATGCCAATTCAGTTAGGAGACATACAGAGAGCTGGGTTTGTATCAGAAATTCCATCTGATGTTATTTGCTTGGGATGCTTGCAATGTCGAGATTCTTCTCATGCTACCATCCATCTGTGTCTCTTAGAATAGGCCGATAAGAAGTTACAATAAAAAGCCTTTTGGATCTGTTTCAGATAAATGACTGGATTTATTGGGGGCGCTTATAACATGCATTATTGATATTGGCCCCATAATTTCCTGATCTTGCTGCTATTGAATTCCTTTGGATATATGATCAACATTAAATATTACAAGCAGCTAGAATGCCGACAAATGTGAATGTGAAGAAAAATAACTTACTGTATTTTTCAGAGTATAAGATGCTCCGAAGTATAAGACGCACCTACTTTGGGGGAAGGAAAACAAGAAAAAAATCTACTTCTGCCTCCCAGAAATTTGCATCCTTGCAACAACAGCAAACAGCCTGTTTCAGTTTCAGTTAAGCCTGATTAGCACAAGGGAAAAAAATGCCTCCCAGCAATTTGCCTCTTGCAGTAAACAGAAAACAACATGTTTCAGTTTCAATTTCAGCACAGCCTGATTAGCATAAGCAGCAATTTGTCGGTTGGATTGGCCTCCCGATGATCAGCTGTTCCGCTCATTTCAGGCGGCGGAGATCGGAATGGGCAGAAAATGGGGCATGCGGAGGCCAAAAACGGAGAACGCAGAGGTGGCAATAGTCAATGGCAATCCATGCAGCCTGAAACAGCAGATCGTAGGGTGGTCGAGCCAACCACCCGATGATATCAACTAATCAAACTGTGCACTAATCAAGCTGCACTAATCAAGCTGTGCTGAAGCTGAAACTGAAACAGGCTGTTTGCTGTTTGCAGCGAGGAGGCAAATTGCTAGAAGGCAGAGGCCAAAGGGTGGGGGGCGGGACTATATTCGGTGTATAAGACGCACCCAAATTTTCACTCTCTTTTAGGGGGGGGAAGTGTGTCTTATACTCCAAAAAATATGGTATATTGTTTTCAGTTCTATAGTGTGAAACAGAGTTCCACCACACATGCTTAATGGATGGCCAACAAAAGATAAAAAATTATTTTTATAGCATAAAGTATTTGGCTTATTTTTGGATGCTGCCATAAGGAAATTTTATGATACCAAAAAATAGCTGTTCATTTAAAAAACAAAGGCAGCCATAGAAATATCACAAATCACAAATGATTCATTGGTTTGGAGGTCTGATGGATCTATTGAACATAAAGAATATTTCTTTTACTTCTCTTCCCTCCCTTCCCCCAACCCCCATTCTATCTCAGTTTCTGAAATGTTTCAATTTCAGAAGGAGGAATCTGAATCCTCTCTCTGCCAAGAGATCTGATGTTTACAACATTTTTTTGGCTTTTTAAAAAATTAGTTTTATTTTTAATACATGCCTATTTAGGATTTTCAGTAAGCAGTTGAATTGGAAGGAATAATTTCTTTTCTAGGGTTCATATCAGGCTCATATCAAAATAATTCAGAGTTTAAATACACACATACACACATACACACACATACAGTCCATATATCACAATGCAACGCATACAATATGCTTTTTATGATATTAAGATATGCAACACCTTTTTATGATCAAGTATAAACAATTAGATTGTTCATGTTTAATTCTATAATTTTTTACTATCCTAATAAGGCAGAGCCAAGTTTCTCAAGTTGAAATCTGAAATCAGAATAGAGCTGGAAGGGAACTTGGAGGTCTTCTAGCCCAACCCCCTGCTTAAGCATGAGGGCCTATATCATTTTAGGCAGGTGGCTGTCCAGTCTTTTCTTACAAGCCTCCAGGGTTGAATCACCTACAATTTCTGAAGGCAAGCTGTTCCATTGTTTAATTGTTCTCACTGTTAGAAAGTTCCTCATTGATTCCAGGTTACTTCTCTCCTTGATTAGTTTTCATCCATTGCTTCTTGTCTTGCCTCCTGGTGCTTTGGAAAATAAATTGACCACTTCTTCTTTGTGGCAGCCTCATATACTGGAATCCTGCTTTCATGTCACCCCAGTCCTTCTTTTCTCTAGACATAGAGAACAGAGAGACATAGGCATAGAGAATATAATTGGCACATCTTATCTCTGTTGCTAGAAGCATAAACAGTTGCTTCTCATTCCTTTCCCATTGCACCTCTATAATGGTGAAACATCTAAGCCTTTGCATAAGGTTGTGTTGGGGAATAAGCACCACTCTCTGTAGTTATTTTTATAATAACCATACAATTCATCCTTAAGATAAGACTCATTTTTTCCATAAAAGATATGAACATACATGAAAAGGAAATTCAGCTCTCTAATAACTACTTTCAAGCCTTTTAAAGAAACATCTTTTAAAGGCTCACCTTGTCTTTGTACTTATCATCAATTTTCTACTTAATTTCCTGAATCTTCCTGTGCTTAAAGATAGCAAGTTTAACAGCACACACTTTGCAAAAATTTTAAAAGTTAGGATGATTGGTAGGCAAATTATGTCCACACTGAAAACAAGAACCCAAAGTACAAATGATTATTCATAGAAAGGTGATGACTTTTAGGGTTTTTAAGCAGCCTAGATCTGGAAACCACAACTTGAGTTTTCCCCACCATGAAGCAAGGCTCCAACTGGTATCATCCATGGCTACATGACGGAGATTAGACACCAACTGCTGGATCTTATGGGTCTCTTCTAACATGGCATCATTTCTCTCCACATATGTACAGCAGCAGAGGTCATATTCAGCAGGTTCTGACCAGTTCTGGACAACTGGTAGCAGAAATTTTGAGGAGTTAGGAGAACCAGTAAATACCACCTCTGACTGGCCCCACCCCCATCTATTCTCTGTCTCTTGAGTACCAGCTGATTGGGAGGGAATAGGGATTTTGCAGTAACCTTCCAACGGAGTGGGGAGGGAATGGAGATTTTATAGTATCCTTCCCTGCCATGCCCACCAAGCCACACCATGCCCAAGCCAAGCCTACAGAACCGATAGTAAAAAAAATCTGAATCCCACCATTGTACAGCAGGAATCAAAGAACATGCCCCATCTTGCCATGCAGATCTAAGGCCATACACAATTCTGAAGGACAATATGTGAGACATAGATTGTTTTATTGTGTAATTTCAAGAAAGCATCGGCACTAGTACTTGCAAAGTACATTGAATTGATTACATTTTATCAGTGAGTTTTTATGTCCTGCTATCCCAGATGGGGGAATCAGCCAGAAAACTAAGGAATGCAAATTGCTCAGCCTCTCAACTAAAGGATTGGCTCCAGTTTAGAATCTATATGGTTTTCAACTCATATTTGGAATGACAGGTTATGATGGAATTTACATAGTACCATATCATAGTACCATATCAAGATGTAAGCAAGTGTGGGTTCCGGTTCCGGCGGCAGCGGCGACGGGCAGCTCTTTGCCCGCTCCTGCTCTCCGGTGGGCTTCCCCACTCCTGGGGGGCACAGGACACCCCACAGAGGGGTCCTGCCGGAGGGGCGGCATCGCGGGGAGCTCCTGCAGCGGCGGCGGCCGGCGGGAGGTCTCTCGCGCGCCCAAGGCACCGGGGAGCTAGCTCGGAGGGCGCCTCGCGTTTCTGCGCCTTGCGCCTCGCTAAAGCCGTCTGGAGAATGAAGCAATTGAAGGAAGCAGCTGCGGTGCGGTGAGGTTGCTTCTCTCTTCATGCCCTATTTTGCACGAAGAATTAGTTATAAAATAACTTTAAAATAACTTTCGGAGTATTCTGGAGGCGCGGCTGGAGGGAGGGGGGTTTCCCCCCCCCCTTGGACAAGCGGCTAGGAATAATTTTGCTCTCAGCCCCCGGGGAAGGAGGAGGGGGGAGAGCCAACGAATGAAGCCTCACCCAGGCTGAGATGATTTTCTTTTCAACTTAATTTTACTTTCTACTGTGATTTGTGGACTTTTGGAACTTTTTTAAAATTTTGTTATGCCTCTGTGCCCAAAACTGGCAGGGCAAGATGGCACACTTCCGTTGTCTTTATGAATTGTGAAACCTGACTCCACCTTTAAAATTCAGGCTTCCGGTCTTTGTCTCCGTGTCTCCCAGAGGAATCTCTTGTGGATTGGTACTTTTTGAACTTTCTAGGGGAAACCTTTCATCTATTGCCAGACTTATTAGAGAGATTCTCTTCTGCCTGGTTCTTCTGCTCCCGGACCTCACCTGGCTACCCTTCTTTTCTAACTGTTTATCTTATATATGGACTGAACTTCTAATGTTATAAAGGATGGCATCCAAAAGACCACCTCCTGGGAAACCTGGCTTTGCCACGTCTGCTCCAACATCTGTAACATCCAGTCCAGCCACACAGTCAAAGATAACAGAACTGATGCAACCCAAGACTATAGAGATGGACTTTCAACAAATGCTTCAACAAATTTTACAGGGCCAGGAGGAAATCAAGAAACAGCTAAGGGAAATGAAAGATGAAATTAAAGAAAATCAAGCCCAAATTTATAAGAACTCACAGAGACTGGATCTTGTGGAAGGGGGGGTGGAGGAGGTGAGGGGGGGTGGAAGCTGTGCAGAAAGGGAACAAAGATCTTGACATCCAACAGATGAAATTAGAATTTGAGAGAATGTCCTATTATCTTAGATTTCAAAATGTTATAGAAGAAGATGGGGAAAATATAAGGGACATCATGACAAACATTCTGGCTGACTACACACACAAAGAAAAACAACAGATGGGGTGGGATATAGACCTGGTTTATAGAGTGAACTCAGCTTATGCTAGAACACACAATGTACCCAGGGAGGTTCACATTAAATTCCTTAGAAAAAGCACAAGAGATGAAATTCTGGGTGTACAAAGGGGGCAAGCATTGACATATCATGATATGGAGATAACCATTCTGAAGCAGATCCCTAAGAAGATTAGAGAAAAAAGAAAAATTTATTCGCAATTAGCGAATAAATTATACCAGAAAGGGGTGTGGTTTAGATGGTTGATGCCTGAAGGTATGCTGATATTCTGGGAGGAGACAAGAATTAGAATTAATTCACCCATAGAGGCGCAGGCCTTTATGGAAAAAAATAAAACACTCCTAGAGAAACCACCAGACACTACAGCGGACACGCAGGACACGGGAGGGGCCAGAGCTCTGCCAGTGGAGGGAGATGGGGCAATAGCAAGAAGACTCAGATCACAAAAATAAACAAGAAAATCATATTATTATAAATTGACCGAAAGTGAAAATGGAATTATATTTGGATTTTATACTGTAATGTTTAATTTGATTGAATTTAATAATAGAACTAATATGCTGATTGTAATCAATTATATACTAATGCATTATATATAAATGTATACTATGGGTATGGAGGGAGGGGGGCCTCACACATTTTGCAACTGCCAAAATTTGTTACCTGTCCATTTACCCTTTTCCCTATAAATCTTGAAAAACCAATAAAATTTTATTACAAAAAAAAAAAAGATGTAAGCAAGTGTTAAAAGGTGAAAGCAAAAATTTATATGAAAATATCACGATAGCTTTCAACAATGGAAGCATTTGTTCACCCAAATTTAGTAAATCTGGAGAAAATCTTAACATATAAAATATAACACATATCTTAAATGTGGAAGGGAAACTAAAAACCAAACAAGTGTTACAGAGAAAGTGTGTTAATTTATCATGGTGGCCACAAATGCAATTGAGACATGAGAAAGATGTCAAGATTTATGGTTTTTATAAAGAGCAAACAACATTTGATCAAATACTGTTAGCGGTGAATGAAAAGTTAATTAAGAAACTATATAATTTCCTATTAAGCCTAAAAATGGAAGATGAACTGGTAAAGGAGACAATGATAGTTTGTGCTCAATTCTTTTATATATATATATATAATATAGAACTAGATAATAGGCAAAAGCTCTGGGAAAGGAACTATAAGTTGAAAATGGCAACTACAAATAAGGAAAATTTGTATAAAATGTTTTATAGGTGGCAATTACCACTGGCAAGACTGGCCCAAATGTTTAAAAACATGTCCACTAAATGTTGGAATGAATCAAACTCCGGGCACATACTTCCATATGTGGTGGACATGTCCAAAAGCCAAAAAAAAGTGAACAAAAATACATACATAGTTGGGGGAAATGTAAAAAATGGGGGGGAAAACAGAATTATTTTGTCAGGCATAATACCAGAAAATGATAAAGGGAATGTATATTTAATATTACATGTTTTGACAGCAGCAAGAATGTATTTGTGCAATATTGGAAAAATGAGGAAACATCCACAGAAGAAGAGATAATGAAAAAAATATTAGACCATTTTTGGATTATTTGCTTGAAACTGAAAACAGTGAAACTTTAATCCTTGAATTGATTGACTAGAACAGTTTATGATTGTGTAGTATGGTATCCTATAATATATTCTACCTCGATTAAGGCTTATTGTTTCTTATGCTTGTATCTGTAACAAAGAAAGTTGGAAGTTACTTTTTTCCCTTTTCTTTTTGTACACCCAGTTTTCCTTTTTCCTTGTTTCAATTTCTCCCCTTTTAACTCTTTTTCCTTTGTATTCTAGCTTTAAAAAACTAAATAAAGTTTTGTGAAAAAATACATATAATATTTACAATAAATTAGAGTGAAACATTTTATTTCAATTAGGAAAAAAAATCTGGCTGATGTTAAGTTTTAATTGTTGTCTCAAGTCTATTAAACTTCCATTATGCCCATGTAAATATTCCTCTTAATGGACAAGAATTGTTTAACATGAATTACTCAGATGAAACAGCATGGTATGTGATAGATAAAAATTCCTCTAAATTTGTGGAAAAGAATTATTGCTGTAAAAGTAAATTTTACATCAGGCTAATATATATTTTGTGATCTGTGCCTATATTGGTTCATAGAACATAGCAGTGAAGTGCAGTCAGGAGAAGCAGGAGAGGCAGAACCTCACCACTCTCATAATGAAAATTTAAAAAAAATAGTCCGGGAAGCCGTGAAAGTGGCTGGGAGAGGCGCGCGGCTTGGTTTAGCCTCCCTGGACATCACAGCAGCAGCCCCAAGTGCACCCATCTCACCATTTTTTGCATCGGGCGAGCCCAGGATCCTTGCAAGGGGAATGGGACCACGTGTGCAGGAGGCTCCTCAGCGCCAGCCTCAGATCAACACAGCCACGGTCCCCTTCATGTTGGCTCAGGAAGGAGGGAAATGGGACCACGTGTGCAGGGAAAGGGGACCGCGGCTCACGCTGATCTGGGGCTGGCGCTGAGGAGCCTCCTGCACACATGATCCCATTCCCCTTGCAAGGATCCCAGGCTCGCCCGATGCAAAAAATGCCTAGGTAACATCATCAGTGCTAGAAGGGAGTGGGGCGAGGTGGAGGAGAAAGGAGAAGTTTCTCTTCTCAGAAATGTCTTCTCAGTGGAGCTGTGGCAGCCTGCCTGTCTCTTTCTGACATTTCTGAGAATAGAAACTTCTCTAGTCGGGCTGCGCCCGTGCAATCGGAGCAACCACGTGGTTTGATGATGTCACCAGCCTCACCAGCCATAAACCTCACCGCACATAGGAATGGAACATAGAATGACAGAATTGGAAGGGAACTTGGCAGTCTCCTAGTCCAACCCCTCGCTCAAGCAAGAGACCCTATACCATACTAAAAAAGTGGCTGTCCAGTCTCTTCTTACTTAAAAGCTTTCAGTGATGGAGCACCCACAACTTCTGAGGGCAAGCCATTCCACTGGTTAATTTTTCTCACTGTTAGGAAATTTCTCCTTAATTCTAGGTCACTACTTGTCTCCTTAACAGCTTCTGAAGGCAAGCAATTCTACTGGTTAATTGGTCTCATTTAAGAAATTTCTCCTTAGTTCTAGGTCACTTCTCTCCTTAATTAGTTTTCATTGTTTCTTGTCTTGCATTCTGGTGCTTTGGAAAATAGCTGACCCCCCCTCATCTTTGTGTTAGCCTCTCAAATATTGGAACACCGCTGTCATGTCTCTCCTAGTCCTTCTTTTCAGTAAACTAGACATATCTAATTCCTGTAACTGTTCTTCATAATTTTTAGCTTTCAACCCCCTGATCATCTTCGTTGCTTTTCCCTGCACTCTTTCCAGTGTCTCAACATCTTTTTTGTATTGTGGTGACCAAAAGTATTCCAAGTGATCTTACTAAGACTTTGGAAAGTGGTACTAGAGCTTCACATGATCTTGATTCTATCCCTCTATTAATGCAGCCTAGGGTTGCCTTGACTTTTTTTGGCTGCTGCTGCATACTACTGACTCATAGTTAAATGATTGTCCACTAGGACTCCAAGATTGTGCCAAGTTTCACTTAATTATACCTGTACAAATGGTTTTTCTTGCCTAAGTATAGAATCTTACTTTTATCCACATTGAATTTGTTAGATAGAGCCCAGTGTTCAAGTCTATCAAGACCTATCTGGATCTTGAGCATATCTTCTGGGGTGTAGACTATTCCTGCCAGTTAAGTGTCATGTGTAAATTTGATGAGGTCCCCTACTGTTCCCTCATCTAAATCGTTTGTGAAGATATTTAAGAGAAATGGGCCTAAAATGTAACACATGTGTTCTGTTTTAGGCCCAATACTTTTTAGATATAGTCCTAAAATATTTCAATAAATCAGTTAATGTTTGGTCAAATCAGTCATGAAATAAACAAATATGCAGTAACTTCTTGTTAACATTAAAGTTACAGCTCTAATAGTGATGGTGCTTTTAGTTTTCCTGATTTTAAACAGTACCACTGAATGTATGCATTAATCTCAATCTTATTACGCTGGACAAAAAAAAATGATTCCCTTCACATGCAAAACTGGCAGTTTTTATACTGTACATATATTTAAAGTTGCAGGTTATACCATTAATAAACAACTAAAAATGATAATCCAAATGCATCATATTTTATTAATGGAGTTTATTATAATTTAGCTAAAATGGCCAAATGGCAATACTTGTACTGCTTAGACCCATTGTTTTCTGGCCCAATGTCCTTGTGCCTTTTGAAGGAATTGTAATTTGGATTGTGATGTGTTTACAGTATGTACATTTTAAAATTCAGTTATGGAAATAGGGTACAGGACCTGCTCAGAATCAGTAATAGTGGAACATAAACCCAGTAAAATAAATAAATACAATGATTCTGAAAATGCTTCAGCTATTCAACTTCTGTACTTCAGTCGGGTATAAAATATACATGAAAGAAATGAAAATTTGGCACTGTGGTATTCAGTTGCATAGATAATACATCTTTTGAAAAGACTCTCATGTTCATTTCTAATTAATTCTTCAAATACATGAATGAAGGAAAATCCATCTGAAACTATCTAGGAGCCGGCTAGCCGGCTTGGCCCATTCATAGTTTTACCTCACCTCCTGCCAGATATTTTAGTTGGGTTAATTTTAACTTTCTGGGGTATTTTTAGGGGTTATTTTTAACATGGTTTTAATAGCTTTACTTTAAGATACAGTCTTTTAACCTCCTCATCTAATTTAAGGATTTGTGTATTTATATTTATTCCTATGTATTTGTGTTTTAATTTGACTGTACACCGCCCCGAGTCCCCTTTGGGAGAGGGGGCGGTCTAGAAATCTAAATAAAAGTAAAGTAAAGTAAAATAAAGTAGGAAATGAAACATCTACACAGGTATATTTGTTCTTTTGAGATTTTCTCCCAGAAGAGCTTTATGTAAGGCATCATTTGAGTTGAGTAAAAGTTTTCTTTTGGAAAAAAAATTTTTTGAAAAAATATGAGTTGAGATGTACACTTCAAACGATTGGAAGTTTGATACTGTTAAGAATTTCACAAATAGCCTTTCAACAGTAGTATCATTGACTGTTTAAGTACTGTATTTTTCAGAGCAAAAAATGCGCCAAGATTTGAAGAGGCAAATTAGAAAAAAAGTTTTTGCACTCTTCAGACCTCCCAAAAACAGGCCCGTTTTTGTCCAAAAAAAGGCCATGCATAGCCTTTAGGAGGCTTATAGAGTGCTCCTGGGCACTGGTGGGGGGACAAAATTGAGCAAAAAATGGCTTATTTTTCACTCATTTCTGCCCTCCCCAACCCCAGGAGCTCTCTGAAAGCTCCTAAAGGCTATGCACAGCCATTTTGGTGAAGGGGGTTGGGTTTTGGGAGGCAAAACATGCTGCAGTCAGTGTATAAGATGCACCCAGATTTTCAGCCTCTTTTTTCAGGGAAAAAGGTGCATCTTATACTCCGAAAAATCGGTAGCTATGGTTATTATTATTATTATTTATATATGACAAAAATAAATAAATTTTCTGATGAGTATACAAATATCCACAGCATGCAAAGATTAACCCCTTTCTTTGAATTCAAGTGCCAATGGAACACAAACTCTATATTAAAGTCAGCAGTAAATTAGATAATGTTGTGCTTTATATTCAGGCTATTTCTACTGTTCAGTTAATTTATCTTGGCTGCCAGACAGGTTGATTAATTAACAGATGTTCAGGTAGTAAAACATTCAAATTTCAAGCATTAAATAAAATTGCTTTCAAACATTCAACAAAACCATCTAAACCATCAAGAGAGAGGCAGGAGAACAGCCAAGGTTATATGCAATTTTGTTTAAAGAAAAACATGGACTGTTTTGTGATAATGTATTAAACTGGATCAGCCTATGATCCGGCTACAGGAGTTGTAAATGCACAAAATGAAGGAAACAAAACACATTCCAAGAAAAGAAAATCAGGATTTGTTTTTTAAAAAGATGGTTTATATACAGTTTATTTCCTTTATTGGTTTCATCATTCAGTGCTACATGTACAGTTACTGAACTGTACTGAACACTGAAACTTTGCAACCTTCCTTATGACTTTCTTGGAAACATTTAGTTGATTGATGTACCCAAACATAGACTAAGTAAAATTTTGACCTGGAAAAAAAAGGTTTATTTTCCTATTTTCACATGCAAGTAAAAGCAATTTTACTGACAATTGTTCCATACAATAATAAATGTGGGAACTATAAGATAAGGTATGGAAAGCATTGTGTAATGCTACTGAAAGAAGTTAAGCAATTGAAGAGACACTAAATAATAATAAAATGATCAGATCACTACTGTGATCTGTGATCTACAGATCACATTTTCTAATGTAACCTAAACTAGACTAGGTTACAATCAAATTGTAATCCTAGATTAGCAACCCTAGCAGATTATTTAATTCACTATAGTCATAATTAAAAATCAAGTTTCAGGATATAATGAAGTTCAGGAAAAGAAGTTCAAGAAGACAAGAAGTTCAAGAAGGGGCATTTATAAAATATCCACTCCCATAAATTGCTTGTTCTCGTGCACCTAGTTAGGAATGCTACTTTAATAAATACAATATTATTATTATATATACTTGATTCATTAAACATGAAACTCAGCCAACTGAACATTCAAAAATGCATCACAAATACCATTGACTGGTGCTAATGGTTGATACGGGTTGCTGCCAGCATCCTAGGTATCAACCAAGTACCTCTTAAATTATACAATATTCTGAGCAGCGCAGTTTTTTGCAGTTCTACTGGTGTTATTGCAGGAAGCAATAACAATTTGTTGATGTATCTTAAAAGATTATTATTATTATTATTATTATTATTATTATTATTATTATTATTATTATTATTTACTTACTTACTTACTTACTTACTTACTTACTTACTTACTTACTTACTTACTTACTTACTTTATTCATTAAACATGAAACTCAGCCAACTGAACATTCAAAAATGAATTACAAAAACCAGTGACTGGTGCTAATGGTTGATACAGTTTTATTATTATTATTATTATTATTATTATTATTATTATTATTATTATTATTGTTGTTGTTGTTGTTGTTGTTGTTGTTGTTGTTGTTGTTTTATTCATTAAACATGAAACTCAGTCAACTGAACATTTAAAAATATATTACAAATATTATTGACTTATTGTTGTTGTTATTTTGTTTGTTTTATTTATTTAAATCAATGGACTTAACTCTGTATATTTGAATGTCTAGCATGTGATTTGGAAGAGGTTACTGGGAAATGCAGAGATAAAACTATTCTGTATCCATAGAGTGATTCTTAAAAAAAATACCCTCCCTTTGTAAGTAGTATTTTATAAAAAGTAAGACAAAGTATTAGGCTATGCATTAAGTGTAACATATAGCTTGATCCTAAGAGCCCTAAATGCATTAGACTCACTCCCACTTGGTTCATGATATGTGCTCTTAAACACTTCTGTTCATTGTCAGAAGGTTTCTAAATATGCTGCAAAATAAAGCTGCTTTCCTAGTGAATGGCTCCCTAAAGACACTTGGGACTTAGAGCACTTTCTAATGTCATCCAACCATTGTTGAGCCAAAATAACAGTAAGTACAACAGGCTTTCTATCACATAGCTGAAGGCTGGGTAATGCTATGAAGATGCTAAAAGTCACTCCTGGGGAAATGATGAATTCCTGCAGATACTTTGTCTCCTACTGCAGTATAAGTATACTGTTTGTCATGAATTTATATGGATCCTCCACATCAGGCAGTCATAGTGAATATCCATTGCCAGCAAATAACAGAAGACTGAAACCTTGCACTCTTCCGTATGACTTTCTTCAAAACATTTAGTTGACTGATGCAGCCAAACGGAAACTAAGTAGAATTTAGACCTGAAGAAGAAAGCTTTCTTTCCTATTTTCATATGCCAGGAAAAGCAATTTTACTGACAATTGTTCCATACAACAACAGATATGGGAACTATGTGATAAGTCTATGTTAGCTGTGGAAAGCATTGCCTAATGTTAGGCCAGCCCAAAGAACTTGTGGGTACAATTTTGGGTATAATTGGGTCATTCAATATCTCTCCCCTCTGCTACAAATATCAAAACCTCATTTTGGCTCTGAAGTGTTAAACTAATTCATTGTCCTAGTGCAGTGGTGGGCAACCCGCGGCTCGGGAGCCACATTCATTGTCCTAGTGCAGTGGTGGGCAACCCGCGGCTCTTTACACCCTTTAATGCGGCTCTTCTGTGTGCTGGGTGCCCGCTCCCCTCCCTCCTCTTGGGCTTCGGAGGGAAGCTTCTGCAAAAGCCCGGGCGAGTGACACCCAATTTTGGTCCTATGACTGCAGAATGCTGTAACATACCATAAATGCAGGCCAGTTGTTGAGTGTTTCAAATGTGATTGGAACACTCAACAAGGTGACCACAGTGTGTGTGTGTGTGTGTGTGTGTGTGTGTGTGTGTGTGTGTGTGTGTGAGTGAGAAAGACAGACAGAGAGAGGAACAGAGAGAGGGAGTGAGGGAGGGAATCAGAGAGAGACTGACAGACAGACACACACACACACACAGACAGAGAGAGACAGAGAGGGGGAGGGAGGGAGAGAAAGATAGACAGACAGAGACACACACACAGAGCGAGTGATTAAGTGAATGAGTGAGAGACAGACACACCCACATACACAGAGTGACAGAGAGAGAGGAAGGGAGGGGAGAGAGACAGAGGGAGAGACAGAGACAGACACACACACACACAGAGTGAGTGAGAGACAGACAGACACACACACACACAAAGTGACAGAGATGGGGGAGGGAGGGAGAGAGAGACAAAGAGCCAGAGAGAGAGAGAGAAAGAAAAAGAAAAAAAGAAAGAAAGTGGGAGAGAGAGATGAAATTAAAAACAACAACATACAAACCTGACTTACTCAAACTATCCAAGGAAATGCAAGGCCAATGTTCACATTAGTGGTTGTGACTTTGTCAGCCATTGTCAGGATGTAATTTTCTCTACATTGTAAGGCAAATTTTACGGAATTTAACGTTATCGATAATATCGTTCTAAAGTTTTTGTTTTATTAGTTGTGTTATTTGTATCCTCCCGACCTATGTGGATACTTGCATGCAGAATATTCTCAATAAAAACTTATTGAAACTAAAAACAGTGTACCATCCTATGTATTTTCGGTTTTAAAAATGTGGCTCTCAAAGTAAATTTCAATCGTGGTTTTGGCGAGATTTGGCTCAGTTGAAAAAAAAGGTTGCCCACCACTGTCCTAGTGGAAAGATGTTCTCAAAGAGAACATCAAAGCATGGAAAATTGACTTGTTTGGTCCACTGGAGTGAAGTTGCCACAACAAATTCCATTCTTTGTTCTGCTGTACACTTTATGATTGTAGCATTTATCTCAATTTACCCTGTCATAACAGTGGGAAGGTTTTGTCCCATCGATATATTTGAGTCTAAAAATTATTTATGCCTTGTTGCTGAAACAGTATTATTTTTTCAAAGCCGGTAAGATGAGGTTGGTCCCATTTTTCTTGGATGATGAATGGAAAAGAAACAGCAAATGGAAATGAAAGACTATCCAGATGTTTATGAAGTTTATAGAGATGACCACAGAGCTCTCTGGAGGATCAATTCTCTAATAAAATATAATTGAGGTCACCAAATATGTAGAACAGCATGTAATTATTCAGAGATCTGGTTCTCTGCTTATCAGATGGAAATTAATATTAAAATGACCGTTTTTCTGCCCATATTAGGTCCAAGACTGGAAGATGAACTTTACTTATGAAAAGAAAAAGCTACCTGTCAGCATGGGGAAGAGTAAAGAAGAACTTGGTGTCCATATCTATCTCTTCTCCATGAAAGAAAATTGCCAATGCTTCAATAGTTTTCTTGTAAGATCGAAACGACAATTCTTTACTGACTTCCATGCAACCTTGTTGCATTTTTTGGAACACACTTCTGCAGAAAATATCTCAATTGATGGGGGATGCCAATCTAAAGGTAAAGAAAAATAGTATTAGGTTTTATATAGTACAATTTTTTCACAATAAAATTGTTGTGCATTTCAAATTGAAAGAAGCAGTGGCACAAAATGGTTAAAAAAACCATACTCATCAAGGAGAAATAAAACCCGGGGGGGGGGGAACCCTATCCTGTTGTCCCATTTTTTTATTTGATGAACCTGAATGCGAAGCAGGTACTCCTAGAGCAAATGATAAGGTATTCTTTTCTCGGCTGGACGGTTCAGAAGTTAATTTAAGATGACATGGAAGATAAGCTACTAAGTAACAGCAACTATGGGTTAATTAGGTTCAGCATCCTAAGGGAAAGCAAATTACTGGAAGTGTCATAGTGCCACTAATTTTTATTATTGATGGATTCAATGAAGTGGATGGGCAAAACAAAATGATTTATCATCTTTGCGTGGAGAAAGATTTACTAATCTTTGGAGCATTTCAGAAGCTGTGCGTACATTTTAGCTCTTCATCTCCAAAATGAAAATTAACGGAGAATGGAAATACTACAATACAAGCAAGAATACGTCACACAGACTTTCTCGGGTCTGTATTGTTACATGGGTCTGGGCAGTGGGCAGGTTGGCCAGAGGTCTTTTTATGTTTCTTGACAAACAATGACTGAATTGTGTTGATGAATTGTGGTAGAAGAGAGGTTTTGAAGGCTTACAGGTGCAAAGGATGCAACCTTCAAAAACATACAGGTTTTTCTGAGCAGCCACTGCTCATCCCAGACTGTATCTGTATCTATTTATGAGCTTTTCCTTTTTTATTTTCTTTCTTTCTTTCAGAAATGTAGAAAGAGAAGAGGGGGAAGAAAATACCTATTTGTTCCCATCCATATGAAAATCCTTTCCTTGTCTCCAGCCTCAGATACATACCATATAGGAGTAATAAGTTATCAAAATTATTACTCTGGCAGTCAGAAATAAAGAGAGTGAATCACTCCATAGCTTATCTTCAAAGAAGACCTGCTGACTTTTTCCCCAGTATAGTCCACACTGGAGAAATATTTTATCGGTTTCTCTCTTTTCCCAGCATTAAGATTTCATGGATTTCTGGTCTGAATAAATTTAGGATTGGAAACTTATGTATCCCATGCATTAGTCCCTCTCCATCTTTTCCTCTCTCAGGTTGAATGTATTTATTCTCTACCTAAAACCCAAAGCATAGTTGGGAACCCTTTGGTTACGTGAACTCATTTGCCATCTAGCCTAGCACTTTCTCTGACCTCCCAAAAATATCTTTCATATGTCTTGCTACTGTTCTTTTAATTGGAAATCTTCCGCTTGAAGATAGGTGCTCTACAGGTAGTCCTCAAACAATCACAATTGGGCCCGGGATTTTAGCCATAAGTCAGGGCAGTTATTAAACAGATCAACATGTGACCTGACTCAATTTTTATGACGATCGTAAAAGCAAGTTACTATGGGTATTAAGTGAGCCACATGGTCGTTAAGCAAATTCAGTATATCCCATGTGCTTTTTTGCTATTTTCAAGGGGAGGGACAAGTTGTGGTCACATGACTGTCATATCATAAATCTGAGCCAATTGCTAAGCACCTGAATGCAGTCATGTGACTAGAGAGGCAATATTTTATAATGGTCAAAAAAAGTACTCCACAGCCATAATGTATCCTTTCCATGGCTGACTATCAAATAAATGAAACCAGAAATGACATGATGAGCTGTTCAGACCGAAAAGTGTACTGTTGCTTGCCTATATACTGGAATCTTGCCTGCATAACTATTAGATAAATTCTGTAATGTTTTAGGGAAGCTCACTTGTCAGCTATTTCCCCCCCAAAATGAACTCAAAGCTACTCAGCTGTTCCACTCCTCCCTTCAACTCAGTGCCGGATTCTACCACATTATTGTAGATTCCAGTTGCTCCTTTAGATGGAACTATCTACACCACCAGTTACATTTTTTTTCTTTCTAGCATTTTCCTGCAAGTCTGCTTTTGGGGGGCGATCAACCAAGTGTTGAAGCATTAGTTGCAACAGGAATTGACCAACCAGCATGCTCCTAAGCCTGACATCATCATGGGCTGAGAGAGTGTGACTGACCCAAAATCACTTTCCTGGTTTTCATGTCTAAGACTGGAGTAGAGCATACAGTCTACTGATTTCCAAACTTTAATTATGAGACCAAATTGGCTTTCCAACGAAGTATAATATACACATTCAAATAATCTTGACCAAAGTGGAATGTGGCAAGAAGAGTTAGGTTTTCAAGCAGTGATGAGCTTTTAGATTAAATGACCAGGTCTACTTTTTGGTTATCCCAATGTTTGTTAACAGCTGTGGCTGGCATCTTAACAATAGGGACTTTTATTTTGACCTGGCATGTATTTTATAGAGATGATGACAATGATGATTTACACAGAGAGAGACACACACAGAGAGAGAAGGAGGGAGGGAGGGGAGGATGGAGTGGGAGAGAGGGAGGGGAGAGAGAGTGGGAGAGGGAGAGACTGGCGATGATTGTGCATGCATTTCATTATAGAAAATTTTTTAGATGATGGCTCTCTCAGTGTATAGTAATATAGCTTTGATGACCAGCTTAAGATACTCATATGTAGCATTACAAGTAGATTGCACCATTGATTATGTATTTATTTATAGGGGAGAAATGTCCGGCCAAATGTAATTTCTAATGTTGGATTTTCCCCCATACCAGAGGGAGCCCCCCTTGTGGAATACTGTGAAGCCGTTACCATGGCAACTGTGCTGTACAGTAGAATCCAATTTACGGCATAGTAGAAGCCATTTTAAGGCACACCCCAAGCAGTGTTAAGGGTGTCTTATCCCTAGAGTATTTGTTTCCAGAGAGTAAGTAATCTGTGTACCAAGTTTGGTTGAAATTGCTTGAGGCATTCCAGAGTTATGCTGGAACATACACACATAGCCATTTATAGATAGATAGATGATAGATGATAGATAGATAGATAGATAGATAGATAGATAGATAGATAGATAGATAGATAGATAGATAGATAGATAGATAGATAGATAGATAGATATGAATAGATAGATAGATGATAGATAGATAGATAGATAGATAGATAGATAGATAGATAGGATATAGATAGATAGATAGATAGATAGATAGATAGATAGATAGATAGATAGATAGATAGGGAGGGATAGATAGATAGATAGATAGATAGATAGATAGATAGATAGATAGATAGATAGATAGATAGATAGATAGATAGATAGATAGATAGATAGATAGATAGATATTAGAGAGAGAGAGAGAGAGAGAGAGAGAGAGAGAGAGAGAGAGAGAATGATAGAAAGATAGATAGATAGATAGATAGATAGATAGATGATAGATAGATAGAGATAATATAGATTAGATATAGATATAGATATAGATATAGATATAGATATAGATATAGATATAGATATAGATATAGATATAGATATAGATATAGATATAGATATAGATATAGATAGATATAGATATAGATATATACAATATTTGTATGAAGAATATATTATTTTTTTCAATTCTATTCCTAAAACTTTCTAATCTAAAATCTCCCTTTTTCTATAGTTAACACATTTCACTGAAACTTTCATTGAAAATGACATGACATTTTCATAATACTTAGTCAGGTAACTGTAACTCAGTAAATTATTCAGGAACCCCCATGAGGTCCCTTTTCCTTTCCCACAAGCAAAGCACCGACCCTTCATTTTAACTACAGTCACCAAGACTGCATTCTTTATTCTGGCACTGATAACAGGACCTTTAGTTCTGGACATCCCATATATTCTTTTTGTTAATTGTATTGCTGTTCTGTATCCATTATAATAATTACTCATTTGGTTTTCAGCCTTGGTCCTTGAGACAATGTCCCCATGACAACTTCCCCGCACCCCATGTAATCTGTCATTGAACACACATTGTTATGTGTGTTTTCTTTCACTTGAACAGACTTGCTCTTTTCTTCAATTAACCAGAGACACTACTTAAATATAACACCTGATTCCATTACCAAAAGCAATCTAAACCATGATAATGTGTAAAGTGACTATTTAAACTAAGTCTCAGTCTAGGCCTCCTTGTCACTCTGCCCATCTTAGTTTTGTTGGACTATTTAAGGACTAAAGACAGCCTCATTTTTAATTTTCAATTATACAATTCAATAATGATTGCCCCAAAGCCTCAGTATTTCATTAGGGAATCTCTAAATCAGGGTTGTCAAACTCATTGAGGGCCACATCAGGTTTGTATTTGACCTTGGGGGCCCAGGTGGTGGGTATGGCCAGCTCGATGCCACTTATCAATTCTCCATTTTCAGCCGCAAGGGCATCCTGCAGCCCTCTGCCTACAAAAATTGAGCCCAGGGAAGCTCCATTTCCACTGGCAGAGGGCTGCAGGAGGCCGTTGTGGCCAAAAACACAGCCTGGGAAGGCCACATGAAGGAGGGCCACACATGGCCCTCCCTGCCTCCATTTTTTCTAGCAGAGGCACTGTGGGCTGGTCGTTCGCTGTTTCCAGGGCAGCCTCGTGGGCCAGATCTAAGCACCCTGTGGGTCTTGAGTTTGACACCCCTGCTCTAAATCAAGGAACAACAACCTGAAATTCAAGGAAAATAAAGTCATCTGGTCCTTGCACTAATTTCATGATCTCCATGCAAGAAATGAATTGTATCTTTGGTTAAAAGAGGTTGTGAAGAAAGGAGGTTGTCATAAAAGAATGGGTCCTTTTAAATGTTCTAGCTCTACCTGGTCACAGATTGTCATGAACATATTATCCCTGTGGAAATGCAAGCTTTAAAGAAAATAAGTGTTCATATCTGGTTTAAAGGCCTCACCAAGCCATACCACTGTTTTTTCAACATGTCAGACAAATTGAACCAGGCTAGATAGAAAGTCTTCGCTCTCAAGCAAGCAAAAATAATAAGATGGCAGAAGCATTCCTCTCTGAAGTAATGAGCTGCTATTTGGATCTGTGCTGGGTGGCATATGCTGTTAATTTAGAAAGTTCCAAAAATCTATGGGTGTCCTTTTTTTCTTATATGATTTTTAAAATTCTGTGTATAGTCAATGCCTCTGGAACTAGATCAACTAAACCTATTTGTTTCAATTCTCTGTTGGATTGATGTTTTATGACTGTTTTAAAACAAAATAAAAATAATTCCCATAAAATACAACAGAACAGAATACAATTCCACTCAATCTAATCTGACATATCCCAAGATGAGAGAATGCAGCAGCAGAATAGCATAGTATATAAATGACCTAATCCAGTTGAACTTTCTTTTAAAAAAACTGCACATTATCATGCATAGTAGTGCTAGAATCCTTTTTTACATTTTCCTAAATGTAATTTCTATTGAACCCAGTTTTGCTTTTGCCTCAAGAATTGTGGATAATATTGCATCATTATAATGCAGTATGCTCACATTATTAGCAATGAGGTGCTTTGCAGCTTTTTGTTAATATCTATATTCTTGCTGATGCAAGTCAATAATTTTCATTGAAACTACTTTTAAATTCAGAAATGAATTGGATTGTTTATATGCCATCAAATCATTGTTGACTCTTAGCAATCACCAGAAATGACTATGTAGGTTAAAATTTAACTATACTAAACACTTCACAAGCAACTCTACATATTTCAAGATAGAGTGGCATCTTTTCTTTTTTTTAAAGAAAAAAGAAAATGATAGATTGGTCACTAAAATCAGAATAATTAACTGGAGTATGTATATGTAGGTCTATGCATATCTCATACATACACATATCTGCACATGCATACAAATGTAATTTCATAGTCACAAATGGGAAAAGATGTAGAAAAGATGTCGTTCTATATATTTTTGACTCAGCTTTCTGTCCTTCCGAGGTCGATAAAATGAGGACCCAGATTGTTGGGGGCAATATGCTGACTCTAAGGGCTGTAAAGCACTATGAAGCAGTATATCAGTCTAAATGCTAGTGCTAGTGCTATTTTTCAATGAGACTCCTTCAGTTTAAAAGGCTGTGTCTGAGTGCAAGAATACAGCAAGTAAATATATGCATGTATTTTTGCTTTTAAAAAAATTCCTATCAATGTCATTTGGCAAAATTCTCCTGAGATACAGACACTATGTATGTCAATGTGCTGTCTTTCATTATAGAATGAACTCTTCAACCCCCACAGGCCTCCCTGCCTTCTTACATTGGAGTTATATCCCTAAGGGAAATATCATAGGCAAGTTTTATCCATGGAACGTTTTCTCTATTAGGAACTATAGACAGACAGAGAAGCTGAACAGTGGTGGATTAAGGCTCGCTAGTGCCCTAAGCACTGATAAATCTTGGTGTCCCCCTCCTTTGTACATACTGTACAAATCTTCATTGGTTTTTTTTTCTTTCTCAACTTTGTGGTGCCCCCTTAGGCCTGGTGCCCTAAGCACGTGTTCAGTCTGCTTAATGGTTAATACACCACTGAAGTTGAAGAATGACTGGATCACAGAAAACAACAACAGCTACAACACTTCTCCACTGCATCACAATAATAAATGAATATGTTATGCCATCAACATAAATTTCAGAGTCATTCCAAAGCAATTTGAAAATGAGATAGAAACATAGATTGGTAGGGAAAATTTGAGGGCAGATTTTTAAGGAATATTAGTGCACACTGTATGATCAAAGATGCAGGGCTTATGAAGCGGGAGACCATTATATCAACTACCTCTCCTTCACACCTCAGAAGAAACCTACTTTCTACTTTCTTTGTCTCTTTCTCTGTGGGTCTCTTATGCCTTGGGTGTTGTTTAATTCTGTTAGCTTCAGCAAATCCAAGAGAAATGCTGGAGATACATTATTCAATGCCAATCTTTTAGGACATGTTTTACTGTAGAAAACTAGTCTTTGACAACACTTTGTGGCTTATAAAAGAATCCTACAATAAATGTAAAAAGTAATACAGAAAATTATATTTTGTAGAATGAACTATAAGGGTAATTACATAGAAGTTCCAAGCTAGTTCTATTTGTAGGCATCATTCTTCTTCTTCTTCTTCTTTTTGTCTAATTTGAGAGATTTGTTGCAACCCATCTTTGTCAAAGAAGGTTTTTGTAATAGTCACAGGAGAGAAAGGAAGGAAGGAAGGGGGCATTTATTACAAGCTGCCCAAGACATAACAAGGATAATAATGTTTGATAAACCTGGGCAATGCAAAAAGCAAAAAGAAGCGATGCATTTTTAAAAGTATTGTCAGTCCCATTTGAGACTGAAGCAACAGTTGTTCAGAGAACTCTGTCACTGAAGTGTCTGTCATTAATGATGATTTATGGATATGGATATTTGCAACAGCTGTGTCTTCACCTTTAAGTACTTCATGCAATATTTAGAAAGAACTGGGAGATACTGCAGCAGGGAACCAGCTAAATTGCTAGATTGCTAGAAGGCACTGCTGGCTTAAATCGTTTAATGTCTCTCCTCAAAGAAAGTACACCAACTTTTCTTTTTCCTTTTTTTACTCTAGAATGAACATTTATTTTCCGGCAGAAATTCTAAAGCAAACAAAAGGCAAGAAGATTATCTAGCCTGTTGTCTTTTGGGGAAATTTCTGATTTCTGACCATTAATGGGATATATAAGAACCTCAAACCATGTGAACCATCTATAAATCTAGTACTTTACTATAGCTTGGTATGTTTTGTAGTATGCTGAACAACCCCCCCCCCCAAAAAAAACCACGCATGTTTATATGTAGAAAAATACAGCTCTTTTCCTATTGCACCTCCATTTCCCTGACTCCATTTCACTTTGCTTGTCTTGTGGCTACAGTTTTGTGTTTAATTCCCCACCCACCCCAAATCTGCTGACAACTACTGTGCATCAGTATTTGATCACTTTTTCCTTATGGGAATTTATGATAAAAAATATCTTGGCAAGAACTTTTAGAATGAAAAAATAGGGGTGTTTTTTAGAAGCTGACATGCACTGACTGCAGACTTTTCAGACTGAAATCAAGCATTGATCATTATATTATTCTGTGACTAGTATTAGACCACACAAAAATATGTGTTGCTTTTCATCTTCAAAGTACTGCTTCAAAGTAAAACCATTCATACCTTTGAAGCTAAAGACATTTTCCAGCTCTGAAATAGACTGAGATAAACTGGCTCAGCCACTTGATCCTTAGGCCATGGGGTCACTGTGAAGAATCCTGACCTAAGCATAGAATTAGCATTAAAAATGAAATGATGGGCTTTTCCAGTTTATTTTTGAAATTGGGGGGGGGGAGTGAATATAACCTAAAAAATATCACACTTTTTAATTAAAGCATATTTTGCCATGGCTCAAACATTGATGAGATTTGCTTAATGTCCGTTAGGTTTCCCTAAAATTGCATGTATCAGCATAACATCTTGCAGAGTTTGGAGAGAAAGTGTTGGACTCAGATTGCATCAATTAAAAGAGACTTAATTTGGTTGTGATTTAAGTCTTATAAATATCAATAGTCCTGGATATTTTCAATTTTTCAACATGGGATTATTTAATAGACACTGCTGAAAATCATCAAATTAATCCCAGGTACAAATTATACATACTAGCCATAATATAAGTAGACTATTGACAGTAGTGAACAGCATATACAGTGTTTATTTGTCAAATATTCTTTTATGTTGTACAGATGGGCTTTAAAAGGTTTTTCCTTGTTTAACTGCCCTCATTCTTTACTATTATTGTTAATCTGATACAAAATTATATAATTAGAATATTTTTTTAAAAAATTACTAGATAAGAAACATCATTGTCTACCCTGCTGTTTAGAACAGGATTTGTATAATACAATTTTGATCAGAGTCCTGCTGAACTTAATAAGCATAGTTAGGTTTTAAAAATTGCAAATTTTTTCTTCAAACTTGAGAAACTTGAAAAATTTTCAGTCATAACTATTACAATTATGTTTATCATTTTCCATTAAAAATATATCAAAAGAAATTAAATTCTTTAATAGGACCAAAGCTGGACAGCATGCTTTTTTTTTTAAACATGACTGTACACCACCCCGAGTCCTGCCTAGGAAAGGGTGCGGTCTAGAAATAAAAGTTGTTATTATTATTATTATTATTATTATTATTATTATTATTATTATTATTATTATTATTATTATTATTATTATCATCTTCTACTTGGATAAGCCAACTTCTTCAGATGGAGTAGGGAAATGTGACTTTTTGGCTTAGCTGTAACAATTTAACAACAGCCTCTCACAAACTGGACCAAAAAAAGGAAAGAAAATTATCCTAGAAATATTAAAACATGTGCACAATTAACTGACTTAATTTCTTATAGCAAACAAGAACCTATATCCATGTACGATTTAGTTTACTTGAAAAAACATGGAAAGAAGATAGAAAAGTTTAATTGAACTTGGTAAACTTTCTTAAAACTTTCCCAGAAGACTTATGGAAAGCCTTTAAAAGCATAACAATATATCAGCTTTTGACTATTTTGCTTCATTTTTTAAAGGTCTCTTGCTTGGGTCAAACATACTGCCTCTCAAAGTTAAAAACATGACTTAGAATACTATTTAGACATCTTCCTGTTATCCAAGACGCTTCTTAAAGTTGGCTACATTTGTCCAACTTAAACTTCTAAATGAACCCACTAGTCAAGAAAGGTCAGGGCCAACAGTTTGTACAAACTAAGTTGTATAAACATTTAAAATTCTTGTTCAAATTTGATGGTGAAACTTCTTTCTGATTATTTATGAAAAATGTTCATATTGATTTAAGCTCAATATTTAAGTATTTGGCTAAAAAAGATTGGAATATGCAACTAGGCACTATCAATATATTTAGGGTCTAAGAATAGGAAAACCAAGACCCAAATGCATACTAAAAAGTATAAAGCTAGATCCCCAACATGGACAAATGATATATACTCAAATTCACCTCTTTTCAGTCTCTCACTTGACATTTTACCTTTAAAAAAACAATTTTAAAAATGATTGTAACAAAAAATGCCAACTTGTAGCATAATTTTTCAAAACTGGCTCTGGGCCTCATATGGCCCAATGAGCTTCCTCAAACTATAAAAATGATGGACAGCTGAGACTTCCTTTCCACCAAGGATGGCAGTCAAGATTGCCCTGCAGTCGCCTAGACATTGATATCCTTCACTATCCTACAGTATTGATAATTATGTTGATAAGTGTTGATTACTTCTTATTTTGGTACTATCAGAATGAGAAACAGGAGGTTCCTTTGCATTTTGATGGGCTGAGGGGGCTTGTTTGTTATTTGTTATTGGACAGCACCCAATAAAATTCTGTCACCATCTTCCCCCACAAAGCCAAGATGTTCACGATACAGATAAGATCTCTGCAGCTACTGAGATAGATGTGATACTTATTCACTTGACAATGAGACAGTATATTAAAAAGCTATTAAGCAGACTTTTAACATTGTAAGCACCAGATAAGATATGACAGAAATGAACAATTCAACTGAAAAACTAGAAATCAGTGCATACACTTATATGTATGATTGATTTATGCAGGCAATTAATATTCTTCAGGATGAAATAACATTCCCAAAATTTTATTGCTATCAGGTCAATTCATACCCATTGGAACTCCAGAAGAATCTGAGACAGTTCATTTAATGGAAACTACAAGTTTCGTTATTGGATTTAGTGAAAGTTATCAGCTAGACATCAAGCGTACTCACCAGGCTTTCACTTCTTCTTGTACAGTTAAGCCGTAACAAAAGCCACTTGTGAATTGTCTGAAATTTGCCCCAAGCAAAGACAATTTACGAGGAGGATAAAAGTCTCGTTTTCTTTCAGTTTCCATTAAAGATGTTGGATGGCATAGTTGTTTTTTTTCTTCAATATTTTTGTCTCATATTTCTAGCCGTCTTTATTTTGAAATGATCAAATGGCACTCAGGATCCATATCATAATAGTGTAGAAGTGGAAGACCATCCCTGAAAGACCCTATTGAATGAGGGGGGATATTTTAAAAATCATGTGTTGCTGTTATTCCTGCTTCTTTTTCCAAGCTGTTAAACTTCTTTAATTCTTAATTGCACATTACTCGTATGACCTTGGCCAGCCAAGAGAAAGATTTCAAACTGCAGTTTTCTTTTACAGCTACGCTGTCTTTCTTTTTTTCTACTCACTTCTGTCTTATTTTTCCTTTTTGTTTTTCTCTAAGTTAGCCCTCATTAAAGATACATATATATATATATTTCAACAGATTGATCAGTAGAACTTACTTCTCTTTCCTCCCACTACTTGTTTGTATAATATTATCAATCATAATTAATTGATTAACTTGTTTAAGTAGTAGCAAGGATATTTAGTATGTTTTATTACCAGTGTTTGGGATTTATAGATTTTAATTTTAACACTATATATGGTTATTTCATGGGGATGTGGTGGCTCAGTGACTAAGACGCTGAGCTTGTCAACAATTCAGTGGTTTGAATCCCTAGTGCTGTGTAATGGAGTGAAATCCCATTACTTGTCCCAGCTTATGCCAACCCAGCAGTTCGAAAGCATGTAAAAAATGCAAGTAGAATAATAGGGACCACTTTGGTGGGAAGGTAACATTCCGTGTGCCTTTAGCATTGAGTCATGCCGGCCACATGACCGTGGAAGATGTCTTCAGACAGCACTAGTTCTTCGGCTTTGAAATGGAGATGAGCACCACCCCTAGAGCCAGAAACAATTAGCATGCACGTGTGGGGGAACCTTTACCTTTATCTCTGGTTATTTTTGCAAATACTCCTTTTTCATTATGGTTGACATATCCATTAATGGATATGGTATATGCCATTTTCCCCTACCTTTCCACAGAGTTTAATATGACTAATATATAATGGTAGTTTCCTTTCTAATATGGAATGCTCTAGAGAAATTTTAAGTAGAAATATTAAAATATTATATTAACATAACATTTTAATAAAAATATTAAAATATTACATTCATAAAAGAAACTGAAATATTTTTTTCAAAAGAACTTTCTCATTTATGACCAACAGCTTGTCTAGAAAGCTTGCCTGCAAAAAAAAATATGTACGTCATCATATGTTGTGATTTAAATTAATTTTTCTAAACTGATTGTTTATTTTAAAAAAAATCATATGGAAATGGTTATGTTTTAATTCTTATTATTACACCAAGGACAGGAGACCACATAGCATTACTGAATTGATATGGTGTGACCAAAGAATTGCCAAGTTATTTTAACATCTTATATTAAATACATAAACCATACACGTTCTTGGAGGTGATTTGAATAAATTTTTTTGGCCCTTTCATATCTTAACATTGTATATCAACCAAAATAAATTCCAGATTATTTGTATAAATTTAATTTAATGGATTATTTTTATTTTTATTTAGCATACAATTGGTTCTTCGAATGTCAATATGCTTTTCTTTCTTCATATGTACATACCACTTGTTTTGATCTAGATTATTTCCTGATAGTTCCTTCTTTATTATCCAAAGTTAAAATTATTCAAACAGTGAGACTGATATTATTAATTCTATTCCATGCTCCTGTGACAATAATTGCTTTGTTTGATTAAAATTTAAATATACTCATTAAGGTGTTCTTGAAAGTCTCTTTGCTGAACAATAAAATTTTATTAAACAGATGGAACAGGAAATGGCTTTTTTTTTTCATTTTAACGTTGACTACTTTCCATCATTGTCTTTGGTATGGGATATGGCCAAACCATTTACTGAAGATCAAAGGATCGCATATGCTCCTCATAAAAAGAAACAATGAATTAAAGTTAAACTTTGGAGAGGAAAATTGAAGAATGATTAGCACTCCATCTCCTATCAGATGTAGATATCTGGATCTGCTAAATATGAAGAAATGTTATGTTTCCCAAACAGATTGCATCAGACCACAATGTTGGCAAAAGAGGAAAAGTAAAGGAAGTCAAATAAGTTATAGATCTTCAAATTCAAACCAAGCAATATAAGTATCTGTTGGATCCATAAGATACACAGGACAAATAATCTGAATAGATCCAGCCTTGCAAAGACAATGGGTGGCCATCATTCATATAGAGACCAAGAAATAATGTGCCCATGATAAAATAAAAATGATAATATCTTCCATGTCGAGAAGATCTGGGGACTGGAATGATGCTTGTGATCACTTTGACAGCCATTCTCAATGGAAGTCTCAGGCAGGGAATAGTCACACAATTACAATTTATACCAGAGAGTTTCTTTTTCACAATTGCGCTGAGAAACATTAGCAGGAACTGAAAATTCAAGAATCTAGAGGTACACAAAAGGGAAGGGAGTAAAACCTGAGTGGTAACCCTTCTCTGAAATTAAAGCGAGGAATCTTGGAGATAAAGACTTCAGGAAACAGAACTGTAAAAAAATTGCATCATGAGGAAGAAAGGAAGGAATGAAGGAAAGAAAGAAAAGAAAAGAAAAAAGAAAAGAAATGCCCTTGGAGAAGCTTGAGGATAGAGATATATGCTTATTTTATAAAATGGATGACATGGTCCCTTTTTCAACCTTATAAAAGCTATCCACTAATAGCAATGCTGTTTGTTTACAGGGCGGGACGGGGACTCCTTTGTTTTTCCAATCTTTCTTGGATTAATCATACACTGTATAATCCAAAAAATCACCTCAAAGAGGTAGCTCATGCATTTATATTCCTCACTCACATTACTATAGAACAGAGTACATGTTCAGGATCTTCACATTTGTGATTTAACATTTGTGATGCAAATTACACAGAGAACTGAGATAGATTATTTGTAAGAAGTAAAACTGTGCAGCAGTCGACATTTAGTTAATAAATAACAAACTAAGATTTAGTTAATAAGTAACAAACAAACAAACAAACAATAACAACAATATCCAGGAACACTTCTCTTCTTCCACTTCCATCTGTTCTCTTCCATTTTCATCTTAAACTTGCAATGGGCTATAAGAGTAACCTCGAGGAACAAGAAGAAGACAATGGTCAGATTTTAAAAAAATTGAGTTTGCGGCAGAAATCTAATTTTAAAAAATGTTTCATACCTGACCCTCACCAATTCTCATAAAGATAAAGGGAAGTGGGCATGCATTCAGATCTGTAGGACTGATGTCAATCCTTTAAGGTAGACCAGACCAGGAAATCAAAGTTATGAATGCCAATGCTGCTTTCATTACAAGGTTATAGTAACAGACTCTTTCCCTCAATCTTTATTATGGTCCCGGACCAGCAAATAAAAGCATTAAAACAATAATAATAGTAAAAAATAAAAATAGAAGGCAGACATATTAATACATTGAGATTGGTGGTAGATTAATACTGGGCAGTTAAAGTTTGCCTAATTTCACATACAGCATAGCAGAATTTGCTCAAATTTAGAGAAACTATTTCTTACTGATCTAATAACAGTTACATGTAAAAAAAAAAAAACAGTATTTCCCAGAGAGTTTATTACGTAAAGTGTTATAAATTGATTCCCTGAGTCCTTAGAGATGATGCAGTGTAGCGGGACGTGAGCTATAGTTTCAATGGCCCCTTTATCCGCAGCAGGGGCTCTTACCCGTCTCATTGAATATCTAACTCCATTTATCAATTTATAATGCTGTCCTACAGCCAGATTGAAACATGTCTAATTACCTTTTGTGACTGGAAATCCATCCTTACAGATTTGTTCAAATTTGTTCTATTTTATTTTTTAAAGGAACAAATGACATGCAAAATACAAGCTGATTGTTTGCCCTGGAAAAAAGCCAGCTGGCATGATAAAGTGTCAGAGTTCCAATATACAAAACAGAAACATGTTGTTTTATTGACACAAAATGTGATCCTCATTGGCAGCACAATGAGAAGAAAAACCTATGACCAGAATTAGTTCTGGTCAATTTAGCCATGTTCAAACATAGAAGAAAACTATTAGATTGAGAGCTAGTTCCCCATGGTTACATGTACCTACCAGGCTGCTTAAATTATAAATGAGAGCAATTAGCGCTATGAGGTACAAGAAAAAATATGGCCACTAGTCTTGCTTACCTGCCTTGGGGAGTGTAGGAAACAAAACTGAAACCATCCATTAAAACTATTTAGAGCCGATGTTTTACTATTAGAGGTTATGCCGATGCATAAATAGTCCATGGATCAGTAGTTCCATCATTCATATTATAGTCAAAACTCATGCCCGGTTTAATCTGCGAATACCAGAATTCATTATGAAGAATAAAAGTAGATTCCTCCATTGTGCTCTTCAGTGATGCTGCTGAAATCTTGTTAAAACTGGAGTTCACTAGCTGATTCTGAGTTCTATTTGTGTAGGATTTATCAGAAAACTTTTGCAAGAAAGCATCTTAAAGTATGCACTGACCTTTCTCTGATTTGATGGTTTGGATTGGATCCAATGCACAATTGAGACCAATTTCCTGAGGTGCACTACAAGTGAAAGCTGCTCTGAACACAGACCAGGTTTTTGTGGCAGGCTTTCAACATACATCCACTAATGAATGTCAACAAGAAAGCACATTGCCGACAAAATTTAGCTGCATGTCCTGAAATATAATATATAAAATGTTCCCAATAAGCAATTGGGAATTCACAGATAATTCATAGCCCTCTGGCTACATGTGAATCTGAACTCTTTTTTTTAATCCCTACAACTACCAGAATTTCGTACAATCACATAACATTTCCAATGCACTTTCTCATGGAAAAGAAAATATGGCTATCCTGTGAAAGGAAGAAGAAAAATTTAAAATCCGAGCTGTGCTCATTTGTATAACATAACTTCACCAACTGATTTATTTTTGCTCCTGGCCATTTAAAGTAATGCTATTTTTTTAAAAAAAATGTTTTTACTCGTTAACTGGAAAAATGTGTCCAGGAAATACTATAGGAATAAGCAAAGAAGTATAAACTATGAAGCTACCATATGACTATAGAGAGGAAAGAGATATATAGAAACTGAAGATTGTTGTAAATTAACTTTGGCAGCACTAATAGTATATTCCTTAAGGTGAAAGGAAAAGGTTTTAGGACGGTGTTTCCCATTCTTGTACATGTCAACACCCCCAAATTCTCATTGCTTGCTGATAATTCTGGGAGTTGAAGTCAACACATATGGAATTCTATGGAGATTCTTACATATCCAGGTCATGGTTGTCCCAAAGGTGCTTTCTTTCAAAAGGCAATTATACTTTCTTGTTTTTTTAAAGACATTTCACTTCTCACCCAGAAGCTTCTTCAGTTCTGACTGAATGGTAGAGGATGAAGGATTTACTTATATTCCTTACAGTCATCTGGTCATTAACCCTCTTTCTGAGAATCATTGAGACCACTTGGAGGTTTATCTGTGCTCTTGGGATCACCTCAATCTTGTAATCTGCAATTTGGTGGACAAATTCTTCCATTCTCCATCATTCATTTAGAACTGAAGAAGCTTCTCAGTGAAAGGTCTTCAAGCAAAAACAAAGAAAGTACCTTTGGGACAACGCATCTGGAAGTTATCAAGTCTGAGAGATACTGCTTTAGAAGGATATAGTTCTATGATCTGAAAGAAGTCAATCTATAGAACCTCTATTTTCTTTAATATAATGTACTAAGTGGTGTGGAAGTTACACAATGCAGGAGACTGACATTATTTTTTTAATAATTTTTTTTTTAAACAAACATAAACAACTAAGACATATAACATAAAAACATTTTCAATTATGTACAGTGCATCGATTGGTTACAAGGTTTTTGTGCGTCCTTTCATAGTCATCACTTAAACTTTATCTAAAGTCACATATTACCAATCAAATATATTTGCATACATTAGTATTATTATAGTACTTCATTTGTTTGATTATCACTATTATTTCTTCATTTTAAATAAGGTATTATAAATATAAATTCATTTATATTATAATAATTCATTGTATCATCTTAAATATATCCAATAATAAAGTATGTTTTATATTCTATTCTACAGTAAGTCATTTTATTATTTTAGTATTGGTAACTTTCTTCTAGTAATTTCCAATTCCATTTTTTTCATTATTAATATTATCAATCTAATATATATGTATACAATTATTATGATTATTAAACATTCATTGAGTATAGCTATTATTACATTCTTTTTATGTAAAGCATAACTAAATTTAAAGTAAATTTATATTATGGCGTTTCATTACATCATCCTAAAATCATCCAATGATATTATATCTTTATATTCTATTCTATATAGAATTGTTTATCTTTTATAAAAAAGCTTTTCAACCTCATCTCCATAGTCCCACTTGAAATTTTATCTAAATTTCATATTATAAATCTAGTATATATAAATGCATTATTATCATTGTTAATCATTTATTTGACTATAACTATTATTACTTTGTCTTATACATAATATGCAAAGTTTAACTAAGTTTAAATTGATTTTATTGTAACATTTTATTTTATCATCCTGTATCCTTCCAGTAGTAGTGAAGTCCAATATCTCTTGCCATTTGTAGAATCTGTTTTCTTGATAAGTCTTATGTGGACTTCTCTTAGCAACTTGTTGTTCATTCAATATCTTATAGAGAGTCGAAACCCTCCATCTGTTCCTTCCATCATCTTGCCTTTGGTTATCATTGGTGCTTCTGCTAAAGTTACTCTCATTGTTTCCGCCAAATTTTCTCCCCTTTCTTCATCTATATTTTGAAGTCTGGGATAGAGTTCGAGTTCGTTGATCTCTCCTGTCAGTAATTCACACATATCATTTCCCTCCACTCTCGGTTTGCTGTCAATGTCAACAATTTTCTTATCACTTCGTTCATATTTCTCTGCAGTTTTTTGAACTCTGTCCTCAAATTTCATCATCGTTTTGTAAATATTCTCAACTCTTCCCTCTATTCTTTCTATGCTTTGTTCTATAATCTCAAATCTCTTATCAATTCTCTCTGTGCTTATTAGAACTTTTTGAATTTCTAACATAATTATTTGCAATGTTAATTCCTTTTCTTCTTCATGTTGTGTCAGTTTTTTCCAGGTTGTAAGCACTGCCACTAAGCTATCCAAGGCTTATTGCTAAATTTCAAACAAATTCACTATAATCTTTCAAGTCCAGGCTTTCTCTTTACTCCAGTCCATCTACTGATAATACTCCAAGAGAGCACCTGTATAAACAAATTGTGCTCTTTCCACTGTTCCTTTCAATAAACAAAGTCAAGGACTTTAAATCAAATGATCATAGGAATTAGTGTTTCCAAGCCTCCAGCCTCTAGGTGGCAATGTTACTTCTTTTTTCTGCTTTTAGCCCTTTATTTGTTCCGAGCTTTGAGAGAAAAAAGTAAAAATCCACCCGAATGTTGCAAAAAGAAAGAGATTCTTACTCCACAAATAAAAAAAGTGAAGAAAAATAGAAGAAGGAAAAAAGAGACCAGTTCTATTTAAAAAGTAAGAGGCATTTGTAAGAATTCCATCCAAAAAAAGAAAACAAAGTTAAGGAAAGAAAGATAACACTCTAATTTTAATGCAGGTTTAATCTGCCACTTACTTGCTTCTGTCTTCAATTTTAATTTTGCTCTAAGTCTTTTTGGGTGTTGTCTTCTCTAATGGTAAAATTTATCTCACCAATTTCGACACACTCTCTCTCCTGCTCTGCTTCCATTTCAGGGGTCTGTCCAACCTTGTGCAGCTTCAAAGGCTGCTTCACTTGTAGCTGGAAAAAAGAACTTCTCCTGGATCAATCAGGGGCTTTGAGATGCCCCTGAGATCAGCAGGACGTGCCCTTCTCTATCACCGTCTCTGTGGGACGGTTTAGGTCCAAAAGGACTGTCGAGCAACAAAGATATTGACAGCAATCCTGGAGCACCAGGATTGCATGTAGCGTTGTAGCAACATCAGCCCCGCCTTTTCAGACGCTGACATTATTGTGGTAGCTGGATTATGGGTTTCCTTTGTTTTAGATGTTCTTATGTTACATAACCTTGACCTGAACAGACTCATATCAACATTATAATCCAAATTATTTTCCCAAGACATTTGGATAATAAAGAGTACTAGAATTTAATATGATTGTCTCCAGTGAGTAAAATCCAAAGGAGAAAATTATAATTTGAAAAATATCATTCTCAATTCAGTCTTGCCTTAAACCCAGGAAATTGGACACACTTCTGGAACTAAACTTCAGCTTTCTGGATTAAAGGTAAAGGTTCCCCTCGCACATATGTGCTAGTCGTTCCCAACTCTAGGGAGCCGTGCTCATCTCCATTTCAAAGCCAAAGAGGCAGCACTGTCCGAAGACGTCTCCCTGGTCATGTGGCCACCATGACTAAATGCCAAAGGTGCACAGAATGCTGTTACCTTCTCACCAAAGGTCGTTCCTATTTTTCTACTTGCATTTTTACATGCTTTTGAACTGCTAGGTTGGCAGAAGCTGGGACAAGTAACAGGAGCTCACTCCATTATGCGGCACTAGGGATTCGAACTGCTGAATTGCCAACCTTTCTGATTGACAAGCACAGTGTCTTAGCCACTGAGCCACTGCATCCCATTATTTCTGGGTTACAACTGACTTTTTATGTACAATATGTCTGCATGTCAAACAACAACTACTTGGATCAATCAAGAGTGTTACAAATCTTCCACTTTGGCCCATTCCAAATCCAAATGCTTATTAGACTGTAACAGAATCAATAGCGTTCAACGGCCACCTATTTTTTGTCCTCAGTTACTTTTGGGTTAACCACATTAATGCTAATGGGATATGCACAGATGAAAGATAAAAGATCATGTTTTCCCATTTTAAATAACATGGTGCTGAACTCTTTTTTCAAGATGTAATTGAAAAACACTTCTCTCAAATCCTATGCACTTGTTCCTTTTTGTGAGATCTGAGCATTTACAATTCCCTCAGGCTACCTATTAGCATGATGAGAATTTTTTTTTCCATCTGCAGATTTGTGGGATGAAGAAACAATGTAAAAAAAACTTGGCCTGGTTTTAAATCAGTTACTTTATAAAAACTAAATCATTTTCTTTTGGCTCCGTAATGTATTTTTGGGGTTGAGGATGAATATTCTGTGCTTCTTTGAGAAATGATCTGAACTCTTACTTTGTCTGTTCAATTTTATGAATCTTATTGCATTGGACTTAAAATTGGGTGGAGTTTAGGAGCCTGATATCAAACAGGGGCATCTGATGGGGCTTGTCAAGATGGCAGCCACAACTGCACAATCAAAGCCTCACCCATATTCATGTAATAGATATATGAAAAGGTAAGAGTTGTTCATATAGTCACCATCTGAGCTTCCCCTTGTAGACTCCTGGTATAAAAATAGATGACAGTTACCAGTTTGGGATGAACTGAGTTAGTTGTACTACATGCTGTACTACGGACATCATTCTTCCCAAAATAGTTGTGTTGATGGGCTACTTTAATGCTATTAATAATAACACAGATAGAGTTAGCACTGTTTTATTCTGCAACAATGTATATTGAGGATCTGAATAGTTAGAAAAATTAAAAATCCAGTGATTTTAATTCACAGAATTGGAATGCTCTTATGGTGCGGGAATGCTGTAAATTTTCTAAAAGCATACACAAAAAATCAAGAGAAGTTGGAGCTTCTCCATAGCTTTTTGAAAATCTACACAGACTTCTATACACTCTCTTTTCTTCAGTACTATAGATGACAGGCTTACTTCAGAGAAGAGCTATGGTCTCTTTGCTTCAACATCAGTTCCAAACTCCAGTATTCACTCGTTACTGTTCAAGAGTTGAGGAGGGGTGTTTTTTTTCTGGTTCATCATCACTTTATCCAAAACTAGACTTATGTTTTTTTGTTTGTTTGTCTGCAGTTCTGCAGAGTTTGTGCATAGGAACTCTTGACCCATTCCAGTTGCTTTTTGTGAGGGTCAGAATCCTACTACAAACACTATCAATGCAGTAAACATGTGGGTAGGAATACTAGCAACTTATTTTATTTCCCCTTTGTTTTGCATTTATTATGTCTCAAAAATGTCAGTTCAGGAAGAAGAAAGCTGATTGGATGACTTTTCACACTCCGCACTTCTTAGTTGGAGGTGAACACTGACTGGCCCTGTTATCTATATTTCTTCTTTCAGAATTGGCAGAAGGAAAGATGAATATGGCTTGGCTTTGGTGAGATTAGGAGCGGGGGAGGGGGGATAGTTGTGTTGAAATGTGAATTAATCTAAAAATGGAGATATCATTTCTTAGTGAACAGGCATAATGTGCTAAGGCATAGCTCATATTACTATGGTCTACTGAATTCACTCAATTGGCTAGATTCTCATTTAACCTACTTAATAACCATAAGGACTGCAATCATACAATACACTAATTTACAAACCCAATTTTTAGCTGAGTATGATATAGAAACCTAGCCTCTATCTTGACATTTGAAAACCAGCAAACCATCAGTTTTCTATAGCTTCTTTCACATGGATAGCTTTTGGTATTTTTATCATAGTAAGCTATGAAACAGAATTTCATAGTATATAACTTATCCTGTTGAGTTCCTTCCAAAGCCATTTGCCTTGCTTGGGCCCCCGTGAAGCTCAGATTCATTTGTTATTTACTCCTGGTTTTTTTTATAAAAAAAGCAGCCCATTTTTCAAATAATCTTTTAATTAGCGCTAAAATATTGTTCCTGTTATGTTTATTTTTTAATGAAAATAGGTATGATTCCATAACACCATAATGCTATAACACTATTTTTATATAATGGTGTTACATGTTATTGCACTTCACTATAGTTCTGATTATTGAAGAAAAAATGCTAAAACAACTTACTGCATAATAAAACCTGTAGCACCAATGAACTGAATGTTATAGCTTTTCTTCCTTCCCATATTATTCTACGGAGATCTATTTCCTATAGACTTTCAAGTGCTAGACATAAATACAGTATGTGAGTGTTGGCATAGTATAGTAATGATGATTAAGGTGTTATTGTAGGCCCGGAGAGACCAGTGTTCAAGTCTACCTGTAGTCATGGAAACACACTGGATATTTTGGGGCCAGTTACTCTCTATATATAAAGTTGTTGTGGGAATAAAATGAACAAAGATATCCACCAGCCCTTAAAAGACAGGAAGGCTATAAATCTAAGAAAGAAAGAAATATGGGTTCGATAAATACCTGTGTTTCTATGTAACTTTACTCTAGTGCTCCCAAATCTGTCCTCAGCCTCTTCAGAGGTCTTTTAAAGTTCTCATCCAATATGATTCAATCACACATATTTCATTTTTGAGTAAGGCCATTGAGAAAGTTATGGCCTTGTACATCCAGATGCATCTTGTCCTTTGGGGTTGAATTTTGACTTGATTGTAATTGCAGCAATTTTATTGCAATGTTTTCTACTCTGTATTTTGGTATTATTATTATTATCACCCACCTTAAGCATCGGGTTAAGTTTTTAAAGAATAAGATATAAATCCAGAAATAAAAAAAATCTGTCTGAATGGGTGATCTTTAGATTTCTTAAAATTATATGCTCCTTTTTAAACTATAGCATAGTCAAAAATTTTATACAGTTGTAGTCATTGAGCACATTCCATCCCAGGAGGGTCAATGGTGAAGGAATGACAGGAAAAGCTAGCTTTGATCTGTCAATCTAGGCACTGGCAGATACAAAGCTCAGGAAAATCAAACATTAAAGAGCTGATCGGGAACAAAATATTCCTTCTCAAGTGAGGTTTCAAAAGCAGCGGGACGGGGACACAGCTATATTTTGCTTTGCTCTATGCTTTAGTCTCAAAGGGGGGGGGGGGGGTGTCTCCTTGCTGACTCCAAGCCAGATAAACCACATCCTAATTTTCCCCAAGAGTTGAAATTGGTTGAAACTTCCCCAAAAGTTGAAACTATCATCCAGAGATGATGAATGGATAGATGGATGGATGGACTGACAGATAATGATAGATAGATAAAGAGAAAGAAAGAAAAAGAGACAAAAAGTCAGAAAGAAAGGAACGAGAGGGGGGGGGAGAGAGAATGAAATCTTAATTTGGTTCTATGAAAAGTAATCTGCAGGATATTTGTTTTCCTTTGTTGGCCTTGTATTTCTTCCTGGGAGAGCAACCATTAAGATAAACCTTGTAGATGTCAAATTTATTTCCCTTTCACCCCTTGACTTTGACTCCCATTTCGTTCCCTATATCTGATATACATATGTGGTTTGTTCCTCAATCAGTCCTTTCATTTGGAATCTTTTTACTTTAGGGTGCAATCCTGTTCAGTTAAGCTACCAAAAAGAAAGGAAAGCAAAGAGGGACTTTGCTATTCTTCTCCTCACTATACCAGTTTGGAGAGGGACTTCCCTGTGTGATTAAGTAGGTGGGAACAATACAGGCAGTGCTTGACCTACAGCAGTTCTTTGAACGACCATTTAAAGTTACACTGAAAAAAGTGACCCGATCATTTTTCCCCCTTGCAACCACTGCAGCATCCCCTGATCAAAACTCAGATACTAGTTCTGACCGGGCTTCCCGAGAGCATGAAGCAAACTCCTTGTCCCAACAAAAAAGTTTCTTTTTTATTAATTTACTGTGAATTCTACTCATTCACATCCAGCAAAGTGAGAGGATTTACAACCCCAGACCTTATCTGGCTTGGAGAGCTGACAGGCCGATATCTGCAAAACTCAGCAAGGAGTCTCAGAGAGTCACGAGCCCATTAAACAAACTAATTGTCTCCTGCAAACTCCACTCCCCTTTCTCTCTTCTTTGATTTCCTCTGGGAGGGGCCGTTCATCGTCCACCTGTGGCATTACTCTCAAGTTGACCCCTGTTCTTTAGCTGTTCCCTTCGTCAGGCAACTCTGCGCATGCACACACTGGGAACAGGCTCCACCTGTTCATCTGCCTCAGTGATTTCTGACTCTGAAGGCAGCTGATCACTGGCATATGGCTCTGGCCCCCTCTCTGCCTCTGACACACAGCCCTCATCAGAGTCTTCCCCAGACTCCAGGACTGGCCTATGTTCCTCCCCAATCTCCTCACTGTCCAAATCTGCTGACAGCTCCCCTGATGGGCCACAACAATGTTTGGCAACTGATTTGTATTGATGACAGTAGCGGTGATCACCGTTTGCCACCTTTCTGACAAACAAAATCAAAGAGGAAGCCAGATTCATTTAACAACCATGTTACTAACTGAACAACTGCAGTGATTCACTTAACAACAGCGACAAGAAAGGTTGTAAAATGAGGCGAAATTCACTTAACAACTGCCTTGCTTAGCAACAGCAATTTTGGGTTCAGTTGTAATCGTAAGTTGAGGACTAACTTTACTGTCTAAGTAGGCTATGGGGACTATAGGAGAATGCAGGAGAATTGTAAATGCAGGATTTCTCAATCCTTTATAACGAAGCTGGTGGGGTGGCCATTGGATATGGTTACAAATGTCATTTTCTATCCACAGATATTGAGATCTGCAAATGATTTTAACGTAAGTCATAGACTTTTGCATTAAACATATTTTACAGAATTTTACAGAAACTAACTCCGTCACCATTAGATTCCCCCCCACACACACAAACACACAACTCCAACAATGCTAGGAGTACAAAGAGTGGGTTGGCGTGAATTGAAAAATGCATTGGATCCAAAATCCTCTCAATTTCAATTTATGTTCCAATACCTGGGGGGGGAGGGGAATGATGACTGATGATTTGTAAGCGGCAACACTGAAGAACAAGGGAGTTTTATAGGTTTTGCCGGCATTTTGCCAGTCTTTCAGAGTTTGCCTAGCTAAGTGGCAGCACTTATCATACCTTGGCTAATTTTTGAAATATTAAGCAGGATTATGTTTGGAACTTGCAAAGGACTTCAGCAAGGATATAAATCTGACTAAGAAGTTGAAAAATATCCTAGAACAAAGGAGCAACAAACACTTTCCTATTGTTGCCAAGGAAACACAGAGACATATGTGTTTTCTCCAAATACATTTTTTGAGACATAAACTAATAATCTCATGACAATAAGCCATTATTCAGATAACTCAGACCAAGTAGCTCCACACATGAATGAGCAACTTGCTCTCTTTAGAGGCACAGAGTAGGCTTCAAAGTCAAAATAAGAAAGGGTCTTGTGGTCTTGTGCTCAGATTGAAAATATAAAATTCCTTCACACAAATGCCTCCCAATTAGCAGCAAGACTGTAATTTAGCTCTGACTACTTCTTCAGATAAAAAGTAATGAGGACAAGCAACCATACCCCTTTGAGGAGTGGGTTTTAAGATAACAGAATAATGGAGTTGGAAGGGACTTTGGAGATCTAACTTCTATACCAGTGATGGCTAACCTTTTCAGCACCAAGTGCCAAACTGGAGTGTATACATGGTGGAGTGCCAAAACCCGGAAGAGAGAAACTGGCTGGTGCGCATGCATTCGGTGGCCAGCTGCTCTGGCACACATGCGCATCAGCCAGCTGCTGTCTTCCAGGTTCCAGCATATATACGCTGAAACCAGCTGGCCAGTGTACATGCACACAATGGAACCCAGAAGAGCAGCTGGCAAAGCCATGTGTGCCCACATGGAGCCATGGTAGCACAGTGGTTAGAATGAGCTACTGCAGGCTAACTCACTGCTTGCTCACTGACAGGAGTTTGATTCTGGTTGGGTTAAGTCGGTGAAATGAGGACCCATCTTGTTGGGGGCGATATGCTGACTCTGTAAACCACTTAGAGAGGCCTCTAAAAGCCCTTTGAAGTGATATATAACTCTAAGTGCTATTGCTAGCGCTATTGTTAAATTCATGATTTAAAACTGATGCTATATATAACTGCGCAGGTTTTACCCTGCTACTTGCGCCCCAATGTGGTCATGTGGCCAGCGTAACATCATACAGCTGCACAAAGCGTACAACAAAATACAGAATACTGTTGCCTCTCCAGATGCTTATATGCAGTACCTATTCATCTACTTGCATTTGCACTGCTTTTGAACTGCTAGGTTGGCAGGAATAGGGACAAGTACATATATATATATAATTTAATTTTGTCTTCTATAAATTCACTTATAACCCATTTAATGCTAAGCTCTATGACTTACACTATAATCTCTCCCCCATTTGAGATCAAAATTTTTCATTAGCGTTTTCTCCCATGTACACCACATACACAAAGTCGCATATACACACACACTCACAGAGAGAGGGTGGAGATGGTTCTGACTTCATCTCATATATTCTTTCACTTCTTTTGGCAATTCTTTTGGCAATTTGCATAAAGGTATACATGCTGGATGTTTGAGGAGCGTGGAAACGAGATGGGTAAATTAAAGCCATTTTTCTGCAGATTTATATTAATTGAAGCATTTTGCAGAATAATTATTCAAATGATTTCACTTCTTAAAAAATTAACATGTGGTATTTTCTCCTTAAAATGCATGTAAAACATTTTAAAAGAAATCCAACAGCAATTATGTTCTACGTGTTTGTTTTTTTAAAAAAATACTCTACCTACCAGTAAAATACAGTAAAAATATGAATGTTGAAAAGCAAAGTGCTCTAGGCAAAGTAAGAAATAGAACATAAAACCAATGTAAAGCAATAGTTTCAACAGGACATTGTCTCTTCCATTGTTCCCAATCATTTACTACTCAAATGTTTGTATTTTTCTTTGAAGATTAGAGATTATTAATTATATCTATTTAAATCATTTTCCTCTGTTATTTTATTTACCCTATTGACTCCTTTTCTTATAAGCTGTGTTCTAAATGTTTAAGTTTGTCCTGCTTTTCTGTATATAGGGGAACCATTCCTGCTTGAATTTAGTTATCTGCATTTCTCCGATTTTGGTCTTCCGTTGTTGTATTATTCACAAGGTTTGCTTAATCAATGTTGTGCAATAGCAAATTAGTTCTTGCTGCTGTCACCCTGTAAATTGTCATACTTTTCATTTATACACTCTGAAATTATTACTAATACAAATGTTTGCGGTTTCAGTTTAAATTTTATGTTTAATGTATTTAATATATTTTGCTTTATTTCTTTTTAAAAGATTTGGAAGGGAACAGGAGTTTACAATACTGTAACATATGTAGAGGGGATGCGGTGGCTCAGTGGCTAAAATGCTCAGTTTTTCGATCAGAAGGTCAGCAGTTCGAATTCTTAGTGTTGCATAAAACAGAGGGAGCTCCCGTTACTTGTCCCAGCTTCGAAAGCATGTAAAAATGCAAGTAGAAAAATAGGAACTACCTTTGGTGGGAAGGTAACAACATTCGATGCTTCGCCATTTAGTCATGCCAGCCACAAGACCACAGAGACATCTTCGGACAGTGCTGGCTCTTCAGCTTTGAAATGGAGATCAGCACCGTTGATCGGGAATGACTAGCACATATTTGCGAAGGGAAGCTTTACCATTACCTTTAACATATGTAGAATGTTCCTTCTTTATTATGATGCTTCCAGCATTTGTTATTGTATGATTTGTCTGTCTTAGTAACCAATGAAATCATTGTACCCTCAAACTATAGCTTGGAGTGAATTTTATTTTTTTTCCATAACTCTTCCCATTGTTTTATCTTAATTGCGTCTTGATTGGTGATAATGTATAGAAGCACCATTCTGACATGTTAGACCAACATCTGTTTCTGAAAAAAATTCAGGTGCGCGTGATGGATGCGCTGTGGTGATCCAGGTCCAAGGTTATCCATGCAAGCATCATTAATTCCAACTCTTTCTTCTCCAGCAATGTGTGCAAATGATTTACCAGCCAAAAGTAACAAAAGGCTTCTCTTGATATTACTATCATATACCTATGTTGTATAAATGCATATCTGATCCAGAAGGTGTCCTAAGTTAAATGTCTGATCCATTAGGAAAATTGCAACTCTATCCTGATTGAGTATATCTTGCAAATTCCAGACTCCAGAATGTATCATTAACTCCAGATTTAAATTCAGTTTGTTCCCCAGGTAACCTTTTACAGCTGCGAAACCTGCCGAGGCTCTTGATAGATCTAACTTTGAACTCTGAGGAAAGAAGCGTGACTTTTGATTGCTGACTATTAATTCTGAAAAACCCACAATATTATTTCCAATGGGTCCATAGGATGTTAAATATCATGAATAAAGATAGAACTTTGAAGGGTTTGTTCCACAAGACATTTTCTAAGAGGCTAAGCAGAATTGTCCTTCTGTTGCACTTTGACAGAATCTAGAGAACTGGAGTATGCATCTCTCATCTTTCTTCTGAGTTAACCACATTAAGGTGGCCAAGGCTGTGTCTTTTGAAGAATTTACTATGATAACTATCTTAAATTAAATTTTTTCCTACTTGCTTTGAAATCATTATTCTACATAACCATGGTATTGATTTAAGTATATATAATATTAAATATGTACTTTTCTAAACTAAGTCAAGGAGTTTTAACAGAAGGAAAGAAAGTCAAAAGCAGATCAAATATTTTTGGGGCAACAAAAAGAATATACAGGTATTTTTAAAAAACAATGGATGGCATTGACATTATTATTCCTTTGTAACATAGATCCCAACTGAAGTGTACAACTGCAGTATCTTCCTAAAGAAATTTTGAGACATGGAACTCATTCAATCCAAGCATTAGGGCTTCTAGGCAATAAATAATATGAAACACTTCTTTTTTATGTCTAACAGTAATTTACATATGATTCCATGGCAGAACTAAATGGGAAGAGAAGTGTCAAAATGTACATAATAGTTTCATCATGCAAGTTCCATGACTTACATAATGGCAATGTTTCATTAGGATGTCAGAAGACATTTTGAAAGTTTACAATGCTAGATAGAAAATCAATACATAATCTTATATTGATTAGCAATTTAATATATAGTCCTCCCACCACAACAACCCCATGCGACAAATTGATCTGTATAGATGGCAGAGAGAAGAGCCATAAGGGACAAGACTAGAGCTGCTACCAAGGCAGATAACAGGACTGTGAGTCTTGAGCTAGAATGTAAAATGAGTAATCCCAAACATCCTTTTTTCAAAAGACAAACGGACTTTGTTTTTCCTTGAAAACATTTCACTTCTCATCCAAGAAGCCTCTTCAGTTCTCAAGTTTTTTGGATGAAAAGAGAAACATCTTCAAGGAAAAAAACCAAAGTCCACTTGCCTTTTGAAAAAAGCACTTTTGGGACAACCCTGACTTGGATGACTGAGAATCTCCATAGACCAGTGATGGTGAACCTTTTTTGGCTCACGTGCCATAAGTGGGGGGAGCGCAGGGGGGGTCGTGTGCAGGCGTACTGCACCCATAATGCAATGCACAACCCTCCCCCTTTTTTGCATGCTTTTTTCACCCTACCCAGGCTCCACAGGCTTTATAGGAGCATGGGGAGGGCGAAGACAGGCTCCCCCGCACCCCCAGGAAGCCCTCTGGAGACTTCAGGGACCTTCAGGAGGTTTCCCTGAAGCCTCCGAAGCAGTCAAAATAACCCTCCGAGCAAACCGGAAGTCACTTCCGCTTTGCTCGGAGGGTCTTTTTGAGCGCTCCGAAGGCTTCAGGGACCTTCAAGAGGTTTCCCTGAAGCCTTCGGAGCAGTCAAAATGACCCTCCAAGCAAACAGGAAGTCCATTCCCAAACTTCCAGTTTGCCTATAGGGATGGTTTTTTGCATTCTGGTGGCTTCAGGGAAGCTCATGAAGCCTCCGGGGGGCCTCTGGGGGGCAGGGCAGGTTCTTTTCACCCTCCCCAGGCTCCTATAAAGCCTCTGGAGCCTGGGGAGGGTGAAAAATGGCTTTAAAAATGGTGAACTCAGCTGGCCAGCTGACAGGGCAGCGCCTCACGTCCCCTGACAAATGGCTCCGTGTGCCACCTGTGGCACGTGTGCCATAGGTTCGCCATCACTGCCATAGACCTAAGATGAGTAAACATGTCAGACAAACCCTCGCCCAGTTCATAAGAAGATAAAGGGAAGGTAGGGAAAATACATTCAGATTTTCAAGATCCTGTTACTATAGCTTTGCAATAGAAGTAGTATTGCCTACTACTTGACATTGGTTTCCTAATCTGATCTAGTTTGAAAGGTTGACAAGAGATAAATGATTCAGCCAAAATCACCCACTGAAGTCCATGATCAAGTTAACAGTGAAATCTACCTAGTCTCTTTCTGGTTCAAGCCCAACATTTTAACTATTACAGGACTGATGGAAAGAAGCCATAAACTAAAACAAGTATTAACCCCAGATGCAATTTATCTGTTTGGAAAAGGCCCAAAATGAATTTGTTTTCCTTAATATTCAATTGCGGTTGAATATGACTAAGAGCTTTATGTTCCTTCGAAGGTCAAAGACAGAAAAAGAACAAGGTATCATTCCCTTCCCTCCAATTTTCACTGCACTTGGGTGTGATTTTTCCCCCCAAGTCAATCTCATTAGTTTTATCTTAGTGGCAAGGTTACCTACATATAGATGCAGAGAAACCAAGCAGTTTGTTTGCAAGCAGTATTAATAACATGCATATATAACATCATCTTGCTACTCCTAGGGGAGTGATCAGTCTAGAACCCAATTGCTTTACTCTACATGTTATTATTGAGAAACAGCAGTAATTAAGTCCTGACACCTAAGGGACAAGGGTGACCAGCTAGCAGACTTATACGAAGGATAAAAAGGAAAGCAAGGAAAGATCCCACTTCTCTCTTATTTAGGGGCTTTTTTTTATTTGCTTAAATGGTTTTTTATGAAAAACAGAAGTGTGTGGTATTTCTCAGTGCAATTAGTTATGTACTTGAAAGGTCAATAATTTAAATCTAAAAATACCCAGTTTACAATCCTAACTCACATAAGAAACTATAGCTCTTATGCCTTCAGTAACTTGCTTGTTTTGGGGGAATTTAAATCCAATTTAAATGCCAATAGTTTTCCACCTGTCTATGTATTTTTTTCATTGCTATTATTATTTATGTTTGTTTTGCAGTAAATTCAATACTCTAGAAATGGAATTGTCTTAGGATGTCCCATTCAGTCTTGCTCGCCCTGTGAAAAAAAGAGGAAAAACAAAGCTTATTTCTTCCTTTAAAAGTAGCAGCAGCTACAGTTCAGGATTCCACTACCTATTATGTCACATCAATCCACTAAAATAAAGCAAAGTCTTTGACTAGAGAGAACTATAATTCTAGACTGATGCTGTAGGTGAATAGATCTACTAAACAGGCAGACTTAGACTTCATCATTGGGTGACTTGTAATAGTGTATAGGTTTTAGTTTAGTCATAGACATACTACAACAATTATACACTTGCCATGTGCAATTATTGCAGAAAATCAATTTGATATAGCAGTTAAGGTATTGGCCTAGAAACCAGGAGACCATGAGTTCTAGTCCCACTTTAGACATGAAGGCTGGATGGCTTTGAGGTAGTCATCCCAATCCACCTCATAAGGTGGTGGTTGTGCAGAAAATAGAGAGAGGAAAGAGTACTAGATACGTTTGCTACTTTCAGTCATTTAAAAAAGTAATGAGGACAGTAAAATAAATAAATAATAAAATAAATGATATACACAATTCATTCCGAAAACTCCATCAACATATTATTAAGAGCCACAGCTCTGCAGTGGTTAGAGTGCAGTAATGCAGGCTACTTCTGCTGACTGCCGGCTGCCAGCAATTTGGCAGATGAAATCTCACCAGGCTCAAGGTTGACTCAGCCTTCCATTCTTCTAAGGCCGGTAAAATGAGAACCCAGATTGTTGGGGTCAATATGCTGACTCTGTAAACTTCTAGAGAGAGCTGTAAAGCACTGTGAAGCGGTATGTAAGTCTAAGTGCTGTAGCTATTGCTATTTCTGAGTATTCTGAAATAATCAGTGGCAAAAGGAAGAATTATGTATTTCTAGATTAGCATGAGCATGGCACATAACTTGAAACACAGGGATCTGTTCATGTGCTCCAAGTTTTAGAATCTTGTCTTACTCAACATTAGGCCCCTTTGGGTAAATTGTCTTGCTTAGCAACAGAAAAATTGGGCTCAATTATAGTCATAAACTGAGGACTATCTGTTAGATATTAACATATATCGCGGCAAGTCTCCACTCTGGTCCGCCGCTACGGCGGGAAACAGGTATCGCTCTGATTGGTCGAGAGGCGTACCCGATCCCTATAAAAGGGGAACCCTCAGACCACAGAGCAAGCTGGATCACTACTACTACTAATAAAGAGCTGTTAAGTCACTACGTATCCGGAGTCTGTTCTCTCATTGCCCGAATCTAACATTGGCGACGAGGGTGGGATCGAGAGACAGATAGGACGAAGAAGCTACCTCCAGAATCCCAGGATTCGATCCAGTCCAGGAATTCGGCAGAAATTCCAGCAGCCATCTCAGGCCATCGCAGCGCGGCAAATTCAACGCAGAGAAGATGGTGATGCACACTCCTCCCGCTCCGTTCGACCCGATGAACGACCAATGGGAGGCATACATGATTCGTTTCGAGTGTTTTCTCGAAGCAAACGAATACACGGGAATAACCGATTCCCGAAAGAAGAACATCTTCCTCAGCTACTGTGGGTGAGAAGTTTTCAACACGGCCAGAGACCTCTCCGAGCCTACACCAATACAAGCGGTATCATGGACGGTTCTACAACAGACTCTGCAAACTCATTACGCGCCAAAACCTTCCCGCCACGTTTGCCGCCAGGAATTCAACACGCGGAACCAGAAGGCGGGAGAATCAATCAACCAATATGTTGCAGCCCTACATAAAGCAGCGACTCACTGCGAGTTCAGGGATCTAGGCGAGCAAATCCTGGCAAGACTTGTTTGTGGGTTAAAGGACATTTCGCTACAAAAAAGGCTGTTGGCAAATCCAAATTTAACCCTACAAATAGCGCTAAACGAAGCAAGGGCGTCCGAATCAGCGGAAAGATCATCGGAAACCATACAATGCGGGTTCAACGCGAGCCAGCCAGCACCCAGACACGCCAGAGTCCAGTACGAGGACACCAATCCAGACTTCGAGGATCCCGAGTTCAAGGAAAGTCACCTGATGCGGAGCAGTCACATGAGGCCTGGGGGGAGATCCGGATTCCATTTGCCACCCTGCGCAAGCTACGGAGGAAACCACCCCCGGTCTACCTGTCGGTTCAGGAACGTTGTTTGTTCGCACTGCGACAAACTTGGGCACATCGCACGAGTGTGCCGGAGCGAAGTCCCTGCCTCCTCACGGCAGCCTCCAATGTACCGCCAACAGAAGTCCAACCCAGGGACTTGGCGAAATCAAAAAGGGCGCCCAGAGAGAAACACACGAGAGTTTACCAGAGAGACAATTCCCAAAGAGCTGAAAGGGCGTATTCCCAGAGAGATTACACACAAAGAGCTGAGAGAGCGTTCTACCAGGACGCTCAACGAGAGTATTGCCAGGATACCGATGCAGAGATAGAGTTGACCCAGAGAGAGGAATTGCGAACCTATCTCACCACAATAAGTCAGGTCCGCACCAAGCGGCCTAAAAAGCTGAAAGTCACAGTCCTCTTGGAGGGCTCTCCTTGCGAGCTGGAAGTTGACACAGGATCGTCCCTGACGATCATTTCATGGGCCTCCATGAAAAAGGCTATCCCTAGCCTCAAAAAGAGCCAACTATGTGCACCAGACATACTGCTATGAGACTACCAGGGGAACCGAGTCCCCATCGTGGGCCAAGGCACATTCCAAATTCGTTTCAAGGACATCGTAGCCCAGCTGCCCGTGACCATCGCCAGCACGCCGTTACAGAACCTTCTAGGACTAGATTGGTTTGAAGCCCTGGGGTTAGAAGTCACCGGGATCAACGCCGTGGAGAACAGCAGCGCTGAACAGATTTTTAAGGAGTTTGAGGATGTGTTCAGCCCCGGTCTTGGTAAGTATGTGGGTAAACCTATCTCATACAATTTAGACCCAAAAGTGGCGCCAATCCGACTTAAACCGAGACGAGTGCCTTTTGCACTCCGCCCAAAAATTGATAAAGAGATCGATAAATTAGTAGAGCAAGGAATCCTTGAGCCGGTGGATCACGGGCGCTGGGAAACTCCCATTGTGACCCCAGTCAAACCAGACGGGTCAGTCCGCATCTGTGCGGACTATAAATGCACAATTAATGTCGCGCTACAACAAAGCGCATATCCTGTGCCAGTAGTACAACACTTATTGCACTCGTTGGGGCCAGGAAAGATATTTGCTAAACTAGACATGGCACAAGCTTACCAGCAATTGCCCGTGGATAGCGCCACAGCGGAGGCCCAAACTATAGTGATGCACAGAGGAGCATTCAAATGCAACCGGCTACAATTCGGTGTGAGTATTGCCCCAGGTCTGTTCCAGAGCGTCATGGAACGGCTTTTGCAAGGGATACCAGGAGTCGTCCCCTATTTCGACGACATCTTGGTGTCTGCTGCAAACGAGGAGCAACTATTTAAAAGAGTCAGAACTGTTTTGGCCAGAATCAGAGAGAAGGGTCTCCGCCTCAAAAAAGAGAAATGCCAAATTAACGTGCCTAGTGTAGAATTCCTGGGATATAGAATCGATGGTCAGGGAATACACCCCACTTCAAAGAAAATTAAGGCGATCCAGGACGCCCCCACACCACGAAATCAGACCGAGTTGCAGGCCTTCCTCGGACTACTTAACTTCTACAGCGTTTTTCTGAGACAGAAGGCGACCGTTGCTGAGCCATTACATCGACTACTCCAAAAGAACGCAACATGGAGATGGGGACGATCCGAAGCAGCAGCTTTTGCCGCAGTCAAGCGCCTGCTCACCACCGACTCGCTGCTAGTGCAATACAGCCAGACGCTACCACTGGTATTGACCTGCGATGCATCCCCATTCGGCGTCGGCGCAGTCCTCAGCCACAGGATGCCAAACGGGAACGAAGCACCCATCGCCTTCTACTCCAGGACTCTTTCGTCGGCCGAGAGGAATTACAGCCAGATGGACAGGGAAGCGTTAGCTGCTGTGGCTGGAGTTAAACGTTTCCACGAATACCTCTACGGCCGCAATTTCGAACTAATTACAGATCATAAACCGCTGTTGGGACTTTTGGCAGGAAACCGCCACACACCAGTCTCCCTTTCTCCACGCATGACCAGGTGGACTGTTTTCCTGGCTGCATACTCATACAAGCTGATACATCGACCGGGCTCCACTCTAGGACATGCAGACGCACTCAGCCGTTGCCCACTCCCGGATCTTTTGCCAGACCCCACTCCCGAGGTACCGGTTCTGTTAATTGACTGTTTGGACTCAGGACCGGTTTCTTCCTGCGACGTTGCCAGATTCTCTTCTAGGGACAATGTAATAAAGCAAGTTCAATCCTGGGTTTGGAGGGGGTGGCCGAAGGGAAACGTGGGCCCGGAATTCAAACTGTTTTGTGCAAAACGGGATGAACTTTCAGTGTTACAAGGTTCTTTATTGTGGGGGGATCGAGTTGTTATTCCTTATGCGTTACGAAGAAATGTGTTAGAAGCGTTACATGTTGGGCATCCGGGGATCGTTAGAATGAAGGCGTTAGCAAGAAGTTACTTTTGGTGGCCAAACATGGACAAAGAGATAGAGGAATGGGTGGCCACTTGTGATCCGTGCCAAGAATCTAGACCAGCACCCCCTGAAGCACCCGCCACAGAATGGGAGAAGCCTAAAGCACCCTGGTCGTGAATACACATCGATTTCGCAGGGCCAGTCCAAGGTCAGACCTTTCTTATAGTTGTGGATGCATACTCCAAATGGCTAGAAGTAGTCCTAATGACTTCAACCACGGCAGAGGCAGTCATTAAGGTACTACGGCGACTTTTCGCCACTCATGGCCTGCCCGACCTCCTGGTCTCCGATAATGGGCCCCAGTTCACGGCCATGCAATTTGAAACGTACTTAGCAGGTCAGGGAATTCGGCATGCCCTCGTCGCGCCATTCCATCCGGCATCGAATGGACAGGCGGAGAGAATGGTGCGATCCGCAAAAGAGGCCCTTGCTAGGATGGGTCCAGGTGATTGGCAAACACGCATTGATCATTATCTCTTAATTCAGCACATTACCCCCAGCGCAACGACGGGTAGGAACCCCGCTGAACTACTCATGGGCCGCCGTCTACGGTCTCACCTGGACCGTCTTCACCCAAATTACTCTGCCACATCGCCCCCAGACTCTACAAGCAAAATTCGGAATTTTAGCATAGGGGATTCAGTATACGCCCACAACTATGCAGGGGGAACATTGTGGATGCCGGCAAAGGTAATTGGCATCACGGGTCCACGTTCATATTTGCTGGAGCTAGAAGATGGACGGAATTGGAAAAGGCACATCGATCAACTACGGGGTCGTCTGGCACACTCAGACCTACGAGCCGAGAATGAAAACTATCTGCCAGCACAAAGTCAGCCATCCGAGAGCCCAAACACGGAGGAACACGACACCATTGAGCCCAGGATAGAACCAGAGGTCGATCGCGAACCAGAACTACGCCAAAGCAATGAAAGCCTGCAGACCCCCGAATGCGAAGCTGAAAGAACAGGCGAAACCGATCCTGCAACCACTCCCGTTCAACCCGAACTACGGCGTTCCACCCGGGTGAGACAAACACCCACTTATTTGAAAGACTATGTAACTAACCGGAATGCTCCCTCTAAGAGGGGAGGGGTGTTAGATATTAACATATATCGCGGCAAGTCTCCTTTCTGGTCCGCCGCTACGGCGGGAAACAGGTATCGCTCTGATTGGTCGAGAGGCGTACCCGATCCCTATAAAAGGGGAACCCTCAGACCACAGAGCAAGCTGGATCACTACTACTACTAATAAAGAGCTGTTAAGTCACTACGTGTCCGGAGTCTGTTCTCTCATTGCCCGAATCTAACACTATCTATAATCTGAGGCCCAAACCGAAGCTGAAGTCTATGGGTTTATAGGTTTCCCATCCTTTTTTAAGCAATTGTACTGAGATTCTTAAATATTCTTGGTTTTACCTACACTGATCATCCTTTCTGTCTGCCCTTCGCCTACCATTATTACAGTTATTATGATCCAATAAAAGCCTTTCTGCTCTGCTTGATCCATCCTTGCTTAGGCTTGGGAAAGCTTAATGTGCTTCCATAGGATATGCTAGGGCACCAGTAGCAATGCAACCTTTTGACATTGCCCATATTTATTTCCAGCTGGATAAGTCATATTATGACATGATGAGGGTGTCTGGGCAATGCCTCCCTCTCCCCAGGAGCCGTCCTTTCCAATTCCTCCCAATACAGAGACTCAGAGGAATACTACAAGAATATACTAATTTACTTTTACTGCTTATGTAGCAAAACTAAGTGTGTGGCAAATGGCCCTGTCAGTCTTAAGAACCACATTAATGTTTGATACTTAGCTGCCCTTTTAATAGTCCAGTGGCATCTAATTAGTACAGGAAGGGCTTCTTCTAAAGTTAAGCTGCTCATGTATTGAGGAAAAGGTCATTTCAGACATAAGAAATGGTAACTGATATTAAACCTAGTATTTGTATGTTGATTGCACCTATTTTCTCATCTGCCGATGAAATACTATTCTTCGGATGGGGTAAATATTGCAAAATAAAATCTGGGAAGTATTATTTTACTCCTTTTTAAAAATGTAATAATGGCCATTACACTTATTAGGCAATATAATAATTATCCCAGACTTTGGAGCGAGCTGCATTCTCCCATTATTCAGTGGGAAGAAAACATAAAACGTCTTACAGAACTGCCAACCTTTTTGCTTTTCATCAGAGTGGGTTGAAAATGAAAGGAAAGTTAGAACGTTATATGCAGATAAAGCAGGTTAAGTTGTATATGAATCAATGCAGGCTCCTTCATGCTGAAAAGTAATTTTGGGTATTTATTCATCAGTTTTTTATAGCTGCTCATCTCACCACAAGCAACTGTAGGTGGTGCACAACAGTAGGATACAGACCATAAATGACATACAAGTTGTCCTTGACTTACAACCACAACCGAGCCTTGGAATTATACCTGTAAGTTGTGTCAGTTATTAAGGGTCTCTCAGCATTCCAAGTAATGCACCAATTGAAGGCAGAATTCCGAGGCAGGTGTATTCCTCAATGAACAATTTATTGGATATATAACATTGGCACAACTGGTGAAAACCAACTCTGATATTTCCCATGGTTTTTACCGAGTTCAGCGATGGCGAACCTTTTTTGGCTCGTGTGCCATAAGTGGGGGGAACATAGGGGAGTAGTGTGTGGGCGTGCCACACCCATAATGCAATGTGCGACCCCCCAGTGATCATGCGCGCACTACAGGCGCGATCCCCCATTTTTTGCATGCTTTTTTTGCCCTTCCCAGGCTCCAGAGGCTTTATAGGAGCCTGTGGAGGGCGAAAACAGCCTCCCCCCCCCCGGAAGCCCTCCGGCTTCAGGGACCTTCAGGACGCTTCCCTGAAGCCTTCCCTGAGGCAGTCAAAGCGAACGTCTGAGCAAACCGGAAGTGACTTCTGGTTTGCTCGGAGGGTCGTTTTGAGCGCTCCGGAGGCTTCAGGGACCTTCAGGATGCTTCCCTGAAGCCTCCGGAGCAGTCAAAACAAACCTCTGAGCAAACTGGAAGTGACTTCCGGTTTGCTCGGAGGGTAATTTTGAGTGCTCCGAAGGCTTGAGGGACCTTCAGGATGTTCCCTGAAGTCTCCGGAGCAGTCAAAGCGACCCTCCGAGCAAACAGGAAGTCCGTTCCTGAACTTCAGGTTTGCCCGTAGGGCCAGTTTTTTGTGCTCCGGAGGCTTCAGGGAAGCTCATGAAGCCTCCGGAGGGCCTCTGGGGAGGGTGGGGGAGGCTCTTTTCACCCTCCCCAGGCTCCTATAAAGCCTCTGGAGCCTGGGGAGGGCGAAAAATGGCTTTAAAAAGGGTGAACTCAGCTGGCCAATGCAGGTATATGACTGTGGGACAGGGCAAAAGGCCATATATATGGGCTGTTACTAAGCGTCCAAAATGTGATGACCTGACAATGGTGGTACATGTGTCACACCACAGGGGTTTCAATTCCAGGCTCTTTCACACGTCCACATACCCTGTTTCCCTGAAAATAGACCTCCCCAGATAATAAGCCCTATCGGGCTTTTGAGTGCATGCACTTAAATAAGCCCTCTCCTAAAAATAAGACTTTCCTGAAAATATGGCCAAGTGCTTATTTTAGGGGTCAAAAGAAAATAAGACCCTGTCTTATTTTCAGGGAAACACAGAACATGCACACCTATCATCTACCATAAACAATGTAAGTGAATATAATGCTTATAACAGTGATGGTGAACCTTTTTTGGCTCACGTGCTATAAGTGGGGGGAGTGCAGGGAGTAGTGTGCAGGCGTGCTGCACCCATAATGCAATGCGCAATCCACCAGTGTGCATGCGTGCACTACAGGCGCTTCCCCCCATTTTTTGCATGCTTTTTTTGCCCTCCCCAAGCTCCAGAGGCTTTATAGGAGCCTGGGGAGGGTGAAAACAGCCTCCCCCGCCCCCTCCGGAAGCCCTCTGGAGGCTTCAGGGACCTTCAGGGAGCTTCCCTGAAGCCTCCAGAGCAGTCAAAATGACCCTCTGAGCAAACCAGAAGTCCATTTCCGAACTTCCGGTTTGCCCATAGGACCGGTTTTTTGCCCTCCGGAGGCTTCAGGGAAGCTCATGAAGCCTCCAGAGGGCCTCTGGGGGGAGGCTCTTTTGGCGTTCCCCAAGCTCCTATAAAGCTTCTGGAACCTGGGGAGGGCGAAAAATAGCTTTAAAAAAGGGTGAATTCGGCTGGCCAGTGCGCACATGCGCACTGGCCAGCTGACAGGGCAGCGACTCGTGTGCCCTGACAAATGGCTCTGCGTGCCACCTGTGGCACGTGTGCCATAGGTTCGCCATCACTGGCTTATAAGGCCCAAAGACAGGAAAAAAGACTTATACAATACAACCCTCGTGCAGACATTAAAAAGGCATCCCCACTGTGTTCTCACTAAGATTTTTAAAGGTCATATTAAATGCTATCTGGAACTTATTTGATGTTAATATCCACTCTGCCATGCATTTAACAAAATACCCATATTTGCTCCCAGCAGAATCCAAGGAAGAATTATTTTACCATCCTAATGAAGAGTGATAATATATATACATTAATGTAGAATTGGTGAACATACTGACTCTCAAGTAGTCTACAGTATTTCACCGTAACAAATTTCTATCCTTCTGTGTACAGCCATGACCTATAGAGGTAATCCTTGACATATGACCACAACTGAGTCCAAAATTTCTATTGCTAAGTGAGACAGTTGTTAAGTGAGTTTTGCAACATTTTACAACTTTTCTTGCCCTGGTTGTTAAGTGAATCACTGTAGTTGTTAAGTAAGAAACATGGTTGTTAGGCAAATCTTGATTCCCTCTTGACTTTAATTGTCAGAAGGTTGCAAAAGATGATCATCTGACCCCAAGACATTGCAACCGTCATAAATATAAATCAAGTTGCCAACCATCTGAATTTTAATCATAAGGGACGCTTTAATGGTCACATGTGTGAAAAATGGCCATAAGTCACTTTTTTCAATGCCACTGTAACTTTGAACCATCATTAAGTGAACTATTGTAAGTCAAGGACTACTGTACATACATTTCAGTACACATCAGAGGTGGCATTCAGCAGGTGCTGACCAGTTCTGGAAAACCGGTAGTGGAAATTTTGAGTAGTTTGGTAAACCTGTAAATACCACCTTTGACTGGCTCTGACCCCATCTTTTCTCTGACTCTTGAGTCCCAGCTGATTGGGAGGAAATGGGGATTTTGCAGTAACCTTCCCCTGGAGTCGGGAGGAAATGGAGATTTTACAGTATCCTTTCCCTGCCACACTCATCAAGCCACGCCCACCAATCCATGCCACGCCCACCAATCCATGCCCTCAGAATCGGTAGTAAAGATTTTTTAATCCAACCACTGGTACACATCACAGGCAGGCGTGCCTCAGCCAATAGGGATCTTCTTAGCTTGCCAGTAACTATGCCAGGACGTAACACGAAGAGTGCACGGGTGCACACAAAGTGTGTGGGTTGTGAACTGGTAGTAAAACCAGCAGCAACCCACCCCTGGTACACATGTGGTATTTCCACAAACACCATTAAAGCACATATTAGAGTCCAAAGAGAAACATGGACCATTCATTTTTCATATGTCCACATCAATAAATAGAACTACACAAAAGAAGCAAAATATATTTTCCTTTGGTAATAAATTATAGAAATGGATGGTATTATTCTCCTGCACATATTCCTATAAAACTCTGGGGAAATAGGCACTGCTCTATTTTTTTGTTCCACTAGCTCTGTATTGATGTGTGTGTGTGTGTGTGTGAATTGACAAAAAGAATGAATGAGAAATGAATTGGCAAAACAGCAATATAATATTAGTTGTGATACATTTTTAGTCCTCCAATTCTGTTTGCTTTAGTTCATCTTTAATGGAAAATAAGACACACAAAAATAAATTGAAGGTGGATGTTTAACAAATCATAATTCTCCATTTGGAACATGTGCCCTTTCCAGAAATATGAAATGATTAGCCTTAGGAAATATTAGAGGCTTAACCCTGATATCAGCCCAAAATGACATTGATATCTCTGAATGATAATCAGTTTGTAAATATATTTTCACTTCAGTGCAAGTTAATTAATTTTCAATGTACATTTTATAAACAGGTCAAGTTGCAGCATAACAATGCGTAGGTCATAACTGAATGCTGCTGAATGGGTGGCTTTTTGTGTGAAAATACCTTGTGGAAATGAAATGTAGGAGGAAAAAGATCATTTTTTCCTGTTTGACACAAAGGCCTTGCAAGCGAAAGGGGGGGAAAGGGTGTATAAATATCAAACAATTCCGTTATTTGTTGCTTTAGAAGACTGGCAGCCATATTTGATGCATTAGGTGGACCACTGACAGCCCTGCAGCAAAAGGTTGAAGTAAAAGAAGGATCTTCATGCTACTCAATATGCATTTATAGAGCCTCTTGCAAGTAATAGGCAATAATGGAAAGTTGCACCATTTATTAGGGTAAAATGTGTGCTACAAATGGGATACCATGGTGACCTTTTTCAATGGTTTTTGGTGCATTTCTTACATGATATATTGAGTCAACACAAGAACATAAACTATAGCTCAGACCTAGTTGTCTGTATCCCAACATTAAATCTTTCAGCCTTAGACCTACTGCTGTGAGCCGCACTTATTTTCACTGTTCAGCAAGAATTCCATCCTATAAAGCCACAGACATAAATCTGTGTTGGGCTTCCATAATAATAACGCTCCATCCAATGTGCCCAGAAGATTCCATGAATGCTTCTCTTACCCTTATGGTAATCAAAGCCAGATCCTTGCCTACCTTCCAGTTACCTGGCCGTGTACTATTACAACATGATGCATTGCTTTTTTTTTTTTTTCATTTCTTTTTTCTTTTCTTTTCTTTCCATGACGGTGTTGTAGCTACAAATGTATCCCTCTTTGTATCCCCATCCAGAGTGTCAGAAACCTGACCACACCGTATGTGTTTTTCACAAGGTTTGTGATGGACAGGTGTCATTTATTGTTGAACTGAGTTCTGAAACACCCAAATCATATTTCCAGAAATTTAGAAACATAACTATTCAAGAAGAAGAAGAAAATAGACACCTTCTATTGAAGATCTATTTATGGCTAATATAAATACAAAAAGGGAGAATTCAAAACTTTTTACAGTAAAAATATTGCAGAGATGTCTGCATGTAGCAGCATCCTATTGATTGTTGTTGTTGTTTTTTTCTGGAGGAAGATTGATACTTTATTTATGAGGCAAATATACAGAGGAAGGAAGGTAGATTTATATGCTCTGATTGAAAAGAGGCTGATATGTACCAGTAATAATTTCACTACTATTAGGGCTGTGGCCACTTCAAAAAAATAACTTGTAAGAATCCTTTGGATTTCTGCACACAGTGTATCACAGCAATGTTACTGTTTTCGAACTTCTATGTATATTTGGTGGGAAAATACCACTGTTTCAGAAGTCAGGTTATTCAATTTAATTGCTATTCTAAAATTACAAATCTCCTTTTTAAGCTTCCCAAAAAAAATGCCTGAATGAAAAGCACCTGTCCTAGGTGCTTAGGAAGGACTTGATAGGTGGATAAAAATGCGAATCCTAGTCTAAACATCTGGTTGACTGTGCGACTAACTATAATAATAATAATTTTAAAATAGCAGCCATACAGCTAGCATCTATTGTTTGTTTCTTTAGAAATTAAGAAGACATCTGCTTAGAAAATTGGATGTTTGAGAAGAGATGGAGCATAATTCTTCCCAAATTTATCCAGGTGTGCTATTTGCAAATAATCTTTGATGCATCAGTCCAGTAGAGTTTTAGACAACTAAAACTGCAAGGGAAGAAGGAAGAACAGGAGTTGAAAATGAGAACCTTAACTATCATTATACTATATTAATAGTGCCTAAAGGCCGAAGAGGAAAACTTCTCCACAAAGCAATTTTGCTCCCATTTTGCCTCTAAAATCATATATTCATTCTCCTGCCCGTTGTGAAAAACTGCAGGAGACAAACAGCTGGGATTCTTCATCATTCAATCTATATTCAGCACATTAAAAGCTCCACATACCTCAGAGTGGATACTGAAAGTTTTAATCACTGTCACTTCTTCTTGGCGTGTATCTGGAGCATACTGTGGAGACTTTAATAAATATTTTATGGATCCCTTCAGAAGCTTATCATTTTCACCCCTGAAATGCCCATCGGCAAGTGTTTTATTATGCCTCCCTTTATTAAAGAGACCTACCGACAGGTGCACTAAACATCTTAGAAAAAGTAAATTCAGCTGGTGCATTTTTTAATAAAGTAACGTAAGTGAAAAGAGCATCATCAAAGTGTGATTTAAATAACATTTAGGAGCCACAAATACATTTTCTTAATTAGATTGGCATAAGAATGTAAGAAATTGCCTTATTCTGAGTCAAGACCATCAATCTCAATGTTGTTAACAGCAAGTGGCAGCAGGGCTCTAGACTTTTACACAGCATTTTCTAAGAAGTTTCCAGCAATGGGTCAAACTACTCATTGTCCTTCTACCAAGAAGTATGTACAAATGAATGAGGGGTGTAGGTGTTCAGGGAGGGGTAGCACCTCTGGTGTAGGGGCATGCCATGTCCTTTTAGGGCATATTCTTTTAGGGCAGCTTTTGGGGCAGCTCGTCCACTTTTGGTCCCCACCTGTTATTTAGCTCTCACCTGTGGCTCCTAGTAGCTGCAGTATGTGCAGCAGCCACACCCTGGGCAACAGCTTCGACAGGCTGGCCAAAACAGGTTGAGAGTAGCTGTTGAGTCATTGATCTTCAATGAGATAGGGACTTGTCTAACCCAAGCATGTGAAGACAGATTCTGGCGGATTGAGCAGATGAAACCTACTAGAATAGGACAACGGTCATAAAGGCGGTCTCTGAAAGCAATGTGGTACACTAAGAGCATTACATCGGTGTGTGTAGTCAGTCAGATTGCCTGTCCATTGATCTTTTCTTTTATATAATTACTAATCATACAAATACATATCCAGGGGGGCGGGACTTGACGTCACGATGACACGACATGCAATCTTGGAGCTCCAGGATTGCTATCAATATCTCTGCTGCTGGACGGTCCGTCTGGACCTAAACCATCCCGTAGAGATGGTGATAGAGAAGGGCACGTCCTGCTGATCTCAGGGACATCGCAAAATCCCTAATTGATCCAGGAGATGCCCTTTTTTCCAGCCACAGAGAAACAGTCATTGAAGCTGTAGAAGGTTAGGACAGCCCCTAAATGGAAGTAAAAGCAGGAGAGAGAGTGTGGCGAAATGATGAGATAAATTTTACTATTAGAGAAGAGAACACCCAAAAAGACTTAGAGTAAATTAAAATTGAAGTTAAAAGAAAGCAAGCGGAGAATGAAGCCTGGATTAATATTAGTGTGTTAGCTTTTTTTATTTTATTTTATTTTTTATGGATGGAATTTTTACAAATGCCTCTTATTTTTTAAATTGGACTGGTCCCCCCCCCTTCTTCTTCTATTTTTCGCCATTTTTTGTATTTGTGGATCAAGAATCTCTTTCTTTTCAATGCCTGGCTTGATTATACCTTTTAAGCATTTTTTTTCTCTTCTCAATTTTGGAACTTAAAGAGAGGGATAAAAGCAGAGGAAAAAGAAGTAACATTGCCACCTAGAGGCTGGAGGCTTGGAAACATCTTATATTTCAAGGCTCTTGACTTTGTTTATTGAAAGGGACAGTGGGAAGAGCACAGGTTTTTTATACAGGTGCTCTTCTGGAGTACTATCAGTAGTTGGACTGGAGTAAAGAGTAAGCCTTGACTTGAAAGATTATACTGAATTGGTTTGAAACCTAGTAAAAAGCCTTGGATGTTTTAGTGGCAGTGTTTACAACCTGGAAAAATGGTGCAACATGAAGAAGAAAATGAATTGACATTGCAAATAATTATGCTAGAAATTCAAAAACTACAAATAAGTACAGAAAACATTGAAAAGAGATTGGAGATTATAGAACAAAGAACAAAAAGAATGGAGGGAAGAGTTGAGAATATTTACAAAATTATGATGAAATTTGAAGATAGAGTTCAAAAAATTGAAGGAAATTGAAGTGATAAGAAAATTGTTGACATTGACAGCAAACCGAGTGTGGAGGGAAATGATAAGAGTGGAATATTGAAAGGAGAGGTTGACAAACTGAAACTTTATCTCAGACTTCAAAATATGGAAGAAGAAAAGGGAGGAAATCTGGCAGAAACAATGAGAAAATTTTTGGCAGAAGCACCAGTGATAACTAAAGGCAAGCTAATGGAAGGAACAGATGGAGGGTTTTGAGACTTTATACGATATGCAATGAATAACAAGTTAATAATAAGTTTGAATTTATTAGCCGCTCCCTTTCCAAGTAGGACTCGGGGCGGCGTACAATGGGGCATATAAAACACAGAAAATATATAAAAACACATAGGCGTACATACAGAACATACATACAGATACACAAATACGGACTCGAACTCGGAGGAGGTAGACAATTTACATCATATAGACAGTTAAAAAAACCCGCATTAAGATACCCCAATTATAAAAACCCCATATAGAATTAAAATTTAACGTTTAAAATACAATTTAAAACCAGTTAGGAGGAATAAGAATAATTACGATTGAGCCAGGCCAGATAATTGAAAGAGGTGGGTCTTCAGCTGTACACGGAAGGAGCGGAGATCGGAAGTAATCCTGATGTCACGGGGGAGGTCATTCCACAGGGCTGGGCCCACCACAGAGAAGGCTCTGCTCCTGGGTGTCGCCCCCCGGCACTGTTTGGCGGACGGCACCCGGAGAAGTCCCTCTCTGTGTGAGCGAATTGGTCGTAGGGATGTGTGAGGCAGGATGCGATCCTGCATATAACTAGGCCCTGTGCCATGGAGCGCTTTAAAGATCATAATCAAAACCTTGAAACGCACTCGGTAGACCACAGGAAGCCAGTGCAGCTCGCGCAGGAGAGGTGTTACAGGGGAGTATCTAGTCCTCCCCATAATCACCCGCGCGGCCGCGTTCTGGACCAACTGTAGTCTCCGAGTGCATCTCAAGGGAAGCCCCATGTAGAGAGCATTGCAGTAATCCAGGCGAGACGTCACTAGCGCATGGGTGACTGTGCGTAGGGCATCCCGGTCCAATAAGGGGCGCAATTGGCGCATCAGGCGAACCTGATGGAACGCCCCCCTTGCCACGGCTGTTACATGGTTATCCATGGACAGCCGGGCATCCAGGAGGACGCCCAAATTGCGCACCTGTTCCATGGGGGCTAGTTGGACGCCCCCGATGGCCAGAGATGGAAGCACCTGGTTGAACCGGGAGGCCGGAAGCCACAGCCACTCCGTCTTGGAAGGGTTGAGTTTTAGTCGGTTGCCATCCATCCAGACCCGTACGGCCTCCAGACACCGGGACATCATTTCGACGGCCTCATTGGGGTGGTTCGGAGTGGAAATGTATAGCTGAGTATCATCAGCATACAGATGATATCCCACTCCAAAACCACGGATGATCTCGCCCAGCGGTTTCATATATGTGTTGAACAGGAGAGGCGAGAGCACCGATCCCTGTGGCACTCCACATGTGAGTGGCCTCCGGGTCGAACTCTGCTCCCCTGTCAACACACGTTGCGTCCGACCAGAGAGGTAGGAGCCAAACCACCGTAAAACGGTGCCTCTGACTCCCAGCCCCTCTAGCCGGTGCAACAGGATACCATGGTCGATGGTATCGAACGCCGCCGAGAGATCTAATAGGACCAGGATAGAGGAACAACCCCTATCTCTGGCCCTCCAGAGATCATCAACCAATGCGACCAAGGCCGTCTCCGTGCTGTGACCGGGTCGGAAGCCGGACTGGCGCGGGTCTAGATAATCATTTTCCTCCAGGTGACGTGGGAACTGCTGTGCTACCACACTCTCTACAACCTTCGCCAAAAAAGGAAGGTTGGAGACTGGACGATAATTGGCTAGGTCCGTTGGGTCCAGGGAAGGCTTCTTGAGCAGGGGCCTCACCACCGCCTCTTTCAAGGCGGCCGGTAGAGACCCCTCACCCAGCGAGGCGTTCACCAGGCCCAGGAGCCAGTCACGCGTGACCTCCCAGGATGCCAGTACAAGCCAGGAGGGACACGGGTCCAATAAACATGTGGTGGGTCGCAGACGTCCACGCAACCTGTCCAAATCCTCGATGGCAACCGAGTCAAACTCCTCCCAAAGCGGTCCCTCAAGACTCGCAACGGGCGTCTCTACTGAACCACTGAAAGGGGTCCATCCCATCCGGATTTGAGCGACTTTGTCCTGTAGATAATTCCCAAACTCCTCTGCTCTACCCTGTAAAGGGGCTTCCCGTGGTCTCTCAAACAAGAGGGAACGGGTCACCCGAAACAGGGCGGCAGGGCGGTTATCTGCAGACGCAATAAGAGCAGCGCAATGTTGACGTTTGGCCGCTCTTAGTGCCACAAGGTACGTCTTCAAATATGCTCGTGCCTGTGCTCGGTCAAATTCGGAACGGGAGGATCTCCAACGACTCTCTAGGCGTCTCTTGTGGCGTTTCATCACCCTTAGCTCCTCGGTAAACCAAGGTGCCAGGGTGGTTCTTCGTCGCAGGAGAGGCCGCAAAGGCGCCACCCGGTCTAGGGCCCCGGTAGCCGCACTATTCCATGCGACTACCAGGTCCTCTACTCGGGGGCGGGTCAGGTCCACAGGAGGTGGCCCAAGTTCCGTCTGGAACCTATCCGGTTCCATCAGTTGCCAAGAGAAGTCCACATAAGACTTTTTAAGAAAAAAATTAGAATACAAATTCTACAAATGGCAAGAGATATAGGACTGCACTACTACTGGAAGGATACAGGATGATGAAATGAAATGTCATAATAAAAATTAAGTTGAACTTAGTTAAATTTTGAGTATTATGTATAAGACAAAGTAATAATAGTTATAGTCAAATAAATGATGAACAATGATAATGCATATATATATATATACATTAGATTGATAATATGGAATTCTACATAAATTGTAAGTGAGGACTATGGAGTTGATGTTGAAAAGATGGTGTTATAAAAGATAAACAATTTTATATAGAATAGAATATAAAGATGTAATACTACTGGATGATTTCAGCATGATTATTTATTTTAAATTTAGAATATTTCACATAAAAAGGATGTAATAATAGCTAGTCAATGAATGTTTAATAATCATAATAATTGTATACATATATATTAGATTGATGATATGAGACTTTATGTAAATTGCAAGTGAAGACTATAGTAAGGAGGCACAAAAGCTGGGTAACCAATCGACACACTGTAGGAAATTGGAGGATGGTTTGTGTGTGTGTGTGTGTGTGTGTGTGTGTGTGTGTGTGTGTATGTATGTTTGTTTGTTTTATGATTGTTTAAAAATAAAAACATTTGAAAAAAAAATACATATCCAATTCCTATCTATCACACATTCTTAACACCAGAATTTTCCAATTCTTAACTTGTCTGTGTTTTTCTGTCCCGGCCTTTTCCCCTCATTTCTAACCATCGGTACCATTATACAAATGTATTTTCATAGAGTTTAATCTCCGTTTATTTTCACCTTTATATATTTATATAAAATTGAAAGTTCAGTGGTGAAAAGTCTAACCCACTTGAGGAAATAGTTTGCATTATCCAACTGTTGTCATAATCAAGTAATAAGTATTTTGCCCCCAAAGTGGTGCAAAAAGCAAAGCATTCATGTTCAGCCATTCTACCTTGGAAATGCAACAGCCTGTTCCAAAAAGGCTCAAAGGTTCTGGGAATTGAAGTCCACAGGTTGTAAAGGGGCCTCAGTTGCCCATTCCTGCACTAGACCAAACTGTCTTTTATCATTTGTAACCACTGACTCTCAGAACACTGGAGAATGAGTGACACAAAGAGAACAACATGTTTCAATTGTAGTCTTTCTAAAAGACTTGGAAAGATTTGGAAAACATACCTAATTGAATTAAATGAAAAAATTCCCATCATTGTTAATGAGCCAGTAATTTTTTTCCAATTAATGGGCTGAAAAAAATGGCATGTGATGTAATGATATTCTACCTAAAGCCATTTGTTTCAGCTACTACCCATCATTTAACCAAAATATTCTGCATATTTGTATGTAATTTTTTCAGAACAGCCAACTATTAGAATGTCAATATATAAACAAAGCCAATAATAAATTATAAAGCATCATTCAAAGCAAATGGAAAGAAAAAAATGAAAAAGTAGATGGAAACTTCTTAGCTTTAGAAATAACAAAAAAGAAAAAGACCTACATACTATATACAGTAAGGTGTTTGATACAAAGGACTGCTAACATTTCAGTCCTTTTGTAGCAGAAAATGAGATTCTTACATTTAGGAGCTGTCAGGATAAGATGTTTACCAGATTGTTTCAGAAATGTGAAATGTTAGAATATATCTTCCTGCCATGGAAGACTTGACAGAATAAATGGATAAAAATTATGAACACAAAGAAAAGCTGCAGTATGCTAAATAGTCAACATCTCCCCTCCTTGCCAACCTGAGTTTGCCAGTTTCAGATAAAACTCATTCAGGATATCAAAGCCATTATGTATTCATTGACTCAAAAAAGTGAGAGGGAAACGTCTAGAAATTAAACCCGGAATATAGATGTACTATATATAATAACTTTGATTTCTGTGCACTGCATTGAATGTTCTGCATGTGTGCAATATATCTACAATAAAAAGTTCTAAAGGTCAATTCCTGAATAAGGGCTTAAGTGACTGGACAGCTGAGATTTAGCTCTGAGCCAGTGGTGGGTTCCGGGTCCCATTGCAACTAGTATGGTGCAATGGGTCTCGGGTCCCCCACATGCACAAGTGCAGCACGCATGCACGTGCACAAGCAGGCATGCGTCCTTACCTCCGTGACACCTCCGTGATGCTCCAGCTGCTCGGCAGAGGGTCATGCAGGCACCATAGGCTCCGTGCACATGCGCGGAAGCACCAAAGAACTCAAATACAGATAAAGAGCTCAGGCAGGCGGGTGGGCCATCCAGAGCACCGTACCAGAATGGTACCCGGTGCTCCCGGCAGACACCGGTATGCCCGTACCGGGATGTACCGCCTGCAACCCACCACTGCTCTGAGCCTGCTGTGAAGCTTGGTATCCAAGTGTTCCCGGGGTGGGTTTCTGCCTGTATTATTGCTGATGTGGTGTACATGTGTGCACAGTTGCCTGTAAATAGGTCTGCGCATGTGCAGAACATAAAAAATGTCAAAAATACATACCGTGGTGACCAGAAAACTGGTTCAGAGGCATGGCAAGCCTGCCATCCCTACCGGTTCAGTGACCCAGTTGCAATTTCCACTACCGGTTCGCCCAAACTGGTGCAAACCGGTAACAACCCACCTCCGAACTGTACATACCCACTACTATAGGTACACTACAAGCAGTGGCAGAACGTGGTAGCAGAGTTAAAAGGGGAATCAGCCTGGTATCCTTATGTAGCCATAAGTAAACTAAGTCAAACCACTATTACTTCTATTGACCTTTATTTAACTCCAAGCAGATGCTAACCATTAATTGAGAAGATTACTGTGCATAAGCTGTTTACCAATAAATCCCTTAAATTGGATCTTCACATGTGGAATTGGACTTTCACACCTGAAAACAACTTTCCTGTCTACCTACCTACCTAGCAGGAGTCACAATCCTATCTCCAAAAATTGTGAGGATAAAAAAAGAAAATCATACTAATTCAATTAATTACCACTGATTAATTTTATTGATTAGCACTTATTTACAACTCCATTAATAAAAGTAATTGATCTATACATCTATCCCAATGATTTGCTCTCACACACAAAACACAAACGTACATGTCCGCACACAAAGCAGCAAATGAATAAATTAAAGAATATGATGAGTATGAGTCTAGGGGAGCAGAGAAAGAAAGAACAAAGGAATTACAAAAATAATTAAATTTAGCCAGCAAAACTTTGTCCAAACAAAGACAATCATCTAAGGTATATACATTTGGCTAGCATTTGCAGCTTCCATGCATTGTCTGTTTTCAATAGCATTTTCTATTCTTCTCTATGAATTCTTCTTCCCCACTCTTTCAAATATACACTCACAGGTAATTTTTGTTTGGGAAACCAGAAATGTTCAATCATATAGAAGTTATTTTTTTCATCCTGAGAGTTATACACTCTCTTAATACAGTTCTTAATACAAAATGATGCTTTATGTTGCATTCTTGTTTTTTAAATGTTGTTATCCAGTTTGAGTACTTGCTGTAAGAGAAAGACTGGGAATAAATCAAATCAATAAATGTAATAAATTGAAGCCAGTGCTTTTTCTGCAAACTGCTAGGTTCTCTTGAAAAACAAAACTTAAGACTAATGGGATATGGAGGCTAATAGGTGGTAAAGATGAATCATCTGGCCATGAGTATTACTTATTTTGTGCATTATTTTTAAACCTTTGTATGATACCAATTAAACCAAATTATCCCAGGAGAATAACAATATACCAATAGCTCAATATTCCAAAAATATTAAGATGCCCAATAAAATCCGGTCATTTAAATACATAAAACACTAACCAGCTTATTTTCTAAACTGCAATTTTTTCAATGACTCAACACTTGGATTAGTTAAAATGATTTCAGTGCCTAAGAGAATAATTATATGCCTTTCCAGGAAAATATGAGCCACTACTAAAAAGGGCCATCCTAGCACCCAAGGCAGGACCGTAAAATTTTATATATTAGATGTCTATCCTGCCACTTCCTGCAAAAATTCAACTTTCTCCTCCTGTCCACAGTTTCAGTCCAGAGGTGGATTGCTGCTGGTTTGGCCCGGTTCAACTGAACCGGTAGTGGAATTCAGGCATGGGTCACAGAACCATTAGCGGTCCACGCCTATCACGCCCCCAAACTGTTTCCCTCGCTGGTGCTTGGATGCTGCCATATTGGATTTTAGGAACTGCGCGTGCGCAGTTGACTGTAAATTGTTCTGCACATGCATGCAGAACAATTTACATTGAACAGCGCACATGCGTGCACAAAGTGCACGGGTTGTGAACTGGTAGCAAAACCGGCAGCAACCCAACCCTGGTACACATGTGGTATTTCCACAGACAATGTGTGTGTGCACGTGCACATTGCATGCAGGTTGCGAACTGGTAGTAACACCGGCAGCAACCCACCCCTGTTTCAGATCTAAAACATACACTGAGTTGAGAGAGTGGATTGCTGGAAATCAATTGAGAGCTACCATAGTTGTTAGGAAATGTCCTCTTATGATGAGCATGGGGCAAATCAGGGGCATTTAGAAACAATATGGTTGTTAGCTATTAGCATGGGTAATTACAGAAGTGATGGGAGCAATGATTCCACTCTGGTTGATGCAGATCCAGCAAGCCCCAAGGGCTCTTTGATGGCATCCACTGACCAATCCTCAGACTCTGAGGTTTATCCACCCAGTCCTACTTAGAGGTGTATAAGAAATTAAAGAACAGAGAGCAGAACTCTGTAGATCTCAGAGCCTTTCCAAAAAACAAATCCACAGTGCTGAATAAACTTCCATGGCTGTGTATTTGATAGAGGCTCAACTTATTTATTGGTCTCACTGCTTGAGAGCAGATGCTGAGAACAAATTTTTCAAGCTTAATTTCTATCATTTTTACCTTTCCAAACTCTTGATTCCACCTCACTGATTCTCCTGGCTTTTTCTTTGGATTCATTGCTTGTTTACTGGATTCAGTGGTGGGTTTCTGCAGGTTCGCACTGGTTTGGGAGAACCAGTTGGTGAAATTTACCGATCCGGTGAGAGAAGGTTCGACTTGTGGACCTGGAAGTAACTTCCGGAATGCCTGCCCTGGCCCTGTCCCTTGCTTGCCCTGTCCGTCCCATCACAGCTCGCTAGCTGCCCAGCCTGTCTGCACTAAACTAGCCCAGCCCCCCAGTCACTGATTGGCTGGAGTCCAGCCAATCAGTGAGCGGGCTGGACGCGACCCATTTAAAAGCATGGTCCAGAGTCTTTCTCGTTCCAGAGCAGCTGTCGCATTGCGCTTGCTGATCGGTCCTCCCTTCACTTCGATTCACCTTCCAGCAGCTTGCTGCTTCCTCAGGTAAGTAACTAAGCATGGGGGGGAGGCTAGCTTATGCCAGCTCGCGGCTTTCGCATGGGAAAGCCTTCCAGGCCTTGCCTCGCGAAAGCCGTGAGCTGGCATATGCCACATGGCCGAAAGTGGGTGGGTGGGGGCAGCGGCAGGCTAGCTGTCGTGAGGGAAGGCCTTCAGGAGTCTCTTCTGTTACCTGTAGTTCTCAGCTTACAACAACAATTGAGTCCAATATTGTTTTATTTCTTTTGCAGTTAGTATTATTTATTTTTGTACTTATTTTAATCTTATTGTAGTTCATCCCTTGGGGCAAAGAATTCAGTGACATTGTCTTGGCCACTCCCACCCAGTCACATGACTGCCAAGCCACTCCCATCCAGTCACATGGCCAGGAAGCCAGTCCCACAAAGCAGGCCACACCCACAGAGTAGGTTCCAAAAAATTTTGAAACCCACCACTGACTGGATTCCTTGCCTCAATCTATGCCAAGCCTGTCAACTACATTTACAATTGCCCTCTTAAGATACCGGACCAGTGTGGGTTCCTACCAGTTTAGACCGGTTCTTCCGAACCGGTAGTGCTGCCTTCAAGCAGAGAGTGAACCAGTTCTCTGTTCCCTTGAAAGTGGGCCCACCTATCTGACCCTGGGTTATACTTACCTTTGTTTCAACTTCTGAAACCAACTGATCCGGGGCAACAGCTTGAATTGCCGCTCCTCAGCTGTTTTCCTTTTTTTCTCAGTATTTTTCATTCAATTGCGCACAAGGACGCTCACCAAACCAGTAATGCCAGTAGGAACCCACCACTGTACCGGACACTTTTCCTCCAAAGATTCTGTCTGAGTATTACCTAACATTGGACTATGGCAAGTATCCACTTGCTGTCTTGTTGGCTAGCAACTAGCCACAGTGCCAGCAGAGAAAACTAGGGAAGATTATATAAAACTGGAATATTATTCCTGCATAACACAGTTTCAGCTATTATTCTTGCTGCTAAGTTAAAAAAAAAAGTTAATTCCATGTATTGCAGAAATATAACAGAAACTTACCTAGAATGTTTACTATATTGCAACACTTCTATGAAATTGGATTTAACTGGCCCCTTAGCTTTAGTTAATGCTATAAAAGCCCCAGTAATGTCTTTAAACTTTGGAGGTGCTTCAGGTTTAGAATTACTCCCAAGCTACACATCTGATCATATAGAGGACTATAACTTCTTCTAAAAAGGACTGAACACGACTCAGTTTAAGAAACTGTTGAACATTAAAAACAATTCTGTTCTACCTAGGTGGAACTTTAACTCTTTAGCCTTCATCCAATATAACACAATGACAAAGAACTAATGCAGCATTTCTCTGCCTCACTCAAGGGTCAAGTTGGATGTCATTGTGCATACTGATAATACTGCATTGTAATCCCTGAATGATCTCATTCAATCTCATTTATGAACAATAAAATGAAACCACAGGACAAATGCCATCATGTTTAGTTGAACCTCCCAACATTGGCTTCTGAAGCAGTCATCTATGTATGAGTAGAGCTATTGCAGAGCTGATCCATCTACATTCTAACTCAGGCAAACTTAGCAGAATACCATGGTTGATGGTTTCCATGGCAATTGTCAACTTTGAAATGACTTTGGCTGAAGCCATGTTTACTTTCACTTCATTTCTTAGTTGCCACTCTTTGGGGGGAGTTGGGAGTTAGAATGGACTGGAATGTGGGGCCTTAATCCACTAGACAAAACATCGAACAGAAGCAGTGTGAAAACCAAGGTCATGGCAATGAACATCTGCTGAGACCAAGGGAGAAGCTACTACTGGATTGATTGGTTAACATGACATGGGACACCTGAGAGGGGTGGGAAGTTTCTATCCTTTTTATTATTCAGAAGCATGGGAAATGCTCAGAGATAGCTTCATCTTTCTAAGTGATGATATGATGTACTTAATAAAAGGTCTTTCAAGCCTGAATGGCGCTTCTGGGTCTGATTGAATTGGGTTCATTGCTTGGAACTATGACATCAATATTGAGAAGTCCTAGAAAACCATTCTCCCTTTCTCTCCCATCAAAGAGCACCCTATGGCGAGTCAGAGGTTGCCAAATCCAGTCCTCAACTTTGAATGAAATACAGTTATTAGCTATGACCTAATCAGCTGCCACTTACAGGAGCATACTGCCCAGGAAAAGAATATTACCATCAGTTCTACATCTGATTTTCTGTTCACAGATTTTCTGTTTTCAGAGAATGGTTTCGTTATGACCTTCTTTAATGAGATTAGACTCACTCCTGTGTATAAGAAGAACCAAATGCCTTTATACTCTTAAATATATTTTAAAAAACATGATAGGCATTAACATGATAGATAAGTTAAACAAAAAGATGGTTGGACTCCACCAAGCACTTCATCCACATCCTTGGATCTTAAGAACAGAAAGCTATTCAAAACCAATTCAATAGGCAGTGCTTTGAACACTGTTATATATTGAACTGCTAAAACTGCAGAAGCTAAGTCATAACTAATATGATCTCAGCCCAAAGGCTGAAAAGTGATACTGATACGATCAATATTATCCTCAAAGCATCCTGTCAACATGTAAGATGAAGTAACTGAGCTTTCTATGTGATCTCATGTTTGACCAGATCTCAGAAATCTCCAAGCCATATGGAAAAGCTATACTGAGTGATGCTGAAGGGACTTACGGTTCAAAGAAAAATGCCTCTTTTACTTCTCTGTGTGCCGCAGAACAAGTTTGGGAGTAAGCTGTTACTTACTTCCAGACAGATTCCAGATGTATTCGCTTCCAGCAGTTTTTTAGGCGTCCTTCCACATCCTTCAATGTTGTGAAGTGGCATGTGTATCAAGTATGGTGACAACATCAGGACATGACAAGCCTTGTTTAACTGCTGCCCACAATGGTCAAAGTTTTCATAAAAGGAGTCACCATCTAAGAGAAACGCATCTGACTCTTTGGAACACTATATACAAGAAAAGTAAAGGCAATCCAATGTTTGGCATAGGCAAAACAAAAACAAGAATCAACATGGCTAGGCCGGGCTAGATCTGTAGTATGTTATACAATACAATACAATAGTAGAGTTGGAAGGGACCTTGGAGGTCTTCTAGTCCAACCCCCTGCCTAGGCAGGAAACCCTATACAAATAGCTATCCAACATCTTCTTAAAAATTTCCAGTGTTGGGGCATTCACAACTTCTGGAGGCAAGCTGTTCCACTGATTAATTGTTCTAACTGTCAGGAAATTTCTCCTCAGTTCTAAGTTGCTTCTCTCCTTGATTAGTTTCCACCCATTGCTTCTTTTTCTACCCTCAGGTGCCTTGGAGAATAGTTTGACTCCCTCTTCTTTGTGGCAACCCCTGAGATATTGGAACACTAAGAGACAGGAAGCTCACTTTCACACAAAGTTTCCATCCCTACTTTCTAGTTCTTTTGTCCTTCACATGTTTTTTTAAAGTTTTTTAAAGAACACTGCTATCATGTCTCCCCTAGTCCTTCTTTTCATTAAACTAGACATACGCAGTTCCTGAAACCGTTCGTGTGTTTTAGACTCCAGTCCCCTAATCATCTTTGTTGCTTTTCTCTGCACTCTTTCTAGAGTCACCACATCTTTTCTACATCGTGGTGACCAGAACTGAATGCAGTATTCCAAGTGTGGCCTTACCAAGGCATTATAAAGTGGTATTAACACTTCACGTGATCTTGATTCTATCCCTCTGTTGATGCAGCCTAGGACTGTGTTGGCTTTTTTGGCAGCTGCTGCACACTGCTGGCTCATATTTAAATGGTTGTCCACTAGGACTCCAAGATCCCTTTCACAGTTACTACTACTGAGCAAGGTACCACCTATACTGTACCTGTGCATTCCATTTTTGTTGCCTAAATGTAGAACCTTACTCTTTTCACCATTGAATTTCATTTTATTAGATAGTGCCCAATGTTCAAGTTTGTCAAGATCCTTCTGTATCTTAAGCCTATCTTCTGGAGTGTTGGCTATTCCTGCCAGCTTGGTGTCATCTGCACCATGTTGACAGATGATGGAGTGTGTATCCTTTTTATAATCCCCTGAAGCTAGAAAACTTGCAAAAAATTGGTGTTCCCTAAGAGACAGGAAGCTCACTTTCACACAAAGTTTCCATCCCTACTTTCTAGTTCTTTTGTCCTTCACATGTTGTTTTTTTTAAAGTTTTCTCTTAAGGAAGGCTAGTTTTCTCTTTGCTTCAAGAAACACCCACATTTTAAATGCAGGCCCATTTTCTCATAACTCAGTCTAGGCATCTGTTTAAAAAGCACAAGTTTTCCTTTATCCTTGCAAAGAAACAAAAAGAAAGCAAGAAAAAGAAAAAGGCAAAAAGTTGGATGGAATGATGAGTCATACACAGCAAGGGGGGAAAAAAGTATTTAACAATACAGATTTCTTTCTTTAAGTTAGGAAACTTAGCAGAACAGACATTTTGCCTGTACTTTTTTGTTTCTTTTTAAAGCTTAAAGAAAGCAATATCTACTTTGTTACAAAACAGAAAGCAGGCAATATTTTATATTGCTGCTGTCAATTACGTGATCCTGTGTAACCTTTTTCAGCTATTATATTCTTCAAATCTTTCTGCACAAATATTGCCAACAGAATACAGAAAAAGCTTCAAAGCATCTTGGAAGTATTGGAGATTGGCGACAGCTGGCATTGCTTAGAAACTTAAAATGAGATGACCAGATTTCTAATTTATAAAACTGGGACAGCACATGTCAGGAAAACATCATGAGGGGTTTTGTGAAGCTATACCTCTTCCTGTCATCCTGAACTGAATAGCCTCAAAGTTAGGTAACAAGCTAACACCAAAAGCAGTTTGCTTGGTTTATGTACCTTCACACATGTCTTAGACATTCACAAGAATGCACAAATACTTGTGAATGCCTCGGAAATATATCACAATGCATCAGAATTATTATTTTTTCATTATGCACGAGGCTAATATTAAATGCTGGCTGTGGGGATCAAGCTCACCATGACCTCCTATAAAGAAAGGAAAATAAAATAGCTGTACAGTTATGAGGTATGAAATAAATGGAAACCCTGTTGAGGTGAAGTCACTGTTTCAGGTAGCAGATGGAGAAGAACAGCAAATTATCAGGATCAGCTTCACCAATCCATTCACACAGCTCCACAGCTTTCTTGCTGACCAGTTTGATGGTAGCAGTCCTATTACTTTCCCTGCCCAGACCAGCCCAAGTGTCCCTTTCTATCAGTGGTGGGTTGCCAATTTTTTTATTACCAGTTCAGGCGCACTCCCTGAAGCGTCAGAAGTGTCCAGGCAGGTGAGCCTCCTGCCCCCATTACTACTGGTTCACCCAATCTGGGACAAAATGGGAGCAACCCACCTCTGCTTTCTATGTATCCAAGGTCTTCTTTATCATTGTTAAATCTGCTATATCATCAATTGAAATCTCTTATCAATTCGCAAATCTATAAGAATGGGCCCATTAAAATCAAAGACAAAAAGAAATATAAATTAATAGCATTAACCTCTTCCCATTTTCCCCACAACTATGTAGGTAGATTGAGTTGACAGAAAGAAAAGAAAGCATAGTCAGGAAGGAATTTCCATGGGTGAGGATGGATTTGAATCTGGATTTCCCTCAGCCCATCAACACCTTGGCCATCACATCAAATGTGGTTTTAATATGTTGTGGAGAAGGCCATATAGGAGAAAACATAATCTAAATACAAGCCAGAAACTTTAAGTACTAACCTATTTTATTTTAACGTAAATTCTATAGAATATGCCCAACTGATTAGTTAGAGGGAATAAGACTAGGTTAGGGTGTCTTATAAGTAGATAAGGGGATGGAATGGACAGATTTGCTCAGATAGAATTAGCCAGTAGTCATAAAGAAATCGTAGAATATCCTGGGTTAACTTAAACTGTAGTCAATCTATTATCATATGGATTTTTAGGCCTGAAAAGAAATATGTTTGAGGAAGAACTAGTGATGGAGGAAAGTGAGATGCAATATGTAGAGTGCAAAGAAAATCTGATTCACGAGAAACAGTATTAAAACAACTTAAAAATTCAGGTCATCTGTTCTACAATAAAATCAAAGGTGGTATTCAGCAGGTTCTGACCAGTTCTGGAAAATCGGTAGTGGATATTTTGAATAGTTCGGAGAACTGGTAAATAACACCTCTGACTGGCCCCGCCCCATCTATTCTCTGCCTCCCGAGTCTCAGCTGATCGGGAGGAAATGGGGATTTTGCAGTAACCTTCCCCTGGAGTGGGAAGGGAATGCAGATTTTACGGTATCCTTCCCCTGCCATGCCCACCAAGCTATGCCCACCAAGACATGCCCATAGAACCATTAGTAAAAAGATTTGAATCCCACCACTGATTCAAATCTATGTTTCTTGTTCTTTACTTCAAGCACTGCCATTTTGCTGGAATGTTCTAAGGAATGAATGTTCCCCATGACTAAACCATGATTTATATCCCTTTTTTGTATAAAGTCAACCTATATCCCCTGCCAGCATATATGACATTATTACATCCCTTGGTAGTGTTGCTAGAACAGTGTTAATTTGCCAGTGGCCTCAGTTCCTGTTACTACATTTTGAATTGTCACTGTTGTTGGTCAGTAATTGCTTTACATTAAGCGACTTGCCTTTAAGCAAGCTGATCTGCACTGATCTGAAAAAATGAATGTTAGATCTATTTCTGTGTCTCTTGGCAGAAGGTGTATAGATAGAGTAGTGTCATACTGCCTGATTATACAAAATGGTGCCCTCCTCGACTTCCAGGTCCTACATGTCATTGCAAAGTATGAAGACTTTCAGAGGGGAAGTTCAGTGTGTGTGTGTGTGTGTGTGTGTGTGTGTGTGTACACAGGCATGCATACACACACACACACACAGACATACCAGTGGTGGGTTTTCTTACTATTGGTTTGCTCATGTACATGCGTGTGCGCGCAGAAGCATCCAGGTGGGTGGGTGGAACCTCCCGCCGCCACCTCTACCGGTTTGCACAGGGCACATACTTTAGACTAGGCATGGGGAAGATTCAAAACCTTATTATAAGTATTCATTGGCCCACCACTGAATTTTGCACACAAGTATATTCATTTATATCATCTGTTTCGTGTTTTTCCCCCCTCTGCTGATGGGTTAGGGTTAGGATTAGGACTATTGATTGATGGTTAACTATTAACTCTGAAAATTTATGTACCCATGTCATATTTACCACAAGGACATTTTACATTTGTGGCCAGCAAAAAATTTTGGGATATGAGATTTTAATACTAATGGTGGTCAAGAAAGAAGACTCCCAAATTCTATCACCTTCATGCTCCTTCTCAAGTTCAGGGTCCAGAGATCTGGACTGCAAAAATACTTACTATTATTAGGGGGCAGCAACCGAATAAAATTTTTCTGTATCACTTGCTGTTGCTTGTTGTTCAGCCAGATTTCTGCAGCTCAAATCTAGGTTTTGCTACTCCAGCAGCCATTGTAAAGAACAAACAAATAAACAAACAAACAAGCAAATTCATTAAAGGCATTCAGACATATCTAGTTTTGCTCTTAAAAATGTTTGGCCTCTGCATCACAAATCAACCAGGCAACAGTTGGGGCATGCCAAAAGTTTGTTGTGACCTGAACTTTATTTGCAAGCTACAAAAAGCATCTTTCTTTGAACACTTCATTTGTAAGCAGTAAGTAATCCCATGACACTCGCCACTGAAAACACAGTGTGTGCCTCATGCATCATTTCAAGATGTTTTGCCAAAGGGGAAATCCTACTGTGGTTCAATATTAAAATGTTGGGTTTATGGAGAAAAATGTTCTAAAATTGAAGCAGATGGAGTGAGTTTGTTTTGGTGGTATTTTGTATTTAATGCTCCATACAGCTTTATTGTTTGGTAAGTAGCTTGGATCAGCCATTCTTAACAACGCTTCAGTGTGGTTCCAGATCATGTGTCCCCCTTTTCCTTCTTTTTTCTCGTCTCTTTGTCTGTTTAATCAGATGCAAATGGAGCTGTGAAGATGCTTACCAATCTGTATATCAGATGAAACAGTTATTTAAACCTATTCTCAGCAAAGTTAAAATACTCCTGGTGAATGGGTTATCTGTGACGGGTCGTAACTAGTTTGCTTTTCCTTATGTCTAAATTTTAGTTGTGCTTAGAAAATCTCTTGACCAGTTTCATAATCTAACACAGTAATATCATCAGACCCAATCCTTTGAGCCTCAAGCTCAGTGGCCCGAAGCACCTTTTACCAGCTATTATGGTTGGTTGCACAGTGAGTCAGATGTTTATACTGGATTTGGAATTCTTTATCCCCTATGAGTCCTTCACATGGACTTGGGATAGGCAGATGTTGTTGTTTAATAATTAAAGATATTGTTGCAGGATGTAAGCTGTTCCAATACAGGTGCCTTTTGCAATTGACTGGTGGTGATTTTGTCAATGCTGGTGGTGTTCAAGTGGAGGTCCAGATGTTTTGGGATTGGACCCAGGGTGACTATGACTATTGGTACTACCTTTGCCTTCTTTTGCCACATTTAGTCTACTTCTCCTTGCAAATCTTTGTATTTTGTGTGTGTGGGTGGAGGGGTGTTCTCCAGTTGTTTCTCTTTTTATTCTGCAGTCTCCAAGTACTGGTATGTCCACTAGCAACACATTTGTTGTTGTTGTTGTTGTCAACAATTGTTAAGTCTGGACTCTTATCTGGCAGTTACTTGTCTGTTTGAGTTCCAAAGACCCAAAGTACTTTAGCTCCTTCATTTTTGGTTACTTTGCCTATTTTGTGGTCCCACCAGTTCTTGCTTGTAGGCAAGTGATATTGCTTGCAATTCCAATGGACCCTTGTTGCTACTTTGCCATAGCACTGTTTGTAGTCAGTCTGTGTGATCTTGAAGCAGCTAACTAGGTGGTTCACCGTTTCTTCAGCTCAGAGGTGGTATTCAGCAGGTTCTGAACAGTTCTGGAGAACTAGTAGCAGAAATTTTGAGTAGTTCGGAGAACCAATAAATACCACCTCTGACTGGCCCTGCCCCCATCCATTAGCTGCCTCCCGAGTCCCAGCTGATCAGGAGGAAATGGGGATTTTCAATTTCAATTTATTAAATTTATAGACCGCCCCCTCTCCCCGAAGGGACAGTAACCTTCCCCTGGAGTGGGGACAGAATGGAGATTTTACAGTATCCTACCCCTGCCACACCCACCAAGCCATGCCACGTCCACCAAGCCACACCCACAGAATCAGTAGTAAAAAAAAATAATTCCACCACTGCTTCAACTTCTTTGGAGAAGCTCTCTTCTCCATTCTGGCTTTGTGTACATTTGTTTTTAAAGATTGGTCTTAGAAATATTGGGAAGGAATTATCTGAAGCAGGTAAAAACCCTGCCCATTTGTCTTTTCCTAGAGTCCTCTAGCCATCAACAACCACTTTATCACGTATAATATCCAAACCTAAAATTTCAAGTCACATGCTGGACTCACTCCAATTTATTCCAAATAGTTCCTGCCTAGACATCTACCAGTCATTATGCGGAAGGTTAAAATGGATGGATTTTGTCTCATTTTTATTTCTTTGGCATGTTTATTGTAATGCTCTTATGGCCTTACAACATTTTCATTGACTTAAGCCTGCAGCTGTTGATAAAGCAATGTCTTGAAGGATATTGTAATAACCTGATAGATATTGATGCAGCTTGGATTCAAATGGGTTCTCAAATAGACAGATTCCCTCCTGCCTCGAAAATACCTTTGAACTGATGGAGGGTTAAATTGACAAAGGGAAAGAGGGTTGTTGTTTTTTTTGCCTATGTATTCTTTCCTTATATATCCCCTCCAGGCATATTCTATATTAACAACTTTCCAGTGCAATTTTCACAGAAATAGGCTATGCAATCGAAGGAAGAACTATCAGCAAAAATAGTGCTTTTTCACTATTGCCAGACAAAGCATTTCATTAGCAAAATTTTCTCTTATAGGATTTCTGGATCCATGTCATTATTATAATAAATTTCCATAATAATGATTTGGTTAATTTTTATTTTGTAGACTGCCTTGAACCTAAATTGAATGGCCACAAAATAATAAACCAAATACATGAAATTAAGCTATACCGCTACAATATGTTTAATTACGAACAGCAGGCATTCTATTATTCTGTTGTACGCTAAAATGTACACACTTCTCTCTAACTGGCAATTTGTGCACAAACACATACAGACCTGTAAAAAAAACATCCTTTCAAAGTAAATTCTTTCCTTCATTCCTTGCCTTTCTCTCTCCTTCTCCCCCTTCTATGTGAGACAAATACAGATTTTTTAAAAAATCAGATTGTTATTTTATCTATTCAACGCTTCCTTTCCTTTACAGAGGCTTCAGGTACATTGACCCAGCACTACAATAAATAAACATCACAGCTGTACTGAAAAGAATGGAGCTTTTCAGTGGAGCCCTTGGAGAAATGCACTTCATGGTTATCCACAGTTTAGAAAAATAGATCATGATCAACCAGGGGTGCATGGCCAACCTCTCAAGTGGCTTTCCACCAAGAAATGTTTTAAATTTATCCACTTTCTTAAGAGATAGTTCTGAAGATAAGACTTCTACAGGGCTAAAAGCAGGTACATAGCAATAGATATATAAACTTCTGAAAGTGACAATGAATTCAAAAGCCGGTGCTATGAATAAAAGGGGAGAAGGGGGGAAAGGTATTCAAAATTCTAGGTCTGCTACCTGATATTGACCTTAATATTAACTATCAAAACCAAACAGATGTTCAAATGCACTGCAATATTTTTTTTCAGATAAAATACTTTTGTTTGTTATTAAAAAGTCTTTGATACCACTTGCAAATATTGTGTGTAAGGTCTCTCCATTCTACAAGTCATCCTCTTTTCTTCCAGAAGGATATTATTCTACATGAAGATCAATAATAGAATGAAACCCTGATGGTGCAGTGGTTAGAAGGCAGTATTGCATGCTTACTCTGCTCACAGACTGGAGTTCAATCCTGATGGGGCATAAGCAGGGATGGTATTCACTTATTTTCCCTACCAGTTCGCAAATGTGAGTGCGCACATGTCCATACATGCGTTCGGCCTTCCGCGCATGTGCTTTGGCTTGAAAATGTGCCTAAATAGGACAGCATAGAGCCAGGGCGGGTGGACTAGTCCAACCACAATTTCCACTACTGGTTCCGGTGAACCAGTCCGAACCGGCTGAATACCACCTCTGAATACCACCAAAAGGTTGATTCAGCCTTCCATCCTTCTGAGATTGGAAAACTGAGGGCCCAGATTGTTGAGGGAAATATGCTGACTCTGTAAACAGAGAGTATTGTAAAGCACTGTGGGGCACTATATAAGCCTAAGTGCTACTGCTATTGCTAAAACCCATCCTCTTACGATTCAATAACATCATCTCCTTATGTCTGTTGATGGCTGATTTGTCAGAATGTCCTAGGATTCTGAAGTGTTCACATACAATTCATTTTCATTTTAAAAAATAATTCTTGGACATTCTCCATTACATATCTTGTAGTACATTTCTCACTCCAGTAAAACCTCCCGGTGACATGCGACCATCCACTTGGTTTGATTGAAAAATGTGTAAATCTCTGTTACATCTGGAGCCTCCAAAATATGTTAATTCAATAGCATGACAGGCAAGGTCATAAAATTACTATAGTATAGTGTGCAAGTATATACAGTATATTTAGATCAAATGACATAAACCATTTCTGGATGCTTTGAAACAGGCTTCTCTCTCTCCAGGAACTAAATGAAAAAAAATGAATTGAGTTCTTTTCTTACAATTGTATTTTAAAATGTAAATGTATTAAATCAGTTAAACTGTTTGGCCCAATTGTTCTTTTTCTCAGACTCAAATAATGTCATTATCTCCATCAAACAAAAAAACCCCACAAAAACAGTTTTTGTTGTTTAACAAAAGCATCTTGGCAATCCCAAATTGGATCTTTGGCTCACAAACAAGCATTTACAAATGACTCCAATACTCTCAGGATATGGACAGATTATTTTGCTCCCAGTTTAAGAACTATTGTATTAAATCATTTGTAATCTAGATTTTTTTTTTTAGCTACAGTTATAGAAAAGTCTAGTAAATACCATTTCTTGCTGAAATGGAATTATATTAGACAACATAATTTTCTTTGGCTTTTTGACTTTTTTATTTTTATTTATTCATTAAATTTGCATGCCACCCATATTACTATTAAGTGACTCTGGATGACAGGATTAAATTGCAAGATTAAAGCACAAGGCATTAAAAGTTAAAACATTAAAATTAATATTGAAATGGATAAAAAGAACCAATGCATACATGGAGAGGACGTGGGACTCACTGCCAAAATGGGATCCCACATTTAAAAATAGACTTTCTTTCTTTTAATAAAATAATGTTAACCTTAAAGAAAAAATATTTTTAAATATTTTTATAATCTTTGACCTTAAGGAGAAAAATCTTTTTTTGAAGATCTTTTTTAAAAAGTAAAAGTACGAGCTAAGAAAATTAAAAAAGGGGGGGAAATATGTCTTATTATTTATACTTACCAATGGTTACTGGTTTATCAATTAATTCACTATTCTAATATGAATAATATTTCTGGAAAAATTAAAACCTTTTTTCTGGAAAGAAAAATAACAGTAAAAATGATAAAGAATAACCAGAGGATTACAGATTGAGTCCAACTTCATCTTCCAACCTCATAAAATACTGAAAACTGCGTGTCTGATTGGGCAATAAAAAATTTCCCGGGTGATATCTTATGTGATAAAGAATAATTCACTTCAAGTAGCTAATTTAGCTTCAGTTTATACAGTTTGACTCCTCCGGTTATATTACTGCAGAGTAAAGCAAATAAATTTTGAATATTTTTAGATACATGAAAAGTGTGCTCCTATATTACTGAGGATCATGCTGTACAGTCTTGGTAGACAATCTTTAGTGATTACAGTTAGCTGTTTTCAAAGGCATGTTTAGATAGTTGATGGTTTTAAAAAAAGGAAAGGAATGAGATCACACACAGAAACAAAGCCTCAATTATATTTTCTGAGTTTTGTAGAGAATAAAGGAGATGACCTTGGCAGAAGACCTGTGCAAGAACTATTACCTAGGCAAAGAGCTGAAATATGATTCAAGTCCTGAGAGACAAGGTAATATTTGGAAGCAGGTATGGCAAATGCCTTCCTGATTCAATGGGGTATAAAAAGGAGAAGAAGTAAAGCATCCTTGCCATATTCTGTTAATTATACCTTAAACTTAATATAATTCTAGTCTTCCTGGGAAGCTGATTCTCTATTCAGGTCTACTAAGTGGAACTCACAGGTTTTAATTGGCAAGGGTGAGCTGCTACAGGTTTGCCCAGGTTCGGGAGAACCCATAGCTAATGTTATGGCCAGTTTGGAGAATCTCCAAATCCCACTGCTGGCTGGACCCACACCCCCTCCCCTCCCACCCTGTCCCACCCTTCCCAGGAGTCTCCATGCAGCCCATTTTGGCTATAAGGTCCGTGCAGGGACCACACAGAGGCTTGGGAAGGGGATAAAATGGGCCACCCGAAAGTTCCAGAAGGCTTTGAAAACTGAAGGCAGTTTTTTGCTCTCCCAGAGGCTCAAGGAAAGCCTCAGGTGCCTGGAGAAGGCAAAAACTCCCCCCCCCCCCCATCACCATGGTGTAGGAGGCTGACTAGGCCACGCCCACCCAGCAACCAGGCAGAGAACTCATTACTGAAAGTTGGAATCCCTGTAAATTAGATAAGTTTTAAAAAGAAAGATTCACACTGGCTATGTGTGACTTCTTATTATCAACAAGAATTTGAAGGTGAGGCCTACACTGCAAATTCAAAAGGATTAAAGAAAACATAATAATGTGAAAAGCTTTTACGTGCCTTAACTGCTCATGCCAACCAGATATAGAAGCAAATGCTTCTAAAAAAGATAACAGAAGCTGCATTAAACTTTTAATGAAAAATACACAGACATAAAATAACGAAATTCTACCCATGGGTATGCAAGGAAATACTACAAAGTGAAGTCATTCAATATTTATTTTTCAGTTGATTGACTGATGTTATTATTCATTTTATATTTATTTTGGACATCACCCCATTCTGATTTCTATTAAGTATCTGTTCCATTTTTCCATTTATTAGTTTTCAAGCTAAAGACTTTGGAACCATTAAAAGGAAATAATCTATATAAGTTAAAACACATTATTAATGAACACCATCCTGCATTTAAAACCATATTGGCCAGAAGAAGCGAAACCAGCTCTGGGCTTTCCATGCAAAAGCAAATATAGTTCATTCTCCCTTTCCTCGCAAGCCACCCAACAATCCATTACATCCACCAATCACTTCTGTTACAGGAACCAGACAGACATGTTGGGGCCTCTGTTTGCGGTGTCCTTAAGGTGGGAACAATATCTCACAGGAACCGTTGATTCTTGGATGCCATTCCCACCACCCTCACATTCCATTCCACCCCCTCCCTATTAATATTGTATTATATTCTGTTATTCAATAACAGAATATTGGTGAAAGTGTGAGTCAGTTTTAACATAAACAGACTTTTGCAATCTTAGTGCTCTATCACCAAAGGCATACACCAGTTTATTGAAAGTTCCATGCAGCAGGGTCATTAAAGTATGCTGAAAATCATCACACCAGGCAGCAAAATAAAAGTCAGAGTCACCTTATCATGGCACAGAGAATGCACAAATTAAGAATGAAATAGATTAGAACTCAAAAGAAGACTGAAAAGAAAGTATAACCAACACTAAGTTCTCTGACTCACAGGAGACAACATGAAGAAATGGATATAAAGATTGTTGTGATTCATACACCATTAGCAAGACTGAGCTACTGTAGGTACTTCCTAATTTAAAAAGTGTTTTGTAGTCATACAATTTGTCAGTTCCAGTATCATTTTTTTCTTTGTTAATAGAACGCATAATGCAGGGGTGTCCAAACTTGGCAACTTTAAGACTTGTGGACTTCAATTCCCAGAATTCCCCTGCCAGCTCTGCTGGCTGGGGAATTCTGAGAGTTGAAGTGCACAAGTCTTAAAGTTGCCAAGTTTGGACACCCCTGGCATAATAGTTCTTAAAGGGCCTAAATATAAAACTGATAGAAGAAAAGCTCTTGGTGTGAATTTATTTAATCAATTTTGTATGGAAACAATCATGATGCAATACTGGAATTCCACAAGGCTACCAAAATCATGTAAAAAGAAAAGGAAGTTCAGTATCAGTCAAAAATTAATTGTTGATTCATGATTTGGTCAATGCAAATATTTTAAAACAGGAAAAATGCCATGAAATCAGTGGTAGGTTTCAATTTATTTTACTCCTGGTTTGTTCATGCATGCATAGGTCCTTGGTTAGGACTCAAGCTGTTGAGCTACCAACCAGCTCCAAAGGTTGTGAATCTCACCAAAGATTAAACAACAACAACAACAACAACAACAACAACAACAACAACAACAAGTGGAATTGGGGGCAACTTGAATAAATACAATGTTTTCTATGGGGCAGGGGGCAGATTCAGGCCCAAAATTCAAGAAATACAAGGGTAGTTTCCCAGTCTCGGGTCACTAGGAAGTCAGATGAGGAAATCAAATGGAACATCTATACTTTCCTTGTGAAATAAGTATCTTACAAGCATCCTTTATGCTATTAGATTATTTATCTAACTCAAAAATGCCTGCCAATTAGTGACATTTTATGCTCTGAAAACATTACATTATATTATTAATTTTATATTAAATGAAATTTCTTGACATTGAATATGGGATATGATGCACCCAAAATTCTACCAATAAATTATCACCTTATCCCCTGTATTTTACTAAGGTTGGGGTTCAATAAATTATCAAAGTGAAATATCTCCAGGGTTTTAAATTAAATGAACGTCCAAAAATAAAAGAAAGAATATGCAATCACGTTACTCGTTGATTATTAATGCTACCAGAACTATGTTTCAAACAATCTGTTTTGTTTCCCATTTCTTTTTCTCTCGTGTTACTTTCTAAACTTACCCATCCCGATTATAACTGGGATGACAGAAGCAATATTCTGCAGTTCTAAAGATGTTTGAATCATCAGGACTCTTGTTAAAATAAAACCAAGGAGACATGAAAATCGGTACACAGTGCCCCCTGCTGGTCATTTGATTTCAAAAGCATTACTGTTTTACATTTTTGTGACAAAATCAGTTGGCCTTACCATCTTAAAAAAAAATAGTAGCGTTACGGTATGATTAAAGAGCAACAGAACTCTGTGCTGCTATTGCCATTGTGTCTTTCATCCCTGCCTTCATGGAAGTTTTAATGAGAAATATTCTAAATAAACTAAAAATGCTAAGTGACGGTAGTAGAAAAGTCCTGGGGAAATGCTAGTGTTTGATGCAGAGAGCAAATTTCTCCATTCACTAATCACAACCTGTTGGATATGTAGATGCTTCCATCACCAGACAGGAGACAGACAAATTACTCCAATCATCTTCCCTTTCAGTTTCCTTTCTCCTTCAGTTTTTATTGTTCCTCTGAGATCCAGGTTTCTGATTCACCAATCAGAAAGTGACATTGCTGTATATGTATTAGTATGAATATACTGGACTATATATTATAGTGCTTCTTTCTCTATGTTTTTTCAACCATAGAAAGTCAGTTTGGTTAAACCTAGTGGTTAAAGCAAAAAAATAGGAGAAAGTAAATTTTAATCACACTTTAGGCATAAACCCAGATGGCTGACCTTGGGTTAGGAATAATTATTACATTACTATATTAAATAAAGGTATTGAAAATGACGTAGACACTGGCGTTTGGCAAAGTAGCTTGCAAACTTAATTAATATTGTTGGTAATAATAATAATAATAATAATAATAATAATAATAATAATAATAATAATAACAACAACAACAACAACAACAACAACAACAACAACAATTCAAATTGTGCCAGAAGTTTGGATTTGAGTACAGCAAATACCACTGGGAACATCAAGTTGAGAAGGAAAGAAGGTAGAGAATGAAGAAGTCAAGATCTTGTGGGATTTCAGAATTCAGACTGACAGGCACTTGGCCTACAACACACCTGACATAACAATAGTTGAAAAGAAAAAAGTATGGTTCGTTGATATTGCAATACCTGGTGATGCACGAATTGAAGATAAGCAGAAAGAAAAAAATCACAAAGTACCAGGACTTGCAAATTGAAGTTGAGCGACTGTGGAAAAAGAAATTGAGTGTTGTCCCGATTGTAATTGGAGCCCTTGGAGCAATACCTAAAGGGCTACCTCTCTATTTGGAAATTCTAAATTTACCTGAACTTGAACATTCTGACTCTACAAAAAACCACCCTACTTGGAACAACTTATATCCTCCGACGTTACCTTAACAGTTCTTAGGTCCTTGGTTAGGACTCGAGCTGTTGAGCTACCAACCATCTCCAAAGGCTGTGAATCTCACCAAAGATTAACATTATTATTATTATTATTATTAGTAGTAGTAGTAGTAGTAGTAGTAGTAGTAGTAGTAGTAGTACTAGTAGTACTAGTAGTACTAGT